>NC_045429.1:50849698-51173586 GCF_902635505.1 Sarcophilus harrisii
TTCTTTCAATGTCTATTTTAGCCTCTTTATTAAAATAACATTTGGGCAGTTCTCTTTGATAATTTCCTGGAAAATAGTGTCCAGGCTCTTTTTTTCATCATATTTTTCAGGAAGTCCAATAATTCTCAGATTATCTCTTTTAGATCTATGTTTCATGTCTGTTGTTTTCCCAAGAAGGTATTTGAGCGTTTTTTCCCCATTCTCTCTTTCTTTTTTTTTTTTTTTTTTTGGTTTTGTTTGAGTGTTTCTTGGTATCTCCTAACATCATTCAATTCCATTTGTTCCATTCTGATTTTCAATGAATTTTTTATTCAATCACTTTTTTATTTCTTTTTCTAATTGTCCAAATGAGTTTTTAAGTTAGTTGTTTTTTTCCATGGATTTTTTTCCATTTCACCAATTTAATTTTTTAGAGAGCTATTTTCTTTTTCCAATTCACTAATTCTGTTTTGCTTGGATTTGTTTACCTTTTTCCAATTCTCTAATTCTATTTTTCAAGGATTTATTCTCTTTATCTTTAAAAGAGTGGGATGACTTATCCAGACCCTCTTGCCAAGCTTCCCTTTTCTTTAACCATTTTTCTTCTAGCTCTCTTGTACGAGCTTTTTTAATTTCTTCTATGAGAGTTTTGTGTGTTGAGAACCAGATCATAACCCCCTTTGGGGATTCATCTGGAGACAGTCTGTTTTTAGTCTTTTCAGGGTTTAAAGTCTGCTCCCTATTCTTATAAAAGCTCTCAATTATTAGAGCTTGCTTTAATTTTTTGCTGATTTTTTTGGGGGGTGTGGGGCCTGGATGGTATTACCAAGCTTCCTCTACAGACTGCAAGGGGCAGCAGTGAGGCACTAGCAGGACACCAATGTCTGTGCTGCATCTGTAGTCTGAGACTCTGAGAGCCTGCTAAGTCACTTTGGGTGCTGGGTGGGTGTGGCCAGGTCCAGAGAGACCCTAGCATTTTGGGGTTATAGTCTTTACCTCCTGTATTTATAGCTTCTCTGCTCATCTACTGGCTTGTGGCCAGGACAAAGTAGCCATACTGTGGTAAAGTTCTCCTTGTAGAATCAACTGAGATCACACTCTACCCCACTCTGGTCTGCTCAGTGTGAGCTGTCTGCTGTGCTCTCCCTGCCTGCTGTGCTCTCACTGCCTGCCTGCAATCTGTGCCTTATTTAACCATCCCCACCCTCGAGCAAAAACAGACCTTTTCTGGCGAATTTCCAGATATCTTCTGTTGATAAGGTATTTGTGGCTTTTTCAGTCAAGCTCTAATTCCAAGGCCTTGTCATGAAAAAAAAAGGTATTCTGAGAGCAAGAAGGAGTTTATATAGATGTGTGTGTCCTCTCCACCATCTTAGCAGGAAGTCTCAACAATGCTCTTTTTAATAACGAGATGATTCAGGCCAATTCCAATGATCTTGTGATGAAGAGAGCCATTTACACCCAGAGAGAGGAATGTGAGGACTGAGTGTGGAACACAACATAGCATTTCCCTCTTTTTGTTATTGTTTGCTTGCATTTTATTTTCTTTCTCATTTTTATCCTTTTCAATCTGATTTATCTTTCGCAGAGAGATAACTGCATATATGCACATATTAGATTTAACACATATTTTTACCATGTTTAATTTATATTGGCTTATTTATCATTTAGGGAAGGGGTAAGGTGATGGTGGGGGAACTGGAACACAAGGTTTTGCAAGGGTCAATGTTGAAAAACTATCCATGCATATGTTTTGAAAATAAAAAGCTTTAATAAAAAAAAAAATCCCTTTTGGCAAAACATGCATAAAATACAAGATTGCAAAGGAAATCGGTGATATTTAAAGTTACATATATATACATCAACTTCCTGAAACCTGACATAAGGTATGGCTACCCTGAGGACAACTGTAGTGTGTAGAAAGAGGCCACTAGAGTTAAGAACAAAGCTATTAGATGAGATTTAGGGTCAGTAACATGAATACTGATGTCCCCAAGGCAGATGTGAGGGGTGAAAGAAATTACTCAGGGATTAGTAATTGATGAAGATAAGAGAATGACCTAATCATCAGAAGATAACAAGGAGAAAGACCACACATTCTTTTTTCAGACTTCTAAGGAAATGGGATTGAAGAACAGTGCCACAGGGATAGTCTGGAAGTGACTAAAGGCAAGTGAGTGGCTAAAAGCTAGCAATATAACAAGTCTTTATGGCTTGCAGAAGAAAGTAAAGAAAATCTTCAGTGGAAAAGTTTTTCAAAAGATTTGATATCCCTGAGATAAGTTAGGTCTTGATTAAGTCAATATACAGTGTATGAGGACAATCTTGAAGATGTTGGATAATTTTTAAAAATTAAAAAAAAAATTTTAAAGATATGTAATAATTTTCTGAGAATAGTGTGGGAGTCCTAAATAGCACTAAGCAGTGAATTAAAGTAGTTGGATCTGGGGAGAATAATTGATCTGGCTAGAGAATAAAATGCAAAAGATGTTAGCTTATATTTATATGTAGGAAAGAAAAGATTGGAAGATGGAAAAGAGGACTAGGAGAATAGGAGTAAATGGGACTGGGTTCTAGCAGCAGAGTGAGTAGTACCTTGAATGTAATGAAACATCTTTAAAAATTACCTAACTCAAACACCAAATGAACATTGACATTGCATTAATTTTACTCTCATGTAGCACTCTCATCCAGCTCTAGAGCTTCTATCTGAAGAAAGAATTTAGAAAACTGTTCCCAAGTGACTTAGATAATGGTAGGGAAGAACTTAGAAATGTGAAAACTACTTTGCACACTGTTAAAATAGTAGAGGTACAAAATTAAGTTCTAAACTAGGGTAATATGGGAAAGAAAAATGCAAATTCCAAAGACAACAGAAAGAACTGATAAAATTTTGTAAATGACTGGACATGGGACCAAAAAGATAAGAAATCAGGGGTGAATTTTTGAGGCTTGATAGCATCTAATAATACAAGATAATTTCTTCATAGGCAGGATAAATTTGAAAGACTCACTACTGAATATTCTGTGAGTATTGAAGGCATTTTTTCAGTGCTACTACATCTACAATTTTCTACATCCTCATTAGGCTAAGTGGTTAACATTTACTTTATTCTCCTTTTATTTCTTAACTATATTCCCTTCTTATCTTGTTATGGACAGCTTAGCTTCACCAACAATGCCTGGACAGTTCTTTCCCTTGTCTTTCTCATCTATTATTCCTTTACAATTGTTGAGTGATTTTTTCTGGTCAGGACCCTGATTTAGAATCTTTGCTCTCTTATTCTATCACTGGTGGCTATGGAGCAAGTATGTGACATTTAGAAGAATATTTTGGACAAAGTAGATACTCAAATATTTGAACTCTCAATGTGAATACCTGAAAGAACATAAACAGACTTAAATAATGAAGTCACAAGAGGGAGGCTGTCATTGGAAACCATGTTAAAAAAAAAATACTAGATATCGATTGAAACATAGGCCACAATACTGGCATCCCAGCACCTTCTGACACTAAAATAAGTTGCCAGCTCCCTTATTACATAACCAAAAAAGACTGTGTTTTTGATGTGACTTCCCTGTGAAATTATTGCTAAATGTAAAGACACAGATAAAAATCTCTGATCATGAAGAGCTTACTAATCAACATCTAGTTCTGTAGTTTAGATAGGTACATGTGCAATTGGATTTTGGAGAAGTCAATCTAAATTCATGTTAGCTAGTTCTGAATGAGCATTACTTAAACTTTTAAAGATTGCATTTTAACAATAAGTTTGTAGATTTTCAAGTATATTTTTGTTTAATTTATTATTGGCACTGAAGTATTTTTATTTCTTCTTTTAAAAATTGTTCCTTTCCAAACCAGTATCTCTATTCTTCACTCTGCTGCACCTTCAATAACATTCATATACTTCTCAAAGAATACAATAGATGGAAAATTGTCATAAGGTCCTCACATCTTATCCCTCCATTTTAGAGCTTCATTTAGAGCCCCAGAAGGATAGAGTACAGATAACCCAGTCACACAGCCCCTTGGTCTTTTCCATTCATGCTTTTTCTAACTTGATTCCAGCATCAGGAACTTTAAAAATCACAAATATCTAAATACAGAAGTGATTTTCAATTATAAAGTAAACATGTGAAAAGCTTTCACATTGAGTCTTATCTATTTTTGCACAAAATCCTAGCTAAGGTCCTAGCAATATAAGAACTAAATCTAAGGATGGTTATGAGGGATCTTGAGTGATCATAAATTCATTGTCCTCATTTTATAATTACTCATTTTATAAATGAGTAAATTGAGGGCTATTAAGTGGCACCATGGTGCATAGAGTGCTTGACTGGAGTAAGGAAGTCTTATCTTCCTGAATTCAAGTCCAGCCTCACACTTACTAGTTATGTGACCCTGTGTAAGCCACTTAATCCTGTCTGCCTCAGTTTCTTCATCGGTAAAGTAATCTGGAGATGGAAATGGCAAACCACACCAGTATTTTTGCCAAGAAAATCCAAAATGGGGTCATAAAGAGTTGGACAAGACTAAACAACAACAACAACAACAAAAAAACTGAGGCCCAATAAAACTTTAGGAATTCAAATACAGGTTTGAGTTTTGACTTTGCTACAAATAATCTCTTTCTTATGCTCAATATGGAGAAAATAACACTATTTGCCCTATCTCTCCTGTCAGTAAAATAGGAAAATTCCAGAAGACTTTTTAAGGGTTTTATAAACTTGACTGCTAGACCCCAAAATTCTTGAGGACAAGTGATTTTTCCTTAATTTTCTGTCTTCTCTTTCACAGTTTCATCCACCTTTAATGTATTTACATTAAGATGATTTATTGAAATTCAGAAGCTTTATCTCCCTTTATTTTCTCTTTGCCCCATCATTCTCCATCCCCTTGCCCCCAAATGTTAAGATAGTATACTGAAAAAAAATTATAATTACAGTCAGAACACCTAATTTCAAATAATTTGTCATAGTACAGTCAGTTCTTAATTTCTCTGTTTCAGTTTCCCCATCAATAAAATGAGAGTGGATAGTACTTACACTGAAAAAGTACTTAATTATATCCCGATTTTACAAGTCTTTGCATCATTTGCCCAATTATCCCCATATCATCCTGAGAAACTGAAGGACTTCAACTTATACATGAATATAACTAGTAATAGCAGATACAAGTTAAATACTTAATTTCTTATTTCTTCAGAATATAGAAAGAACTAAAGATTTTGGGTCAAATATTAACTAGTATTAATTTAATAATTAATAAATTCAATATTGTAATAATAAACTTCTACTGTCTGCCTACCCTGATAAGAGAAATTTATTATGAGAATTAGAAGTAGAGACAGGGTAGTAACATCAAAACTAGTCCTTGAAGTCTATACCATTATAAATAACCTCAACATAAGGAACAAGATAGACAGATTTGTTGTATGTAAAATGAATTATGAAAACTCAAGTCTTAGTCTTTCCAAGGTACCCTCCTTACTTAATTCCCAGGGACAGATATTCACTGGTCTTAGATCTTAACTATTACTCCAGCTGAGCAGCTAACTGCTGATGTTTTTCTTAAAGCACCCATTTAAGATTGGCCCAAAGATGTAAAAACCTAAGAATGAAATTCAAAAAGAATTTTTAAGGTCTCAGAAAAGGTTCCTCCTTCAAACAATAAAGTCTCGCTAATCACATTAGGATTGGACACATTGTTATGAATACCATCAAATTATTTTAATAAATTGGCTTAACAAATAAAATTTATCAAGCTTTCTAAAAATCACACAAAGTTGGGTTTTTTTTACTTAAACATTCATGTGTGAGAAAAGGTGAAGAACTTACAGATTAAGCACATATTGATCAGAGACCATTAGCTAAAGTAGATCAAGTCTATAGTTCAGTTTTTCCAGAGTCATGTGATTTTAGATAAGGCCTGGACTACATTCCATTGTCCAGCAAAGGGATTATGTGGCCAAAGAAGCTGTACATCACCTTGTCTACTACATTCCACTGACCAACTAGGGGAACAGTAGACTTATGTGACCAATCACAACATATAAGAAGGTGGGATTTTGGAGGTTCTTCGTCTGAAATGTATAAAAGCTGTAAGCATTTTCAAGACTCTGGCCTTATCCTGCTGTGAAATTTGGCTCGCAGACCAGGATGGGTTCCACTTCTCAGATTCTAATAAATAATTCTGCTTTCTATGAGTGATCTCTGCAGTAGTCAAATTGGGTAGGTCTTTTTGTCCCAAACATTTACATAAGACATTTTACTTAAACATTACTTCTTAAAAGTATTTATCTTTCTTAAAAACAATGCAAAATTTACTCTCATGTAAAAAAGATATTTACTAGACTTAACAGAAGTAAATCAGTTGGACAATTCTAAAATGATAGATACCTTATTCAACCTTTAAAACAAAAGTAAATCCTTAAAATTGAAATTTATCAAAATTAAGTTGGAGTAAA
Organism: Sarcophilus harrisii; assembly: GCF_902635505.1. NCBI lineage: Eukaryota > Metazoa > Chordata > Mammalia > Dasyuromorphia > Dasyuridae > Sarcophilus > Sarcophilus harrisii. Next base: position 50,856,148 of record NC_045429.1, read on the forward strand.
ATGTCTTTTAGTATCATAAATAAACCCCCAAAGTACTATAAAAACAAACTCTTAATTACCACCTTTCTCTAGCAAAAAAAAAAAAAAGGAAAAAAGTATTTGTAATGGGGAGGATATTCACTTAATCTAAGCGAAGCAGTACCAAAAATATACCAATTAAATTAGCCTTGTCACAGTAACAAAAGTTAAACAGTTCTTTAAAAATTTACATGATATCTTTTCTTTTGTTTTATCTTCTCCAGGAATAAAATATATTACTAGAAATCAAGAAAACAATTACATTCTGGAATCCCACAGAGATCCAAATATATGATGGATTACTAAAGAAAGTTTCTTTTCTAGGAGCAGAACTAAAACAACTGTTCACCAAGTTTCACAATGTAAAAAAAAATTGAAGCATAACAATACCATAAATGATATTATGTATTTGGAACTTGAAACAAAATCCATTATCAATCAGGTGGCCTCAGTTCAAGTGAATACATTTCAAAATTACCTTACACAGAAAATTCATCTCATTAACAATGATACTGTATGCTGATCACATCTAAAAATCCACATAGAGCTATTAAGCATGAGGCAATTATACCTAATTAAAGAAAAAATAATAAAAACTACTATTAATATAGCACTTGATCTTTACCAGACACTTATTAAGTATTTTACAATCACTTGATCCTCACAGACATCACTGGGAGGTGGGTGTTATTATTTTCCCCTTAACAGAATAGTAAACTGAGGTAAACATATAAAATATAACTTCCTTGAGAGAACATAAATAATAAATTTCTTAATGTCAAATAGCAAATGTCTTTTATATGTGTCAGAAGTAAATTTTGTTTCCACAGTTGAAAAGTTTTAGTTTCACAGTCTCCCTCTCTGTTGCCATGGTAGGAAAGAATGTAATACAAGTTTTAGGGTCAGTACAACCTGGCCAAAGAGAATTAAAGAATGTTTTAAGTCAACAGAAGTAACCACAGGTGCTGGCTGAGTGCAAATGACCTGGGTTTATGCCCTAGCGAGCTAAATTTTTAATTGAACATGCTTAATAAGCCTCTCATGAACATTAACTTCTTCTCCATTAAGGAGAATACATCCACCATTTTTGAGCATATGATGATGTGGCAAGGGAAGGGGGAACATAGAAATATCAAGGATTTTATGTAGTGGAAGTGTCATGAAATATTAGATTTTTGGAAGGGTATCCTCCAATGGAAACTGTGAGGAGGGCATGAGGATGCAGGGTGAAAGTATAGAGCACAACTGCTGGTTCTCCTCACAGGGGTATTCTACTCCCCCTGCTTCTTGCAAGAAACATAATAAAGCCTCCTTCCACTTATTCCAAGAATTTGAGTCTGAAGTTTTCATTTTTAACATTAGGTTCTGATTTACCATAACTATCCTAATAGGAGAATATACTAAGATTGAATTCTGATTTCCTTCAGAATAGATCTTGGCTTAAATAACATCAAATCCAGATTTATAATTTCTAAGATAATATTTATATTTTCAAGGCTGCTATTAGTGATTCCAAAAAATATTATTATGCATAAATTCATATTTCTTTTTTTTTCTCAAAGATATGTGATGACAATTCCCAGCTCGCTGTAACTTTGTTTTCTATTTGCTTAAAGTATTAATTCTCAATCCTCTGCTTTCTTTCCCTATCTTTGAGACTTTCCAGATAAGAGGTTGGTCTAAGTATTTGACTTCCAATTTTCAATATACATATATATTTAGAAATACATATACTTTTACAAACAGTTTGAATTCACAACTATTATCATAAGGTTAATTTAAAGTATACTGGGCTAAGTGAGATAAATTATTGCTTTTGGAATTTCCTATTCTAAGATTCTAGATGATTGTTTTGTTTTTCCAGGCACATAGATCTGAGGGGTTTCTGAAAAGGTGTGGCCAGTATTCTCTGGCAGAAATTTCTGAGAGCTTTCACAGGAGCTAATTAAATAATTCCCAATTTGAACAGCACAAGGAAACATTTAAGGTCCTTTATAATTAAAGATCACAATAACTAATTTTTTTGTCATATTCAATATTTATATAGTGTTTGATTTAATATAGGCTTCTTATAGATTATCCTGAAAAGTGAGTGGGCATAACTAATCAGATGCTTATCTAAACTTACTAGTAGACTAAAGCTGGTTAAAGACTGATTTTTTTAAAAAATAGGAATAAAAATCTTTTCCTTTGTAACTTCTAGTTCTTAACTAAAATAAAATCCCTGCTCTTTTTATTTTTAAGCATAAGGTTAATTACTAAAATCTTAATATACTGAAACCTTCAATTGCCAATGTGCCACAAAAGCAAGAACTCAATGTTATTGAATTTTGATTTCTTTTAGATAACATTTGCTTCAGTCTTTTAACAATTAAATCCATAACCTCAAGGAATTAGAGAAGAGCAAACTTTTTATATATCTCCAAAACAATGAATTATAAAATTAATTTTGGGTACTTTTCTTTTACACATTACAAATCATATAACTGAGGTAATGGCTTAAAATCATACAGCTAGGTAGGGGCAGCTAAGTGATGCAATGGATATAACGCCAGCCCTGAAGTCAGGAGGACCAGAGCTTAAATCTAACCACAGACTCTAACGTGTGCAAATCACTTAACCCCAATTGCTTAAATAAAAACAAAATAATAATAAAATAAAATCATACAGCTATGAAACTTTCTAACCCACTTAGTATAATAATAAAAGATGATAATGCATTTTACTTACAATAAGACCAGAATAAATCTATTTTCCAAATAGAATCTCAATTTATAATTTCAATGATTTAGTATTATTATATTTGGTATTATGCATATATAATGTATATTTATACAGACAAGGATTATTCCAAGCACTTCATATTATGGAATTCGCTATTTCCAACTAATTAATCCACTGCCAAATATTTTAAAAATGACAGTATTTCCACAAAATTTTGAAGTCATATGATGCTACTCCAAAGGTATACCTGTTATCTGTGTAAATGCTCACTTATTTTATTTTTGCTAATTTACAGATTCTAGTCGATGCTGCAGTTCAGACTATTGGGCTGAAGAAGCCAATGGGAGAGGTTCTGACTCAAGAACTTCCTCAGTGTTGGTGAGAGCAACCTAATCATTAGGTAGCTGGAATTGTTTCAGAGGCAGGAACTGTCAATGTACCAAGAATAATGTTAATTTTCTGACTCAGTTTTCTGGAAGTCCTCTAATAGGGTTAAAAGAGTCAACATTTTAACACAATTATGATACTCTGTGTCATAAGGATCCTCAGGGTGAGGGAGAAATGTGGCTAGGTTAAGAGTTTTTCACGGGGAGATAGTGACATTTGATTTGTATAGAAGGGAATGTCTAGTTTTACAAGGCAGTTGGTAGAGAAGTGTGATGAGACCTTAAAAAATTATCCACTGCATGGGGAATGTACAGACTTAAATGAGAGTCGAGTCACCTCTTCCATTAAGATAAAAGGTCAAGCAGGATGATTTCAGAGAGGCTTGAAGAAACCAACATGAACTGATGCTAAATGAAATGAGCAGAACCAGGAGATCATTGTGCATGACAACAAGACTATACAATGATCAATTCTGACGGATGTGGTTCTCTTCAACATTGAGATGATTTAAACCAATTCCACTTGTGCAGTGATGAAAAGAGCTATCTACATCCAGAGAGAAAACCATGGGAACAGAGTGTGGAACACAACATAGCATTCTCACCCTCTCTGTTATTTGCTTGCATTATAAATGCAAGATAACTGTATAAATATGTATACATATATTGGTTCTAATGTGTATTTCAACATATTTAACATGTATTGGGCTACTTGCCAGCTAGGGGAGGGCGTGGGGGGGAAGGAGGGGAAAATTTGAAACAAAAGGTTATGCAGGGTCAATGTTGGAAAACTTACCCATGCATAAACTTTGAAAATAAAAAGCTTTAATTAAGAAAAAAAGCTTAAAAAAAAGATAAAAGGTCAGACCTATTCCCTCTCTTTCCTTTTTTCTTCCCCTTCCCAAGACAGCAAGCAGCCAGATATAGATTATACATGTCCAATCATGTTAAACATGATGTCATGATCAGAAGTGATGTTGTGAATCAGAAGAAAAGGGAAAAGCTATGAGAAAGAAAAAAAAAAAAAACCTTCCCCCAAAAAAGTAAAAACAGTATGTTTTCAATCTGCATTTAGACTCTATTTCTTTGGATGTGGATTTTCCATTTTGAGTCTTTAGGAATTGTCTTGGATCATTTTATTGCTAAGAGCTAAGTCCATAAAAGTCGAGCATTGCACAATGTTGCTGTTACTTTATACAATGTTTTCCTGGTTCATATAAATCTTCCCAGGTTTTTCTGAAAACTGCCTGCTCATCATTTCATACGGAAAAATACTATTTCATAACATTCACAAACCACAATTTATTCAGGCATTTGATGACATCCCTTCAGTTTCTAATTCTTCATCACCACAAAAAGAGCTGCTCTAAATATTTTTGTGGGTTCTTTTCCCTTTTAATCTCTTTGGGATACAGACCAAGTAGTTGTATTGCTGAATCAAAGGATAAGCAGTTTTATAACCCTTTGGGGAGACTTCCAAATTGCCCTCAAGAATGTTTAGATTAGTTCACAAGTCTACCAACAAGGCATTAATGTTCCAATTTCCCCATATGTTCTCCAACATTTATCATTTTTCTTTTTGTCATATTGGCCAGTCTGATAGGTATGAAGTAGTACCTCACAACGGTTTTCCTAATCAATAACTTAAAACATTTTTCCATGACTTGACATAGCTTTAGTTTTTTCATCTGAAAACTGCCAATTCATATCCTTTGACCATTTTAGCAATTGGAAAATAGTTTGTATTCTTGTAAGTTTAACGCTGTTCTCTATATATTTTAGAAATGAGGCCTTTATTAGAAACATTGGCTATAAAAAATGTTTCCTAGTTTTCTGCTTTCTTTCTAATCTTGGAGGAATTGATTTTGTGTGAAAACGTTTAAATTTAATCAATATATATCAATTTGAATTTTATAATGTTCTCTGTTATTTGGTCATAAATTCTTCCCTTCTTTATACATCTGACAGGTAAATTATCCCTTGCTCTCCTAATTTGCTTATGCTATCACTCTTTATGTCTAAATTATTTTGACCTTATCTTAGAATAAGTTGTGAGATATGTGTCTGCCATAACATTTTTTCAGTTTTCCCAGCATTTTTGTCAATTAGTGTACTCTTATTCCAGAAGCGGGAGTCTTTGGGTTTATCAAACAATAGTTTAGTACAGTTAGTTACTACTATGTCTTATGTACCTAAGCTATTCTACTGATTCACTATTCTATTTCCTGGTCAGCAACAAATAGTTTTGATGATTTTTCACTTTGTAATATAGTTTTATTTATTACAGATGGGGCACCTTCCTTTGCATCCCTCCCCCATTAATTCGTTTATTTTCAGTTTGTTCTTCTAGATGAATTGTTATTATTATTATTTTTTAGCTCTGTTAATTTTTGGTAGTTTGACTGGTATGGCACTGAATAAGTAAATTAATTTAAGTAGAATTGTCATCATTACTATATTAGTTCCTCCTACCCAAGAGCAATTTACATTTTTGCAACTGTCTGTATCTGATTTCTGTGAAGTGTTTTTGTAATTATGTTTATATATTTCCTGAGTCTGTTGTGGCAGGTAAACTTCCAAATATTTAAAATTGTCTAGTTATTTCAAATGGAATTTTTTCTTCTACCTCTTGATGCTGGGCTTTGTTGGTAACATATAGATATGTTTATGATTTGATTTAATTTTATATCCTGTAACTTTGCTAAAGCTAATTGTTTCAAGTAGTTTTTAAAGTCGATTCTTTAGGATACCATCATATCTGCAAAGAGTGATCATTTTATTTCCTCACTGCCTATTCTAATTGCTTCAATTTACTTTTCTTAGTGCTAATGCTAACATTTCTAGTATTAATTATTAATATATTAATTATTCTGTGTCATAAGGATCAGACTTATTAAATAGCAGTGGTAATAGGCATCCTTTGTTCACCCTTGACCTTAATGGATGGGAATGCTTCTGGCTTATATATCCATTACATATGTGATAATATATAAGTAGCAATATTGTATATATAATTACATTATATATAATGCTGTTGTTTTTAAATAGTACTTACCATTTTAAAGAAAATTACCTTTATTCCTATGACCTCTAGTATTTTTAATAGGAATGGGTTCTGTATTTTGTTAAAAAGATTTTGCTCAATCTATTGGGCTAATCATATTTCTGTTGGTTTTGTTATTGACATGGTCAATTATGATGATAATTTTCCTAATATTGAACCTTTCCTGGTATAAATCCTACCTGGTTATAGTGTATTAATCTCATGATAAATTGCTGTAATATATGTTAATATTTTTTTTTAAATTGTATCAATATTCATTAAGGAAATTGTTCTATAATTTTCTGTTTTGGTGATTCCCGATTTAAGAATTAACACCATGCTAATGTCATAAAAGAAACTTGGTAGGACTTTACCTATTTCCCAAATGGCTTACATAGTATTGGAATTAGCTGTTTTTAAATGTTTGATAAAATTTAGCAGGTACTTTCAGAAGGCCGATTTTTCATAAGTATCTTTCAGAAATTCTTCTACTCGGGGAGGGAGAGCGGGGTTGGGGGTTAGGAACTTGCATGAGCGGCTTGCTTAAACCCAAAGACTGGGGCGGGCAGGTTAGGCCGCAGGATCCGCCGAGTTCTGCAGTCTAGGAAGCTTAAGAGCCGCCGACAAAGAAGCGATCCCAGGCAGTGAAAGAGTGTCTGACGTTTCTGTCCGTTTCTCTGTCTCTGAATGTCTGTCCCTGTCTCTCTTTTTCTCTCTCTCCCCAAACCTGAATTTTGCTCCTGCCAAAGGCCAGTTGGGAAGACTGGGTTGAATTCTGCCGATTATCCAAGTACTTGCTAGTCTGTGGTCCGAGATTGAAAAGCATGGACTCGGCAGCCGTCAGGGGAGGGAGAGGGGAAGAGGAGGGAGGGGAGGGAGGGAGGAAGGAAGGGGGAGGGAGAAGGGAAGGGGGGGAGGGAGAGGGAAGGAGGGAGGGAGGGGAAGGGAGGGGAGGGAGAAGGGAAGGAGGGAGGGGGAGGGAGAGGGAAGGGAGGGAGGGAGAAGGGAAGGGAGGGAGGAGGGGAAGGAGGAAGGGGGCGGGGCGACACTTCTTGGAGTGGATCCTTTATCCAAGGGCCAGGAACTTCCGCCCCAAGAGATGAGAGTTCAGGGATTCTTGCGGGCCCCGACCCAAGCAGGACCGTCCGATGGAACTCAGACCGGAAATAAGGGGGTCCTTCCTGAAGCGAGGCTTCCAGAGCAGCCAGGCGGCCCAATGGACCGCGCTGCTGAGCCCAGCCGGAGATATGTGCTGCTGGCTCGGGGAAGGGAGGGTCAAATCCTCGCGCTTCGGTCAGACTCGCTTTCCCACAACAGCGCCCCCCACGGGCTCGGAGGCTACCCTGCTTCCGCCTTCCTCCGCGTCTCGGAGCACTCACCCAACGGAATGACGATTGTTCAAATCTGCCGCTACCTGGCGGCCGGAAATCCCGCCCCTTTCGCCTGCTACAATTTCCGTCTTCAGCCATATTAATTTCCGGGAACGAAGACTTACTTCCTGTTGTGAACTGGTAGTTCTTCCTGGGACAGAGGTCGGGGGGCAGGGACTGGTATGAATGGCTGTGCTTAAACCCAAAAACTTGAGTGGGTGAGTTAAATCCTAGAGCGTTCCCCGCTCGGCGCGCTAGGACGCCTAAGTGGCTCCGGACAGCGAAGTGGCTCCGGACAGCGGAGAGTGTCGGACGTCTCTGTCTCTCTCTTCTCTCTTTTCTCTCTCTCTTCTCTTCTCTTCTCTTCTCTTCTCTTCTCTTCTCTTCTCTTCTCTTCTCTTCTCTTCTCTTCTCTTCTCTTCTCTTCTCTTCTCTTCTCTTCTCTTCTCTTCTCTTCTCTTCTCTTCTCTTCTCTTCTCTTCTCTTCTCTTCTCTTCTCTTCTCTTCTCTTCTCTTCTCTTCTCTTCTCTTCTCTTCTCTTCTCTTCTCTTCTCTTCTCTTTCTTCTCTCTCTTCTCTCTCTTCTCTTCTCTTCTCTTCTCTTCTCTCTTCTCTTCTCTTCTCTTCTCTCTTCTCTTCTCTTCTCTTCTCTTCTCTTCTCTTCTCTTCTCTTCTCTTCTCTTCTCTCTTCTCTTCTCTTCTCTTCTCTTCTCTTCTCTTCTCTTCTCTTCTCTTCTCTTCTCTTCTCTTCTCTTCTCTTCTCTTCTCTTCTCTTCTCTTCTCTTCTCTTCTCTCTTTCTGTCTGTCTCTCTCTTCTCTCTTTTCTCTCTCTCTTCTCTTCTCTTCTCTTCTCTCTCTCTCTCTTCTCCTCTCTCTTCTCTTCTCTCTTCTCTTCTCTTCTCTTCTCTTCTCTTCTCTTCTCTCTTTCTGTCTGTCTCTCTCTTCTCTCTTTTCTCTCTCTCTCTCTTCTCTTCTCTTCTCTTCTCTTCTCTCTCTTCTCTTCTCTCTCTCTTCTCTTCTCTTTCTCTTCTTCTCTCTCTTCTCTCTTCTCTTCTCTTCTCTTCTCTTCTCTCTTTCTGTCTGTCTCTCTCTTCTCTCTTTTCTCTCTCTCTTCTCTTCTCTTCTCTTCTCTCTGTCTCTCTTCTCCTCTCTCTTCTCTTTCTCTTCTCTTCTCTTTCTTTCTTTCTCTCTTCTCTTCTCTTCTCTTCTCTTTCTTCTCTTCTCTCTTTTCTCTTTCTCTCTTCTCTCTTTTCTCTCTCTCTCTCTTCTCCTCTCTCTTCTCTTCTCTCTTCTCTTCTCCTCTCTCTTCTCTTCTCTTCTCTTCTCTTCTCTTCTCTTCTCTTCTCTTCTCTCTTTCTTCTGTCTCTCTCTTCTCTCTTTTCTCTCTCTCTTCTCTTCTCTTCTCTTCTCTCTGTCTCTCTTCTCCTCTCTCTTCTCTTCTTCTCTTCTCTCTCTCTTCTCTTCTCTTCTCTTCTCTCTCTTCTCTTCTCTCTCTCTCTTTCTCTCTTTCTCTTCTCTTCTCTCTTTTCTCTCTCTCTTCTCTTCTCTTCTCTTCTCTCTGTCTCTCTTCTCTCTCTCTTCTCTTCTCTCTTCTCTCTCTCTCTTCTCTTCTCTTCTCTCTCTTCTCTCTTTCTTCTCTTCTCTCTCTCTTCTCTCTCTTCTCTCTCTTCTTCTCTTCTCTCTCTCTTCTCTCTCTCTCTCTCTTCCTCTCCTCTGTCTCTCTTCTCTTCTCTTCTCTTCTCTTCTCTCTTCTCTTCTCTCTCTCTCTCTTCTTCTCTTCTCTCTCTTTCTCTTCTCTTCTCTTCTCTTCTCTTTCTCTCTTCTCTTCTCTCTCTCTCCTTCTCTTCTCTTCTTCTCTCTTCTTCTCTCTTTTCTCTTTTCTTCTCTCTCTCTTCTCCTCTCTCTTCTCTTCTCTTCTCTTCTCTCTTCTCTTCTCTTCTCTTCTCTTCTCTCTCTCTCTTCTCTTTCTTCTTCTCTCTTCTCTCTTCTCTTCTCTCTCTTCTCTTCTCTTCTCTTCTCTCTTCTCTCTCTCCTCTTCTCTCTTTCTCTTCTCTCTCTCTCTTCTCTTTCTTCTCTTCTCTCTTCTCTTCTCTCTCTTTCATTCTCTTCTCTTCTCTTCTTCTTCTCTCTCTTCTCTCTTTCTCTCTCTTCTTCTCTCTTTCTCTCTCTCTTTCTCTTCTCTTCTCTTCTTCTCTCTCTTCTCTCTCTTCTCTCTTCTCTCTCTCTTCTCTCTCTCTTCTCTTCTCTTCTCTTCTCTTCTCTTCTCTTCTCTTCTCTCTCTCTCTTTCTGTCTCTCTTCTTCTCTTTTTCTCTCTCTCTCTTCTCTTCTCTTCTCTTCTTCTTCTCTCTCTCTTCTCTTCTCTCTTTCTTCCTCTTCTCTTTTCTTTCCTCTCTCTCTTCTTTCTCTTACTCTTCTCTCTTTCTCTTCTCTTCTCTTCTCTTCTCTTTCTCTCTTCTCTCTCTCTTCTCTTTTCTGTCTCGTCTCTCTCTTCTCTTTTCTCTCTCTCTTCTTCTCTCTTCTCTCTCTCTTCTCTCTCTTCTCTTTCTTCTCTCCTCTTCTCTTCTCTTCTCTCTTCTCTCTTCTCTTCTCTTCTCTCTCTTCTCTCTCTTCTCTTTCTTCTCTTTCTTCTCTTCTCTTCTCTCTCTTCTCTTCTCTCTTTCTCTGTCTCTCTTCTCTTCTCTTTCTCTTCTCTCTTCTTCTCTTCTCTCTTTCTCTTTCTCTTCTCTTCTTTTCTCTCTCTTCTCTTCTCTCTCTCTCTCTTCTCTCTCTCTTCTCTTCTCTTCTCTTCTCTCTCTTTCTGTCTCTCTTCTCTTCTCTTCTCTTCTCTTCTCTCTCTCCTCTCTCTCTCTCTTTCTCTTCTCTTCTCTCTCTTTTCTCTTTTCTTCTCTCTCTCTCTGTCTCTCTTCTCTCTCTCTTCTCTTCTCTTTCTCTTCTCTTCTCTTCTCTCTCTCTCTTCTCTCTCTTCTCTTCTCTTCTCTCTCTCTTCTCTCTTCTCTTCTCTTCTTCTCTTCTCTTCTTCTCTCTTTCTTCTCTCTCTCTTCTCTTCTCTTCTCTTCTCTCTTCTCTTCTCTTCTTTCTCTTCTCTTCTTCTCTCTCTCTCTGTCTCTCTTCTCCTCTCTCTTCTCTTCTCTTCTCTTCTCTTCTCTTCTCTTCTCTTCTCTTCTCTTCTCTTCTCCTCTCTCTTCTCTTCTCTCTTCTCTTCTTTTCTTTTTCTTTCTCTTCTTCTTCTCTTCTCTTCTCTTCTCTTCTCTTCTCTTCTCTTTCCTCTTCTCTTCTCTTCTCTTTCTCTCTCTCTTCTCTTCTCTCTTCTCTCTCTCTCTCTCTTCTCTCTCTCTTCTTCTCTCTCTCTTGTCTCTCTTCTCTCTCTCTCTTCCTCTTCTCTTCTCTTCTCTCTTCTCTTCTCTTCTCTGTCTCTCTCTCTCTTCTCTTCTCTTCTCTTCTCTTCCTCCTCTTCTCTTCTCTCTCTCTCTTCTCTCTTCTCTTCTCTCTCTCTCTGTCTCTCTTCTCTTCTCTCTTCTCTTCTCTTCTCTCTCTCTTCTCTTCTCTTCTCTTCTCTTCTCTTCTCTCTGTCTCTCTTTCTTCTCTCTCCTCTTCTCTCTCTCTCTCTTTCTCTTCTCTCTCTCTCTCTCTTCTCTTCTCTTTCTCTCTCTCTCTCTCTTCTCTTCTCCTCTTCTCTCTCCCTCTCTCTTCTCTCTCTTCTCTTCTCTCTCTTCTCTCTCTCGCTCTCTCTCTTCTCCTTCAATTGTTCTCTCTCTTTCTCTCTTTCTACATATCATCATTCTTCTCTTCTCTTGATCTGTCTGATTCATCTCTTCTCTCTATCAGACTCTGTCATCCTCTAGATCATTAACTCTTCTGCTTCTATCTCTCCTCTCATTAAATCTTTCTGTACATTCACAAATCAGTTATCTCTAATACTACTTCTCTCTCATCTTGCATCTCTCTCTTCTGACTCTTTTGCTTTCTCTTATCTTCTCTTTCTCTAATCTCATCTCTATTCTCTTCATACTTATAGCCTGTCTCTCGTCTGGACATCTCTTAGCTCTAATGTCTCTCTCTTCTCTGTCATCAAGTTTAGAAAATGTCTCATCTTACTGTCATCTATATGCATCTGTCTCATTTACAAATGTCATCTCTCTAAAATTACTTTTGTCCTTCAATGTATCTACAGTCAAAACATTAGTACATACAGACAATGTAACATTCTCTGATAAGCATGTGATATTTCTCTCTTTGCATTTCTTTGCTCTTCTAGCATGTTTCTCTGATTTGTCTCAAGCATATCTCTAATAAGATACATCTCTAACATCTAACCTCAGTCTTTGAGGTCTTTGTTCTGATCCTGATGGTTATTTCCATCTCATGAGAGACATTTAAGTAAACTGTCAATACTATAGATTGTACTTCTGAATCAGGTGGAAAGTTAGCTTATAAACTCTAAAATATTTTCAAATTCAAAAATGTATGCTTTTAGATAACAACAGATTGAAGAAATAGTTCCATTATTGTGGACTCAATTTTTTAAAATTGGAGTTTTCATTTTATAATAGGATTTCTAAAATTTTTGATATGTTAGTATTAATAATCAAAAAAGTAAAATTAAGAGCAAATAAACAGAATCAAATGAAAATATTTTGATTATCCAACACTCAATTTTTGCAAATTTTTTTTTTTTGCTACTTAGATGATTTTCATGAATTGTGAGTCCCTCAAGCAATATCTCAGTGGATAATATTTCAGTTTATGAGCTTCTCCAAACATATCTAGGTCAGCCTTCAGTCAAGAGAAATAGTCTGTTTTATTAGTATTCTAAGGCTTTAGAACTTAGTAGGACATGCTACATATTACTATATTCTACTTCAAAGGTTTTGAGAACATGAGGTCGTTGCCACATCATCATGAAGCCACAGAATATAACTTTAATGGCAAAAAGATAACAAATTATAAAGATAAAGTTGAAAAAGATAAAATTTCGGAAGAAAAGAGTAAAGAGAAGTGAAAAGAAAAATAGTAAAGAAAGATGAAGTATCACTGTCAGAATAAATGGAGACCTATAGGAAAGACTTTGTCTTATTCTAGTCTATTTGTTCTATGTAAATGCCTTATGATCACTCCATTGTGTTGGAGTTAATGAAATTCCTATTAGTCTGCATAAGTGATCCAACTATTGATACCCAATTATTGAATTTAGGCACTGGAACAACTGTCTTTTTCAATCTTGTAATATCTTGAAATCTGTGGTATATGTGATGGATACTTTTGAATGAGACAAAAAGATCTATGATAGATCTTATCTTGCAGCCTCAACCCATTGTACTGGAATGTTATTATTATTATTATTATTATTATTTTTTTTTGCTTTGAAGAATTATTTTTATAATAGCTTTTTATTTTTCAAAATACATGCAAAGACAGTTTTTTAACATTCTCCCTTGCCTTGTGTTCCAAATTTTTCTGTATCCTCTGTTGGCTAGTAAACAATTCAATATATGTTAAACATGTACAATTCTTTTAAACATATTTTCACATTTATCATATTACAAGAAAATTCAGATTAAAAAAAATAGATGAGAAAGAAAAAAAGCAAGCAGACAACAATAACAACAAAAGATACTATTTTGTGATCCACACTCAGTTCTGACAGTCCTTTCTCTGTATGCATATGACTCTTTCCCTCACAAGTCTATTGGAATTAACTTGAATCACCTTATTTTTGAAAAGAGCCAACTTCTTCACAGTTGATCATCATATAATCTTGTTTCTGTGTACAATGTTCTCTTGGTTCTACTCACTTCACTTAGCATCAGTTCATATAAATAATCCAGGCTTCTCTGAAATCAGCTCACTGATCGTTTCTTAGGGAAATTATAATGTTCCATTACATTCATATACCATAATGTATTCGGCCATTCCCCAACTGATAGGCATCCACTCAGTTTCCAGTGGAATATGTTTTATTTCAGAGATAATAATACTGTTCACATTTTTATGCCATTGAATAATAGACCTTTAACACTATTACCTCTTTTCCTTTTCTTCTGAATGTACTATAAAATGATTACATATAAAAAAGTAAGGCAGCTAAATGTTATAATAAACCCAGGCCTGGATTTGGAGTCAAAAAAAAAACTTCAATTTGAATCCTCTCACAGACACTTATCTGATTGTGTCTCTCTGGGCAAATTTCGATCTTCTTTTCCTCCTTGTAAAATAGGAATACCTAAATTAGAGGGTTACTGTAAGAATTAGATGATACTGCACGTGTAAAGTATTATGCAAACTTTAAATTGTTTTATGTCAGCAATTATTATAAGATGGGGATAGCATTGCTGTGCTATAGTCTCTAATGTCATTGTGTATAAGCATCACACTGAAACAGCTCAGTAAATGAAGTAGGAGTGACAGAAAACTAGGGATTCCAGTGGATAGAATGCTAAGCTTCCATGCAGAAAAACCTGAATTTCAAATCCAGCCTCAAAAATTTGCTAGCTGTTTGAAATTAAGTTATCACTCTTTGCAAATGATATGATGATATATTTAGAGATTCTAGAAAATCAACTAAAAAACTAGTAGAAACAATTCACAATTTTCACAAAGCTGCAGGATACAAAATAAGTCCACATAAATCATCAGTATTTTTATATATTATCAACAAAGTCCAAAAGCAAAGATACAAAGAGAAATTCCATTTAAAATTACTTGACAATATATTTGGAAGTCTATCTGCCAAGGTAAAATCAGGAACTATAGAACATAACTACAAAACACTTTCCACACAAATAAAGTCAGATATAATCAATGGGAAAAATATGAAGTGCTCATGGGTAGGCAGAGCAAATATAATAAAAATGACAATACTATCTAAATTAATCTACTTATTCAGTGGCACACCAATCAAACTCCCAAGATATTTCACAAATCTAGAAAAAATAATAACAAAGTTCATCTGGAAGAACAAAAGGTCAAAAATTTTAAGGGAATTAATGGGAAAAAATACAAATGGAAGTGGTCTATCTGTGCCGGATCTAAAACTATATCATAACGCAGAGTCATCAAAACCATATAGTACTGGCTAAGAAATAGAGTAGTCAATCAGTGGAATAGGTTAGGTTCATAGGACAAAATAGTCAATGACTATAGTAATCTAATGTTTGACAAATCCAAAGACCTTAGCTTTTGGGATAAGAAATCACTATTTGACAAAAACTGCTGGGAAAATTGGAAACGAGTATGGCAGAAACTAGGCACTGACCCATACCTAATGTATCCCAAGATAAGGTTAAAATGGATTCATGATTTAGACATCAAGAGTGATATTATAAACAAATTAGAAGAACAAAAGGTAATTTACCTCTCAGATCTGTGGAGGAAGAAGGAATTTGTGGCTAAAGAAGAACTGGAGTTCATTACTAAACACACAAAAAATTTTGATTATATTAAAGTTTTTGTACAAAAAACACTAATGTAGACAAGATTAAAAGGGAAGTGATAAACTGGGAAAACATTTTTACATTTAAAGGTTCTGATAAAAACCTCATTTCTAAAATATTTTTAATAGCTTTTTATTTACAAGTTATATGCATGGGTAATTTTACAGCATTGACAATTGCCAAACCTTTTGTTCCAATTTTTCCCCTTCTTTCCCCCCACCCCCTCCCCTAGATAGAAAGATGACCAGTAGATGTTAAATATATTAAAATATAAATTAAATACAAAATAAGTATACATGACCAAACTTATTTTGTACAAAAAGAATCGGACTCTGAATATTGTACAATTAGCCTGTGTAGGAAATCCAAAATGCCAGCAGGCAAAAATATAGGTATTAGGAATTCAATGTAATGGTTGTTAGTCATCTCCCAGAATTCTTTCGCTGGGTGTAGCTGGTTCAGTTCATTACTGCTCCATTGGAACTGGTTCATCTCATTGCTGAAGATGGCCAGGTCCATCAGAATTGATCATCATATAGCATTGTTGTAGAAGTATATAATGATCTCTTGGCCCTTCTCGTTTCACTCAGCATCAGTTTGTATAAGTCTCTCCAGCCCTTTCTGAAATCATCCTGTTGGTCATTTCTTACTGAACAATAATATTCCATAATATTCATATACCACAATTTATTCAGCCATTCTCCAATTGATGGGCATCTACTCAGTTTCCAGTTTCTGGCCACTACAAAGAGGGCTGCCACAAACATTCTTGCACATACAGGTCCCTTTCCCTTCTTTATGATCTCTTTGGGATATAAGCCCAGTAGTAACACTGCTGGATCAAAGGGTATGCACAGTTTGGTAACTTTTTGAGCATAGTTCCAAATTGCTCTCCAGAATGGTTGGATGTATTCACAATTCCACCAACAATGTATTCGTGTCCCTGTTTTCCCACATCCCCTCCAACATTCCGCATTATCTTTCCCTGTCATTCTAGTCAGTCTGACAGGTGTGTAATGGTATCTCAGAGTTGTATTAATTTGCATTTCTCTGATTAATACTCATTTCTAAAATATATAGAAAATTCACTCAAATTTATAAGAATTCAAGCCATTCTCCAATTGATAAATGGTCAAAGGATATGAACAGACAATTTTCAGATGAAGAAATTAAAACCATTTCTAGTCATATGAAAAGGTGCTCTAAATCACTATTGATCAGATAAATGCAAATTAAGACAAGTCTGAGATACCACTATATACCTTTCAGATTGACTAAGATAACAGGGGATGTGGGAAAACTGGGACGCTAATATATTGTTGGTTGAACTGTGAATGAAACCAGCCATTCTGGAGAGCAGTTTGGAACTATACTCAAAAGGCTATCAAATTGTGCATACCCTTTGACCCTGCAGTGTTTTTATTGGGCCTACATTCCAGGGAGATCTTGAAGGAAAGGGACCTACATGTGCAAAAATGTTTGTGGCAGCCCTTTTTGTAGTGGCAAGAAACTGGAAACTGAGTGGATGCCCATCAGCTGGAGAATGGCTGACCAAATCATGGTATATGAATGTTATGTAATATTATTTTTCTATAAGAAATGATCATCAGGATGATTTTAGAGAGGCCTGGAGAGACTTACATGAACTTATGCTAAGTGAAATGAGCAGAACCAAAAGATCATTGTACACAGCAACATCAATATTATACGATGATCAATTCTGATAAACTTGACTTTTTCCAACAATGAGATGATTGATGCCACTTCCAATGATCTTGTGATGAAAAGAGCCATCTACACCCAGAGAGAGGACTGTGGACTGAGTGTGGATCACAACATAACATTCTCACTTTTTTGTTATTGTTCACTTGGATTTTGTTTTCTTACTTATTTTCTCTCCTTTTTGGTCTGATTTTTCTTGTGCAGCAAGAGAATTGTATAAATATGTTTACATAGATTTAACATATATTTTAACATATTTTGAATTGCTTGCCATCTAGGAGAGGGTATGGGGGGAAGGAAGGGAAAATCTAAAACATAAGGCTATGCAAGGGTCAATGTTGAAAAATTATCTGTGCATTATATTTTGAAAACAAAAAGCTTTAAAAATAAAATTTTTTTAAAAATTAGCTTTTGGGGGCATAAAACCAGGTCATTTGCACTTAGCTAGCACCTGTGGTTACTTCTGTTGACTTAAAACATTCTTTAATTCTCTTTGTCATCTCCTAACATAACCTCTTTGCCCTTTTCTTCCCAATGTTTTTGTTTCCATTTTCTCAAATTGTCTAAATCAAGCTTACTACTTCCCAGACCTTCTTTTCACTCTTTTACTTGATTGTTAACAAACTTATCAGTCCCAAATTCTTCATTCTGTGTTCTTCTATCATCATAGAAACATTTCTCTCTCCAGAAGACATTGTATATATCTGAGTTTTGACCATTCCTTCTCTCATAGTCCCTCTACTCTGAATAAGGAAGACAAGGAGTTAGAATACTTCTTGCTCTCTACTGCTCATTCCAAATCCTCTCTTTTCTACCATCAAACAGTAATCTTTTCTCTAGAGTTTGTCCATATCATTCAGTTCAAAGGCAATATGATATAGAGAGTACTGGGTTTGGATTATAGCTCTACCTCTATCTATGTGACCCTGGGCAAGTCTGTGAACTAGATGTTTTTTCTAAGCTCCCTTCCTAACTCTGATTCTTGTTGCTATGATCTACCACCTCATGTCATTCTCTTCTCATGATATAACTCCAGTCTCTTTCCTTTCCCATCCTCTATTCCCTTGGGTTCTTGAAGGCTCTGTCTATATGAGTATATGCACTCACAGGTTTTTACCATGTTGTCAAGCTTTGAGTATGATCCCTAGCAGCAGATTTGGTATTTTTTCTAAGGATGAACCTATCTAAATATAAAGAAGCTCATAACCAGTAAGCTAACCACTTGGAAATGGATTGTTTGACCATGGCAAAGCAAAAAGCAAAAACATAAAAATAGTCCTTATTTCTTCAGGATGTCAGCAGACCTTCTATAAATATAAGCTGAAGGTACTCAAAATGTAAGATAGTGTCCAGGGACTAATAATGCTTTAGCAACTCAATCATGTCAATCTTGTCATTGATGCTACAAATTAAATTAACAGACCAAGTATCCTAAATGTGCCATTTGGACATTTTTGTGTGGTCAATGCTTTTGAAAGATATTTATATGAAGATCATTTCACAAATACTTGCAGCTTATGAGTCAATATTTATTGCAGAGAATGAAATGGTAGAAAAATTCTACAGAGAATTTACTAAGATCATTCAAAATAAAGCACCATGTTAATACATGGTAACTTCAGTGGATAAGCAGGCATGAGGGAATGAGTCAATATTTGTTGTAGAGAATGAAATGGTAGAAAAATTCTACAGAGAATTTACTAAGATTATTCAAAATAAAGCACCATGTTAATACATGGTAACTTCAGTGGATAAGCAGGAATGAGGGAAAATAAAAAGACAGAGGATGAAGCCAAAGCCTCTTGGTGTTCACAGAGGGACCGAGCCTGATAACTGAGATGAGAAGAGAAAAGGGAATACTGAAAAGAAAAATAGCAAACCACATCTCATAAAGTGAAATAGACTCTCTTTTATGCAAGAGGACTTGATGGGGTAACAATTCAGAACTTTTTTCCCATAGAACTTCATAGCCAGAAGAAACCTCAGCTGGCCATTGTCAACCTCATTTTTCATTTGAAAATAGAATTCCTGCTATAACATACCTAGTGCTCATTCAGTCTTTAAGTTCTCAAGTGAGGGAAAATATCATCCCTTAGGCATCTCATCCTATTTCTAGATAACTTACTAGAAAGTCTTTTTGACAGGAAGCCTAAGTTTTCCTTTTGTTAAGTAAACTATAAGCCCTTATAGATCTGCCCTCATGAACTTTTCTGTGTCAATGATATCAGTTCTTAAGATCTTAGGTTATTAAAGTAGTGGGGTCATCCTGCTAATAACCCCACATTTAGCAGCAAATATTACCTAAATGAATAATCAGATTGTAAACACTACCCTGTCCCCTTAAAAAGTGAAAATAAAACCCAATGCATAACTCATGTATGTTACATTGTATTTTTAAAGTGTTTGTGTTATTACTAGAGATGATTTACTTCTAGCCAGAGCTACACTGAGTAGCAAGTGCAGAAATATTGGAGCTGCTAATTGCTCCCTTTCTTAGGTGCTTCCAGATTTAAGGAATACTACTCAAGGCTCATAGAAACCTATTTCAGTTCTTCACATTGATGTAAACACCAATATTTGCATGCATGTCAAAAGACAAATCTTTGGGACTAGATTGTTCTTGTTTATGAAGAGAAAAAGCATCACTTCTGACTTTAATAGTTATTCATAAGACCTTCAATATTTCAGGTGTTTTTAAAGATTTATGAGCACTAATTGACACGTCTGTGCTATTGGTTAATCTTTTTGAGTTCTGTTGAATCAAGAACTACCACTTAAAGAATTTGTTATTGGACTACAAATTATTGTCCTTTAAGGATTCTTAATATGCAAGTGAAAAGAATTACAAAAAATAAACTTTAATACAATCCATTGCTTATAGGACTCTCCAAAAATGGAAGTTGTTCTTATAGTTTCAGTAGAAAATAGTAATAATAATTATTAGGATTAAGGCAATAATAATATCTTGATCCCGCACATTACTCTATAATGTGAAATTCAAATGTCACTAGGACTAAACACTATAAAATGGGTCATAGTCTTCAGAATAATTAGTGATGAATAAAAGGTCACCTGGGACAAGGGTTGAGCAGAACAAATTTGTTTCCTCTTTCATGTATCAATCCTTCAGATATTTGAAGATGTCTATCATGTCTCCTAAATCTTTTCTCCAGGATAACCATGCCTATTTATTTCATATTTTATTCATGACAAATACTTGGAATCTTTATCATCCTATTTGGTTACTTAACTCCAATTTATCAATGAATTTCCACAATGACTTAAACCTGAATCCAGCATTTTAGATGTGGTCAAACAAAGGCAAGGTATAAAAGACGTATGATTTCCTTTTTCCAGGAATCCATATTTAGTTTAATGTGGCCTAATGTAGCATTAACATAATTACTTGTCATTGCCTTTCCTCTCTGGTGAAATTGATTTTTTAAATCTAAGCCTAAAACTTTATTTTCTTCTCTTCTAAATTATTTCTTATCCAATTCAATACAGTTCTAGTCTGTCAAGATTTTTTTTTAAATTATGATTCCATCATCGAGGGTGTTTGCTTTCCCTCTCAGGTTTATGTCATCTGCAAATTTGATAAGTATGTCACTTATGCTTTTACCCAAATTATCAATAAAAAAAGATGTACATGGCAGAAAAGCAAGTACTAATCCCTGGCAGAGTTTACTAGACACCTTACAATAGTTAATGATTATCTTTGCATTTGGGTATTCATCTAATTCATCTAATTTCTCTAATTGTACTATAGCTGTAATGTTTTATTTAGTTCTGCCATACAAATGACAAATGTTTAGGAAAGAGGTTATTAATTGATGTATACAGTGGAAGGAAACCAAAATGGTGAGAAATGTCTTTTAATTTATTGAATAAAACAAGTATTTCCATAACATAGTATATATAAAAAAAGATTGCACATGAAACTGCAAATCTGCTATGCACAACTTGCTATTCCTTTCAAATATACAACAAAATTATCAAATACGTTTCTTTTTTTTTTTTTTTTTTTTTTACTTTTTTGCCAAAGAGGCAAGAGGAAATTTTCAAAGTTGGATACTTTGTTTCTGCATTGGTATCTAGAAAATACAGTAAGACTTTGGAGATAGCCTTTTGAGCTTCCTTTAGCTCTTCCATCATGGGAGGACTTATCAGGGCATGTAAACCAAGAGGGTTAAAGAAGTATAGATGAGTGTTAAGCATTAGGTTTAGTGTAGATAGGTTCCAATATCTGGTAATAGAAATAGTGCTTGTATCTATGAAATCAGTTTCACCAAAGTATTTGGTCTGACAAATACAGATTACAGTGAGATGAATATTTTGCTTACATTAATACTAGTTGGAAGTGTAGTATATTCTAACATTCAATTAATTTCAACAAGCAATTTTTAAGAGACTAATTAGTATAACCTGCAAAGATGAAAAATTGTAAATACTCTAAATGACCTAATACAGTAGGAAGAATATACGTGATAAATATTTTTCTCATTTGATTTATAATTAAGTGATTGGGAAAGATCAAACTAAGTGTCATGAGAGATTTAAGTTGGAAAAGATAATTTATACTCAAGGCTAGGAAAGGAATGGTGGTGTTGGTAACAAATTATAGGAGAAAAAAGACTTCAATAAATTGGGATGGTTGGGAAAGGCATGGATATGAAACAGGGCAGGACAAAATGAGGTTATTGGGCTAATGACTGGTTAGTTTGTCTGAATGTAGTTGTGCAATGTGGAGTAGCGTGGGTGAATAAGAGTCCATCTCTGAGAGACCAAAGGGTAGCCTAGAGCAACAGGATCCAGAAGTTTTGAGATTTGGGAAGAGAAAATAAATATGTTCATGTCAAATGGCTTCAATCTTCTCAGCAAAGATCTTTCATTGAAAAAATAGAAGGGTAGAGATAAAATGTGTTGAATTTAAGACAGTATATGGACAGTCACTATAAGGAATGTGAAAATGTATCAAAAGATGAGTGGAGACTGACTACAATGATAGGAGCTCAGCTGGGGCAAGTTAGTATAAATTGTAATGGACACAATAAGAATAGTTTTGTGACATGTGCTAAGAGTAGTCCACTGTCCAAGTAGTGAGAGAGGACATTTATTAAAAGATTTTCAATTTTATGAACATTTCCAAGGAGCCTCTTTGGGCTTGAGACCAATTTATTTCACTGTTTGAGATTTCTTCTATGGACATTCTGCACTGGCCTGAATTTGTGTTTTGGTCTCTGTCACTGTAATAGCTTTCTATGGTCAAGGTTCTTTTCCATTTCTTGCTCATTTTCTCCTCCCCGACCCCCCCTTTTTTTTTTATTAAAGCTTTTTATTTTCAAAACATATGCATGGATGATTTTCAACATTCACCCTTGCAGAACCTTGTGTTTCATTTTTTTTCCCTCCCTTTACTCCAAGTTGGCAAGTAATCCAATATATGTTAAACATGTGCAATTCTACTACACATATTTCTACAAATATCATGCTTCTTGTTTGTTTTCTTTCCTTTTCCTTTGGTAGTTCTTCTTCTTTTTTTTTTTTTTTTAACTTTTAAAGTAGATCTCTGCTACTCCCATAAAGTGGTGCTGTCCCAAGCTTCCTGTGCAGCTCTGAGCTTTGGCTTTGAGCAGAGATGTCCCTTTTGTTTGTAGGAGGTAGCTTTGCCTGCTTGGTTCAGAAGACAGCCTGGTTTCCCAGAATTTGCCTTCTAACCTGGGACTGGAAACTGCCTCGTTGATTTGCTCCCCTACTGAGCCAGGACTGAGGGTATTAGTTTCTGATTTGCTGTGATTAAACCCCTCTTACCAGCTTTCCCAAATTCTATCTGACCTGGGCTAAACACCCTTTTCATCCCAGTGAAATTGATTTTTCTTGAAGCTTTTTCAGTCTTATTTTGAGCTGGAGAGGGGTTTCATTCCATCAGACTCTGTTCAGAGGCTTGGTTTCATGTGGTTTTTGAGGAAAACTGGAAGAGCTCAAGTAACTTCCTCTGATTTTAATCTGCCAACTTGGCTCCACCCCCAAAACCATGATATTTCTTTAATCAAGAAAGTGGCTCTCTACATGTGAACAAATGTTTATGGCAGCCTTTTTTGTAGTGATAAGGAACTGGAAACTGTGGATGCCCACCAGATAGATAATGGCTGAATATAAGTTATGGTATATAAATGTTCTGGATATTATTTTTCTATAAGAAATGATCAGCAGGATTATTTCAGAGAGGCCTGGAGAGACTTGCATGAACTGATGCTGAGTGAAGTGAGTAGAACCAAGATAAGACTTTATACAGCAACAAGATATGATAATCAACTCAGATGGACCTGGCTCCAGTTCCATTCTTGTGATGAAGAGAGCCATCTGCACCCAGGGAAAGGACTGTGGGGTCTAAGTGTGGATTACAACATAGTATTTTCACTTTTTTTGCTATTTGTTTGCTTTTTGTTTTCTTTCTCATTTTTTCTTTTTTGATCTGATTTTTCCTGTGCGGCATGATAATTATGGAAATATGTATGGAAGAATTTCACATGTTTAACATATATTGAATTGTTTGACATTTAGGGAAAGGGTGGAGGAGTAAAGAAAGGAGAAAAAAATTAGAATACAAGGTTTTGGGAGATGAATGTTGAAAACTATCTATGAATTTGTTTTGAAAATTAAAAAAAAACTTTATTATAAAAGTGGTTCTCCAAAAGCATGATGTTGCAAAAAAAAAAAAATGACTTTATTCTATAGATTATTTTTTCTTTTTACAAAACTTATTACTTCATTAATAGAATGAGAAGACTCTGTAGCAATGCAGATCTACACCTTTTCTGCAATTTTATTTCCATTATTTTAAAATTTTGTCTTGTAAATCATGGAATATCTTCTATGATCTCTGAAAAAAATCAAAATTGTATTTGGTTCAACATGCAAAGAGTGGGGTAAAACATGATGAATATAAAGAATCTTATAGCCTGTTAGTGGTATTCTAGCAACATAAGGGAATAGAGCCCTGAACTTGGAGTCAGAAGACTTTTGTTAAAAATATGACACAGTTATCCATCTGTCTAAGGGCCATGTCTTATAGCATCCATTAACTTCCTTATCTTGAAAATTTTGGGGTCTAAATTCTACTTTATAAGTATAGATACAAAATAAAGAAGGGACAATAAAGAAATTTTCAAAGTTGTATACTTTGTTTCTGCATTGGTATCTAGAAAATACAGTAAGACTTTGGAGATAGCCTTTTGAGCTTCCTTTAGCTCTTCCATCATGGGAGGACTTATCAGGGCATGTAAACCAAGAGGGATAAAGAAGTATAGATGAGTGTTAAGCATTAGGTTTAGTGTAGATAGGTTCCAATATCTGGTAATAGAAATATGCTTGTATCTATGAAATCAGTTTCATCAAAGTATTTGGTCTGACAAATACAGATTACAGTGAGATGAATATTTTGCTTACATTAATACCATTGATTCCATTAGGATCTATCTATATCTATATATAAATATAGATATAGATATGACATGGTTTGCTCATATTGCTTATGGATGATCGAAATTCCTGGACACCTTTCTCATGAATTCCTGTTAAGTCATTTCTCTTTAAACTTGCAGTTGATGATTTGAATCTAAATGCACAATACTACATTTTTCTCACTCATTTTTGTTTTAGCTCAGCATTCCAACTTATCAATTTTTCAAATCTTAATTCTATCATTTATCATGATAGCTTTCCTTTCAAACTTTGTCATATAAAAATCTAGTGTTTGCTTTCCATGTATTTTAACCTGTTATTAATAATAGTTAACATTTATAAAACACTTCAAGGTTTCCCCATCTGCAAAATAAGAATATCAGTATGTACTAAATGACTTGTAAATTTCATTCTAACTCTAACTCTATTATTGTTGATTGCATTTTTCAATCTGCTTTATAATCTGCATTTTAGATAAGCATACTATAAATGTCTTTAATAAAGTAATGAATTAAAAACATTAAGTGACAGACTTTATTGGACACCTTCTTTCAACTGACATCAAACTATTGTGATTATTCTTTGGGCCCAGCCATTGAACCTGTTCTTAATTCATAAATTAATATTCATAAATTGCTCTTTTGTCGGTTCACATCACTTTATCTTTTCCATAGGAGTAGCATTAACATAAAAGACTGTTGAAATGTTTTGTTAAAACCTTGATAGAGTATTACCCTTCTTCTCCAATATGCCAGTCTAGTAACCTGATCCAACAAAGAAATGAGGTAAATTTGGCACAACTTGTTCCTTTTATTTTTAACATTTAGATTTTTTTTTACTTAATATTTTATTTTTCCCATTTACATGTAAAACATTTTATAACATCTGTTTTTGTTTTTAAAACTTTATGTTTGGCTTCTTTTCCTTCTTTTCTCTCACCCCTCCTCCATTAAAAAGGCACAATGTTATGCAAAACATTTCCATAAATTCATATTATAAAAGAATGCTAAGATTCTATCCTGCCCCACAAAAAAACTCTTAAGAAAATAGTTTTTTTTTTTTAATATGTTTCAATATGTATTCAGATATAATCAATTCTCTGGTTATGGATAGTATTTTTTATCATAAGCCCTTTAAAATAGTCTTGGATCACTGTATTGCTGAGAATAATAAAATAATTCACAGCTGATAATCCTATAACATTGCTTTTACTTTGTGCACAGTATATTTCACTTTGCATGAATTCATGGAAGAATTTCAAGGTTTTTCTGAGAGTGCCCTGCTCACCATTCCCTATAGAACAATAGTTTTTGTGTTTTTTTTGTTTTGTTTTATTTTGTTTTTGCTGAGGCAATTGGGATTAAATGATTTGCCTATGGTCACACAACTGGAAAGTGTTAAGTATCTGTGACTACATTTGAACTCGGGTCCTCCTGACTTCAAGGCTGGTGCTTTATCTACTGCACTACCTAGCTGCCCCTAGAACAATAGTATTTCATCACAATCACATATCACAACTTATTCATCCATTACCCAAATGATAGGCATCCCTTCAATTTCCAACTCTTTGCTCTGAGAAAAGCGTTGCTATAAATATTTTTTGAGCACATAGGTTCTTTTTCTTTCTTTTTTTTAAAGATACATGCTTATCAATGATATTGCTAGGTCAAAGGGCCTTTATGATTTTAGACTTTTGGACATAGTTCCAAACTGTCCTACTGAATGATTAAATCAGGTCACAATTTCATCAACAATGCATCTTCGTCTCATTATTCCCACATCCCCTCCAACAGTTGTCATTCTCCCCTTCTAGCCCATCAGCCAATCTAATAGGTCTGAAGTATATTTCAGAATTTCCTCAACTTGCATCTTTCCAATCAATAGTGAGTTAGAGTATTTTTATATGCCTACTAATAGCTTGATTAGTTTATCTGAAAATTTTTCATATCATTTATCAATTGGGGAATTAGTCTTCTATCTTATAAATTTGACTCAGTTCCCTATGTATTTGAGAAATGAGGCCTTCATCAAAAAAACTTGCTTCAAAATTCCTTTCACAATTATTATTGGCTCCTGCACAATTTGTTCTTAATGAAATTCTGATGACCCTCAAAGACAACTGCTACCTTTTCCAGATGTTCATCAAAAAAGAGATTAGTGAGATGTAGAATTTTGCTAGAAATCAAAGTCAAGCTCACAGGTCCTTGTATTACAATTGTTGTTCTCTTCCCTTTATGGACTTGTGTGAGTCTCCAGTCCTGTAGCAATTTTCCTTTCTCCATGATTTTGAAGAATTCATTAACAGGGCTCAGTAATCATAACCTCCATTTCTTTCTGTTCCCTAGGATATAGTTTGTCATAGCCAAGTAATGGGTCTAATTAAATATAGCTAGATATTTCCTAGCTTCTCTTATGATTGGAGGGATCAGATGGGATGTTGTTCTCAATGAATCCATTTTGGCCATGTATAATTGTCATGTTCTTTTTTTTTTTTTTTTTTTTTAATTCTCAGAGCTTACCAATTCTTTTTAATTAACAAAAATTAACTTCTCTCCTATCACAAGAAAAAAAAAATTCCAACGCACATATAACTCTTATGACAAATATGTGTAATCAAGAAAAAAACAATTCCATCATTGACCATGTCTAAAAAATAGTTTCTCATTCTGCACTCTGATTTTGTCATCTCTCTGTCAGGAGGTGGGGAGCATGCTTAATCATCAGTCCTTCAGAATCATGATTAGTCCCTGAGCTGATCAGAAGTGCATACATTTTAAATTTTTAAGTATTATCTTTAAACAAATAGATGATTCACAGCTTTTTATTTCTAGTTCTGTCCTCTCCAACTAATACTGAAAAGTTTAACTTAGATGTCTTGCCAATATGGGAAGGTCAACATTTGCAAAACTGATCTTTTTGTTCTTTGGAAGTCATCTCTGGTTAATTCCTCTTCCTTCAACTTTCATATCTAGTCAGTCACAAAAATCTTTTTTTTTTTTTTTTTTGAAACTTTATAAGAAAAAATGTTTATAAGATTTTTAAAAAAATTTACCTAGCCTGTCCTCACTATATCTGTTCTATAAACCTGGTTCAGGCTTTAATCACTTAATTCAAATATTTATCAACTGAATGAAATTAAGATTAAATATCTTCTTTTTGAAATATGTAGTCACCTGGAGATAGAGTTAGAAATAAAATTATCCATGTCCACTATGAATTTATATTTATATTTTATAGCCAAAGAGGTTGACTTAAAGCTTTCTGAGCAGTAAAGGTTTTGACATGGTCTGAGATTTCCTTTAGGAATATTCTTTTTTACTGTGTGGAAGATAGATTAGAAAGAGAAGAACATCAAATCAGTAATGCACAGTTGTTAAAATTCTCCAGATAAGAGGGATTGTAATATCGGAGAAACTGAGCAGGATAGAGATTAGAGAACAATTTAATAATTTATTTAAAAGAGAGAGATTCACTGGGATCAAATGTATCCATGGTTTGGTCCCAGGGCTGAATGAAACTATCGTCTCAAAGAATCCAGCAGTGAATGTCAGATACAAGATTCTTTTATGGGGTTACAAGAAGGATGACATAATGAGTTATCTGGATGGGGATCACCTGATGAGGGGAGGAACCTAGTATGAGGATGACATAATGGAGGGAGGTACTGGAGAGGCTCCTGATATTCTAATGATGCCTAAAATGGATAAAAACCTTTATCCCATAAAACATTAAGAAGGAATGATAATAACTTGAGGCAGAGTAACTGAATAGGACAATTAGGGAAACTGGGTCAGTACATTAAAAGAGAACTGTGGTACAACATTCTACATTTTCTTTCTTCTGACTATTCAAATCATTGAATTACCTTCCTCTAGAAGGTCTTAGCACCATAATTTTTACTAACCCTATGTAAAGTAAATAAACCAAATAAAAATCAAAATAAAGCTAGAACAATGCAAGGACTTATGGCAAGGACAAGTCTCTCCCTGATAACCCCAGAGTTAATCAGCAATAGACAAAGCTCCTTATTGCAATCATGTTAGGTCCTCTGCAGTTGAGGAGTATATGCACAGTTTACTGTGAGTTAGGTCTGTGGTCATTTGTGCATGACTCAGCCTCTGCTTACAGAGCAACAGGGCTCAAGACAGTCATGCTGCTCATTCAGAGGGGCAACCCGCTCCAGGGGAGAAGGGTGAGGCTTGGAGTAGCTCCACCTTTCCCTGCCCAAAGGAACAGACAGGGCTGCATAAAGGATCAGATTTCTGAGCAGATTATGCAGTTAGACTAAGGCAGGCAAACTCCAAACTTTTAGAGGCCTGACATCAAAATGTAAGGTCCTTTTAAGTATGCTGAAATACAAATTAAGGAACTGGGGTAACAGGAGTGGAAAAACAGATCAGAGAGACTACCAGTCCCAAAACAGGTGTCTGACTTCTGGTCGTTTCTAAAAAATAAAAACTGAGTGTGCCAGGGCAATTCAACAGAATAAGGGATTTCAAAGTTAAAGCATAACCAGGAAATCATAGTCCAGTAAATTTAAGAAGGAGTGAAAAATGAAAAGGACTGTTTAAAGGACTTCTAATTAAATCTGAACTAGTAAGATAGGGAAAATACACCAGTTTCCCCAATTTCCTAACCAGTTTCTTCTGCCTTTTTTTTCCCTCACAGAAAGGAATCATCAAATAACCATACCATATATAAATCCCAAGAGTGAAACAAAATTCCTATACATTTACATATACATAACAGACTAAAAATCCCTCAAACATAGCAGCAATAGTTACAAGTTTAACAGTTTCCATCCCAAGTCTTAAACACACAGTAATACAGTTAAAATTTTAACAGTAATTCAACCACTTTCCCACTCCCCCATATCAGTCCAAATTACATCAGAAGAAGGGGCGATGGTTTTATCAAAAACTGCTTCCTGCTGAAGATGGGGGGAGAAGCTCAGTCCAGGGAGGGGGGTGGGTGTGGTGTGGCTCAGATCTAGGTCCCACAAGCAAGTCAATATATTTGTAATTTGACCAAATCTAGAAACAAAAACAAATCTAACAAAGAAAGGTTAGAACCGTCTGAGATAGAAAGATTGGTCCACAAGGACTGCTACAAGATGTGGCCTCTCATTAGTTATAAACCTTAAAAAAACTTGAATATGCAGACACAATATCTAGTAACCGATAGATCACCAGACTAAATATTTATTTGCTCAAATATTTAGGGTATAATGATTACAGATAATCAGACTGGGAACAGCAAGGTATGAATTGCATTAACAGTTTCTTATTGACCATTGCTCTGATTACAGAAATCAGTTACAGAAGGAAAAAAATGCAGGAAAATTTCTACAAGCCCAAGAAATTTTACCTTCAATAACAAATCCCATCAACCAAAGTTTTGGATAAGTCCTAAACAGATATTTACCATAACCTTATTTATATAAATCAGTTTGCTCCTTTTAGCCAAGAACCAGGTGGCTACAACTTGATAGAAAATGTCTGGAACACAGTTTAGAGGGAGGGGGGAAGGAAAGGATTCCACATGACCTTCCTTCCCCCTATTCCACCTCCAAAGAGGCAGGGGGGAGGTAGGTAAACTAAACTGCAGCCCAGGCTAACTAGATGCTCCATAGCTGAAATAGTAGAGAGCAGTGTGTGGGGGTGTGGGGAAGGGGAGTGAGTTTAATCTTCACTTTTAAAGACAAAAAGATTCCTACCCCATCCAACCTTTAAAGTAGCAGAAATCTATATGTGTGTGTGTGTGGGGGGGGGGGAGGAAGATTCCATGTCTTCCACATGGAAGACATGTCCAGCAGAGCAGGATTTAAAGCATAAGTTACAATGTTATAATATAGGTAACAAACTTTGAACCAAAATATAGCTTTAAATTCCTAATAATATAAAACTATTTTTCCTATCATATTTCAAATAATGAAACAGCATAGTTTTTCTTTCTCTTCCTCTGGACCCATATGGCCATTATTCCCAATAGACTTCTAATCTCCAACTTGGCCAGAGTTAAAGCCTTCAGAAGTCAGATCCTTTTTGCTATATACTTTACCTAATTAGAGGGACATGACCCTTTTCAGGCAAGTTAACAGAAGTTCTTTAACAAGCTATTATTCTTTTTAAGATCTCATATTTAAAGATAACTAAATTTAGCCTGCATAGGCAATAGTAGAATTATTTCTCAAAATTTAAAACTGCCTAAAAGAATATTCAGAACAAATCTGGCATGCAAAGGCAATAGTAAAATTATTTCCCAAATTTAGAATCATCCTAAAATTCCTAATCAAATGTTTTCTCCAGCTGGAGTTCAGAATTATACTAACTACAGTTGCAACATTGAAATAACCAATTCCCAAATTTCTTGATTATTGTTCTTAAATTTAACAGAGCTCTTAAATTAACAAAACAGACAAACAAATCACATAGAACACAGAACACACAGAGGCTGCACAGTCAAAACATTTAACATAGACCAGGGACTATCTGGAAAAAATAGCCCTGAGGGAAGCTGTCAGCTCCAGAGTCTTTCCTCCCATAATCCAAACTTTATTTGGATTTATACTCTGGAATGCCCAGAGTTGTGCCAACTGGCACACAGATGTGTCTTAGACACCCAGGTAGGGTCCCCTGCATCCAGAAGACCCTACTCCTAGAATTTATACTCATCAGCATTTCATAATTCTGGGAATCCTGATGCTAGCTTACAGAACAGAATAGGTCTTAAGACTTAACCAGATGGTACCCCAAAAGGTACTCAGACAGACTTACTCTCCTGTGACTGAAATGGGGGTGTCTACCATCAGGCTGTTGTGGCTGGAAACTGCTCTCTTTCCCGGAGGCTCTGGAAAAAAAAATCCAGGGGGCCCCAGACTCTCTAGGCCAAGAATTCAGATCCACAGCCACCCTGAGGCCCAAGGCAGAGACCAGAAAGTTTCTTATCTCTAATCCTGCTCATTTTCTAACATCTCGCTGGGGAGCCTCCAAAATGTAATGCTATCTGAGCAAGATAGAGATTAGAGAGTATTTAATAATTTATTAATTAGGAGAGATTCACTGGGACCAAATTGATCCATGGTTTGGTCCCAGGGCTAAATGAGACTTTATTTCTCTCTCAATAGAGATTTTATTCTATCGTCTTAAAGAATCCAGCTGCGAATATCAGATACAAGATTCTTTTATGGGGTTACAAGAACGATGACATAATGGTGGAGGTACCTGGATGGGGATGACCTGATGTTGGGGAGGAACCTAGAATGAGGATGACATAATGGAGGGAGGTACTGGAGGGGCTCCTGATATTCTAATGATGTCTAAAATGGATAAAGACCTTTATCCCATCAACTATTAAGAAGGAATGATTGTAGCCTAAGGTCTAAGATATAAGACCTTTATCCTATCAAACATTAAGAGGGAATGGTTATAACCTGAGGCAGAGTAACTAAATAGGAAAATTAGGGAAACTGGGTCAGCACATTAAGAGAACTGTGGCACAACAGGATGAGGGTTTGAACTAGGGAGACAATTGTGTGAGAGGAGAGCAAGATGTATATAAGGCGACTCAGCAGGATAGATAGGATTACTGATTGGATCTGGATGGAAGAAGGGAAGAACCAATAGCAGTTAGTTAAATATGGGCAATGAGGGAAGTTGAGATGATTGAGAGACCCCAAATGATAGTCAAGGAAAAGAACCTGAACTCTAGCACAGGGATTTGGGGTACAGTAGATTTTCCTGTCCTTTACAATAGTAATATTACAGCACAGCAAAGATTTCTTTATCTTGGAATCAGAGGAGCAATGGTCATTGCTGACCAGAGTGGCCAAGGGAAGATTGCCAGAGAGATCCAGATTTTCATAAAGCAACACTATAAGAAAAGAAGAAATTGAAGATGGAGGAAGTTTAACAACAATATGAGTGTGTAGGACAGAGACCCTTACCCAAATTAAAATCAGAGATGCTCCAGGTAAAAAAGCAAAAAGGCATTTATTATGATCTTTTTTTTTTTTCTGCTGAGGCAATTGGGGTTAAGTGATTTGCCCAGGGTCACACAGTCAGGAAGTGTTAAGTGTCTGAGGCCAGATTCAAACTCAGGTCCTCTGACTTTAGGGCTGGCATGCTATTCACTGTGCTATCTAGCTTCCCAATTTATTATGATCTTGAGACAAAGGACTGCTTCCAACAGACAAGGTGTCTGTAGAGGAGTGAAAAGTGCAAACTGTAAAACACAAGATTATACAGACCCTAATCAGAAGCTCTCCCCACTCACCTTTTCTCCCATTGTCTGAGGAAATCCAGGTTTATGCCTTAAACTCAGAAATCTATTCCAGAAATAAAAGAATACTAGTAAACAACAAATTCTTTTCCTATTTAAATGTTAATTAAGAGGTGTGGGGGGGGTGGGCAAAAATGTTTGTTTATCTAAGATAATCAAACACCTGCAGTTTTTAGCTATTGTTCAACTTGCTATTATTGCTAAGTCTCAAATCACTCAAGACCTTAGGGCATTGATCAAGGCCACATTTTTATGAAAGGTCTTCACTCAGTTTATAACATTCAATCCCTTCTCTTTATTTATTACCTTTTGAACAGTTTTCACACCATTCTTGATATATTTCTTCAACCATCTTGTTCTCAGTCTCTAATTCCTCTGGACTTGGTTTTTCTACTGGGGTCCATTCTCATCCTTTTAATACTCCAATTCTAAGTGGACCTTCCCCTCCAGATTGTTCAGTCTTTATGGTCCTGACCAGTGATGTCTGCACTACTCTTGTGATAAGCTGTATCACAAAGGAGAGGCAAGAGAGAGAGTAATAGGACTCCACTTAAAGCTTTGAGCAGGAACCAAAGAACCTCTTTCCATCAGCTGCTCCAGACCAAGAGCACCAAGAGCTACCAAATGGCGAGTGATTATGTCTAATCCCTTGGGCAAGCAGGAAGAAGGCTCTGATAACGGAAATCAGTTTGATTCCTTGGTCCTACTCTCTAAAAGTAATCCAGTCAGAAATCCAAATTATGTCAAGCTCCTGAGACTTCATAGGATTCTCCCTTCTTACTGGGAAATTGTGAGTTCCTCTAAGGAACTTGTCTTTTATATGCTCTCCCAACTCTATATAATATTTAGCACTTCTTCATTTTGTCTGCAACCTATTTCCCCAAATATATCTATCTTTGCCAAAGAGAATAGCCATTGTGAATCCTTCACATGACCGAACCCCGACTTTTGGTGCCTGCAATCATCTGGTAACAAACCACTAAAGATCGAGCAGGTCTGAAATGGGAGATGGGCCAATTTTATGATATTTTTGGCAATTTTCTTTATTACCTGTCCTTTATCATCAATTTTCACACAGCAAAAAATTAATTTCCCACAAACTCTACTTTCTTCAGCCAACAAATAGTCTAGTACTAATCTATGATGGAGTACTGCTTCTCTAGCCTGAGTGACCTGGTCTGCTAACAAATCCAGTGCCTTTGTTGTCTGATTAGTAATTATTTCAACCATGGCCTGGAGTCTAATGAGCTTATTCAGCCTACATTTTGGGGTTCTGTACCCCCAACTCCCACTTGGGACCATCTATAACCCCAACTATTTGTGTCCTCAGTAATAAAAGTAGGGAAGTTTACCAATAAAATGTCTATCAGGAAAGTCAATCACAACAGAAATGCTAGAAGAAACAGACATATGCATCTAGCAAGAGATAGATGACTAGGTCAAATAATGATCTACTTATTTAGGATATAATAACCACATATTTTTAGATAAGAAACTACAAGATCTTACATATTTGAATTGTGTTCATAGTTTCTACTCAGTACTTGCCCTGATTGTAGAAATCTGCTTTAAGAGAAAAAAGGCAGACTAATGATTATAATAGCATCAAAACTGGTCCTTCAGGACTCAGCCTGAGAGCACACACATGACAAGATAAAGCATCCTTAGCTCAGTGTGACTTTTAGCTAAATGAATGCAATAACAATTCCACCTTATAGCCAGACTCAGAAATAATCAGGTGTGTTCTTATTGGAAGAAACAACACTGGGAAACTGGGTCAGAAGGATTCTACCTTAAGCAGAGGCCAAGGTTGTCTTTCCAATTCTTGTCTAGATAATAATATCCACCTGTAACAATTCAGAATTACATTCCTCTGAGTAACTTGTGTCATATTCCTTTCAGATGGTGAATTACTGGCTTGATGATCCATCAGACAATCAGACCTGAATTCAAAATTTCAAATAATATCAGCTACAGTCCCAAAAAATTTTATCTCAAATACTGTCTCATTAATCAAAGCTTCAGATGAATCTAGCTCTCAAGGATCACATATCCTAAATAACTATTGATTATAATCTTACATTGAAAACTGTAATAGATTCATCCTAAAAAGTTCACAGCTTATCTTCATATTTGATTTTATGGGTTTTAAATAAAATATTGCACAAGTCATTTTACTTTAAGATGCTCAATAACCAATCTATATCAAAACACATTCAGGTATTAACTATTTTCAAAGGAACAAAGACATAGACAACTGTTTTCAGATTCTCCCTAAACAATGTGAACAGCTTTAAAATGATTCAATACAACCAATTAAAACTCACATAGAATATAGAACATATTGTCCTAATTTCACATTAAAGGACACTATCAGAATTAACATTAATACTTTCTTCATTCTTAAAAAAAATGTTAATTCAACTTCCCCTAATCAAGAAGTCTCTATAAACTTTTCTGGAAATATAAGTAATAAATAACAATATTGTTAGAATTCCTCTAAGCACAATTAATCTCCCCTGTCAAAAAAACATTCCTAATTGCAAAGTCAATTTTAGAGTTTATACATTTTCCTTAACAGTCCATTTTTGAGATTCCTCCACAGGTCCTTCAATCCTGCTATTCTCAGCCTCCAGACTGTAGTCTCAGTCATTTATATTTTCCTTTAAGGTACTTCCCATTCTGTTTCTTCCAGCACTTAATAAGCACCCACTGTCCTGGAATTGCAAACTCCAAAAGTGTAGTCTGAGCCAGCAATCCTTACTTCCTAAGGTCAAAAAGGGATGAGGACACTGCCAATATATAATTCCTAAAAATGTATCTTTTGTTTCAAAAGAGGGTCTTTTTCTTTGTCCTCCCAAATAAAACAAACCAATTTCATAAGGGAAAAGTCCTAGATCACTTCTGGGGACAATTTTAATTCTTTAATAAAGTAATAGGGAAACATTTGGCCCAAGGCAATTTAGTCTCTAACATCAATTTAGTAAGCAATTTCTTAAGAATCTGATTCATTATTTCCACTTTCCCTGATGAGGGCAGATGCCCAAGTGTGTGGAATTGGCACTCAATTTGCAATCTCTTCCCATTATTTCTTATAAAACTTTAGAAGTAAAATATGGTCCTTTATCAGAATCAATAGTGTCTACCAATCCATACTTAGATACAATTTGTTCTAATGTTATTCCATTAACCCCTCTTAAATAGCAGAGCCTAGTGGAAAGCTTCAATTCAGCCTATCAAATGGTTCACTATTTCTCAATTTCCCCACTCATGTTATTGTGTATTTGTGGTTTATTTTATTTGGGAGGAGAAAGAAAAAAAGAAAAAGAGAAAAAAAAGTTTCTTAGAAAGTCTAACCATTTAGAATATTCCCAATATCAAAGGGAAGTATGAGCCTTTTATGGACTTTAACCACTTAAATTCTCTCAATGCCAATCCCAGTCACCCAGGGAGTTCACTGGTTCTTGTGAAAGGGAAAGTCCTCTTAGAGATTATAACTGCTTAGAGTCTCTCTCATTCTGCCCCCCACCAGTTTCTTCCTCTATTAATTTACCTGACTAATTTCAAACTTTCTCAGGCTTATCTCCTAAACCAAATTAATCCACTATCTTTGCTAGCCCACTTTCGTTTTTGCTTTGTTTGAGTGTCTCTCGGGGAATTTATCTGATCTGAGGGGGAGTTCCCATGCCAAATCTAAGGACCACTAGTCCAGAAGGCACCTGCCCAAGGATTCAGTATGGAAGAGACACCTCATAAACAGGAAATATCACAGAACAAGCCCTCAAAACTGTGTTGAATAGACACCTTTACCCAAATTAAAAGCAGAGACTCTCAAGGTAAAAAGCAAAAAGAGATGTATTATAATCTCACTAGAAGCCAGAAGCCCTCCTCCCCTTCCCCACATTTTCTCCCATTGTCTGGGGGAGTACACCCTAAAAGCAGAAATCTATCCCAGAAACAAAAGAATACTAATAAATAATAAACTTTTTACTCATTAAATACTTAAATGCTATTTAAGAGGGGTGTGTGTGGGGTCGAGTGTCAGAAGTAATTCTTGTTTTTCTAAGATGATCAAATACCTGCAGCTTTTAGCTATAGCTCAACTTGTTATTGAAGTGTTGAGTCACAATTAGGGCCTAGGTCAAGGCCACATTCTTATGAGAGGTCTTCTCTCAGTTCACCCTATTCAATCTCAAGAGAGATCAGGGACTAGGATAAGAGTTAAAAAGATCACCATTAAAGGGAGTTTGTCACTGGCAACTCCAAGGACTTCAGATACTTATTTGCTGTCTGTAACACTAGAGATTATAACATCATGGGAGCAGAGTGGAAACAGCCTCATAAACCACAGAGCTCGATCCCTTCCTTTGACAGATGAGGGAAACTGAGACTTGGGCACAGGAAATAGCTTGGCCAGGGTGATACAGGCTGTAAAGTGTCATGTGTGAGGCTGGGTCCTACCTAGGCCCCTAACTCTAGAGTTTGGGCTTTTTATGCTGATTCAGTCTTTGCTTTCCAAACCCTAGGGAGCTGCAGGTGGAGGTGGTACAGCACTAAACTGGAGGTCTTGCTCACTGAGCTCCAGGATGAATTTACCTCTGGCATCACCTGTGCAGCTATATCCTAAGAAAAGGACATGTCAGTAAAGAAGGTTTTTTGCCCCCCATCCCTCACCCAAACACACCTTTGCTGCCAGGAACTGGCACTAGGCTTGCTCTCAGGTCTATTTCTAAAGCCTCAGTCATTTCAGCTTCTAGTATGTGTTTGAGGCCCAAAACAAACATTACATCCAAAATACCAGGTTGTATAGGATATTGTGATCTGATTCAAATCCTGCCTCTGATGCTTTCTAGCTGTGTGACCCTGGGCACATCTCATTTCCTTATCTATAAAAAGAGTAGCTAATAACAGCACCTCCCTCCCAGGGTAGCTGTGATAATCAAGCAAAAGAACATGTGGAAGAATTTCATAAGCCTTAGAGCACTGTATAAATACTAACTGTTTGTTATTTATTTTTATTTTTATTCCCTATCTACTATGTGAATGCTAATATGTAAGAATAGCCTCTCTGCTGTCTTATTCCAGGCTTATTCCAGAAAAGATATATCCTGGAAGAAGGAAAAACAGGGAAGTTTTAGGAAGTAGAAGTGTCTGAGAAAAGAAGGATTTCTTTTCCCAGTTCTTAAGTTTCCTGAATTAGCTACAGAATCCTCCCAGTCAATTCTTCTCCTTTGGTCACCATTGTGTCCTCCACAACAAACCTGATAACCTAGCTTTCCAGAACCAAAACTAATAAAAGTCAGATCTCTAAGGCTTTTTTCAAACTCTGCTAACAAAAAATAGGCTTTTTACAAGCAATATTCTAGGGTTTGCTACATCTTTACAATCAAACAATTGAGTGAAAGGTGCAGAGAATACAAGATTCCACTGTGCTTACTGTTTGTTGACTTATTTTTTAAAGCATTTGATTTAGTAGAGTGAAATACCACTTTAAAAACTCGCTTCCAAAAAGGAGTCTCCTATGCATTTATTAAAAAGTAGACAAGATTCCTTGAAAAATGCAACAGAGAAGAAAACTTTGTCCCGCTGGTTGTTGATATAAAGCAAGGAGACATCATTAAGAAGAATAGCAATAGAAACACCCAGAAATTCACAGGCAACAAAAACCAAGAATGGGGCCAGGAGTAAAACCCGTGGCCTTGACTGTTGCTACATAAATATTCAAAGAATTGGTAACAAACAAGAAGAACATGAAGTTTTGCTGCACCGGGGCAATTCTGACCTCATAGGTATCACTGATACTTACAAATATCTGGATTATGGCCACTGGTGGCCAGATCTTAACCAAAGATGGTAGTGGTAATGGTTTTGAGGAGAGGTATTGTGTAGAGTAGCATTGATGAGGTTTAGATTTAGGGAACCAAAATGAAATTAGGGTTTCTGGTGGTCAGGGAGTTAAATGATAAGGTCTAGTAGCAGGTTCGGGGTTCAGGGAACCAAATGGAGAGGTTTGGCTCCCCTGCAACTCCTTGGGATTCGGCACAAGGGTAGGGAGTTTTGGGGACTCTCTTCTGGTGGTGCAGAGGTTCTCTGTAAAGAAATTTACAGACCCAAAAATATAAAAGAGGTTTATTATGGAAATTGGAAGTAAGGTTAGAAATCCTGACAGAGAGGCATAAAGTCTGGTTAGGGAAATAGGTGAGAATAAAAGGAGAGGATAACACTGGAAAAGAAAATTATTTCAGCCGGCAAATCTATGGAAAATGGAGTTTTGCACTGAGAATGCAGTTCTCAGTGAACAGAAAGCCCTTGTAGCTAAGTAAACCACCAAGGTCTATCTGCAAAGACCTTAGTTGATGGAAGCTTATTATATTGGTTGTCTTGGTGGGGGTTGGGAAGCCCGAGCTGGACTGCGCAAGCAAGTCAGAATGGGGGCTGGGACAACTGGAGCAGATCAGAACCAGTGGAGGCTGGGAGAGCCAAAGTTGGCTCAGATCCAGTGGGGGCTGGGACAAGCCTGGATCTCCTATTGGAATTAAAAGGGGTGCTTTTGACCAGGATTTGTGAATCAAAGGCCCTAGCATTCTGGACTGATATGCCTCATCCTGGAAGGGCTGGGAATCTGAAAGGAATCACAGATCAGTCTGAAAGGAATCACAAATCAATAGGAAATACAGTTTCTTAAAGGGACCACAACCTGCTTCAACATTATCTCTTAAGAAAGATACTCTTATGAGTAAATCCAGGAATTAGAGGGGGCAAGTGTAAAGGTATTTAGGTAAAGATCAAAAATGAAAAAAAATTATATATTTATGTGATTTTGTTATTGCAATATACTACAGAACACCTAGACTGAAAGAGGAAGTAAATGAGGAATTTGGGAAACAATGAACATTTAATTACTTACTTTATATCAAGCACTCAGCTAAGTGCTGGTGGTACAAAGGGAGAGAAATGATAGTCCCATTTCTCAAAAAGTTCACAATCTAAGGAAGGAAACAACATACAGATAGTTATATATAAACAGGCAGTATGTAGAACAAATAAGAAGCATTTATAAAATGAACTGTGAAAAGAAATAGGAAACCACTCCAGTGTCTTTGCCAAGAAAACCTCAGATGGGGACACAAAGTATTGGACATGACTGAAATAACTGAACAAAAGTCATAGAAGGAAGGTGCTAGAATTAAGGAAGATTCCAGGAAAGGCTTCCTGAAGGTATGGTTTGAACTGAAGTAAGCTAGGGATTGGGAATTGTTCAAAAGAGAGGGGGATCAAGATGGAGAACCATTTCTCTCCCACTGGTTCTAGATCGGATTTTCACTAACAGAGAGAAATTGATGGCTGTGGCAAAAAGAATGAGAATGTTGAGGGATATGACAGCTCCTTCTCAGAGTTTAGGATAGAGAAAGAGAGGAAAGCTGTACATAGTCTGACATTCACCCTAGATTTTGGGAAAGCAGATCTCAAAGGATTTAAAGTTAGAAGCACACTCAGAAATGCCCCAGGGGAAGTCAGTCTTTGGGAAGGAGAAATGCTCAGCTGTGAAACTTGGAAGACAATGACTTGTCTGAAGAGATAAATATAGATGATATATGGGGAATATATCAACCTGCTTAGATATTATGAAGAATCTACCATGGGAAAGTAAAGCCAGGAAACATAAGATGAATTTGAGGCACTAGCATGTTCTTATTTAAAAAAAAAAAAGTATTTGGAGGATGATTTCAGAAAGGCCTGGAGAGACTTACACAAACTGATGCTGAGTAAAATGAGCAGGACCAGGAGATTATTATAAATTTCAACAACAGTACTATATGATGATCAATTCTGATGGACCTGGCCATCCTCAGCAATGAGATGAACCAAATCAGTTCCAATAGAGCAGTAATGAACCAAACTAGCTACACCCAGAGAAAGAACTCTGGGAGATAACTAAGAACCATTACATAGAATTCCCAATCCCTCTATTTTTGCCCACCTGCATTTTTTATTTCCTTCACAGGCTAATAGTACACTATTTCAGAGTCTGATTGTTTTTGTACAGCAAAATAACTGTTAAGACTTGTATACTTATATTGTATTTAATTTATACTTTAATATATTTAACATGTATTGGTCATTCTGCCATCTAGGGGAGAGGGTGGGGGGAAGGAGGGGAAAAATTGGAACAAAAGGTTTGGCAATTGTCAATGCTGTAAAATTACCCATGCATATAACTTGTAAATAAAAAGTTATTAAACATTAAAAAAATAAAAATAAAAAAGTGTTTGGAATGCTAAAGCTCACAATGAGCTGTGACTGGCTAAGAAAACACAAAGAATTTTTTTAGTTATTGGAAGGAAAGGGAAGACCAGAGAAGGACTGGATACTTTGCTTGGAATGACTGCTCCTTAACTGGCAACAGAGAAAAGGCTGACTTGCTTCAGACTCATTTGGTTTGTTTTCTTTGAAAAACAGAAAGACCTTTACCCTGGAAATGAGAGAACAAAAATTACTGACCAAGTTGAAACCCAAGGTATATAAGGAGATAGCAAGAGAGAACTTAACTTCCCTTGATAAATTTAAATCATTTAAATCCAAGTAAGTGCTTGTTTGGGTCCTGAAAGAACTAGCAAATGTGACAGCAGGGCCACAGTCAGCGATATTTGAAAGATCAGAGGGACAGAGGTCTCTGTTTTCAAATAGAGGGAAGAGAACAGTCTATAAACAATAGATCAGTAAGTTTGAATTCAATTGCTGACAAAATTCTCAAACATTGTCATCAAAGAGATGGTTGCTGAACTTAAAAAAAGGAGTGCATTCATCATGATGAAGGCCTTTGAGCTTATGGCATATGTGGATCACTCAAAGAAATTGAATAGGGATTTCTAGGGGAAAAAAGAGAACACAGGAGCTGTGATTCAGGATTTGAAGTGTCATTGGAGGATGGATTCAAATTTTTTATTTTGGCTCCAGAGGGTAGGTAGAACCAGAAGCAATGGGTAAAATATGCATAATTTAATTTAAACTTGATGAGGTCAGGCAAAACTTCCTAACAATTAGAATGAACCAGAATTAGAATGAATTGTCTCAAAAAGTGGCAGGAAGACTTTCAGCAAAGACTTGGGTGACAATATTGTGCTACAGGAGACATGTCTTCATTTATGGGTTGGACTAGATAGCCATTGAGGACCTTCTAGGTCAAATTCTGTTGTTCTTGCTTACTCAAGAGCTGAGACTATTATCTAAACAAAGAAAAAGAAGTGAATGAAGAATGGTGATTTTCTAGATCATGATATGTAGTTGAATAGACAATTCAGAAATCTTGTTCTTCAAAATGTTATATCTTGGAAAAAATAGGATAAAATGACAATGATCAATATGTTCTTTTTTTCCAAAAGATACTGAAAATTTTTTATACCATGGTCATTTCCCATAACATCTGTCTTCTTAAAAAAAAAAAAAAGAAACTTAACAAATTGTGATAGTGATTGATCATCTAACATACTATACAACCTTCTGCGCCTCTGTCTTTCTACCAATAGAATGGAAGTGTGCTTCATCATTGGTCCTATGTAATCAAGATTGATTATGACAGTTAATCTGCATCCTGATGCCTTTTTGTTTGGCCCATTATTCTTTTGGAGATGATATAGAGCTGTACCTCCTGGTATGCTGTGTACTCTGTAGAATCAACATTTTGAGTCACTCAGAGAAACAGGGTAGGCATAAATTGCAAAATATGAACTATGACTTGCATGTACAGAATAGCATAAAATAAAGAATGACAGATTTGGAGGTCAAAAGGGACTTTAGAGGTCAGCTAGTCCAACCTCTTTATTTTGTAGATGAGGAAACAGATCCTGGCAGGTGAAGGGTTTTTCCCAGCTTTCACATAATTGGTTGTATGTAGTAGGGATTTGAAGCCAGGTTCTCTAGCCTTAAATTCAGTTTCCACAATTTTTCTTTTCCCCCACAGTGGAACAATTTGAATGAACCCTCATACCTCCCATCCAGAATCTAAACTTCTATCTTGGTTCACCTACAATCTGGCAGCATTGTTCAGGAAAAGTTGGAAGGAGGAGAACCAAGTCAGAAAAGTAGCTGCACTTCTTAAGACTCCAATGGTTCTGAGATCTCACTGACAGGAGGAATCCAATGGTGATCAAAACCCAGCCATTCTGGTGATTATCACTCATGTATCACTGGAAAAGGAAGTGTCCCAGTTATGTAAGGATGTGAGTCAGAGACAGTCCACATGCTTTATTGATCTTACCTATGTCCTATCTGCCAGAGGAAGGCCCCCAGAATATGAATGAGACCTTCTTGAGAGTTGCAATCATAGGGTCAAACAGAATGGCTGGGTTTTGATCACCATTGGATTCCTCATGTCAGTGAGATCTCAGAACCATTGGACTATAGGAAGGGCAGCTTTTTTTTTTTTTTTTTTTTTTTTTTCTGACTTGGCTCTCCCTCTTCCAACCTCTCTTGAATACTGCTGCCAGATTAATCTTCCTTAAATAGCACCTTCACCTTGTAACTTCCAATTCAGAAATCTTCAAGGAGGCACTATTTCTTACAATGTCAGATCTAAACTCTTCTGCTTGCCTTAGCTTGGATGGTGCCTATTTTCTGTAACTACTTATGCTCTCCCTAGCCCTGTGAGGGCAGGAGGTAAAGGCAATGTTTTCTGATTTAGTGATCAATTACAGTGAGTGGCCTGGCAACCAACCTTGTTATAGAAGACGGTATACCTTACTACTGATTGGCCACAGTTTGGAACTTTTTAGAAATTTACCAACATAAAAGAACAGGAAAACTGTAAGCTGGGAAATAAAGCTCAGTTCCCAGTGTCTGGGGACATTTTTCTACTGAGATACCTACAAACTGGGGATAAGCACAAGCTATGTACTTTTAGGGGATCTCAGTTGGAACCTGGTATGCAATAGTGAGGGCATCATACTGAGATCCTAGTGAGGTGATGCAGATCTAGAAAGCATTAGACCTGCTCAGTTAACTTCAGATGCTTTATGAGTATTTTGATTTTCTGATATTCTTTTTGAACATGTTCCCTTGCTCTAAAACCCCAAATTGACTTAAGTATACTTTTGGGAAGGATAGTAGAAACTGGTGTTAGAAGTATGAAATATTAAAAATATGAATGAAAAAAGTTACATTTGAGGTGACTATTTAAAGGAAAGTGTCATAATTTATAAAAATTAAATGTCCTCTGAACCCCTCCCAGTCTTCTTCTTTATCTGTAACATGGGGCTCATGATAGGATCAAATTTAAGGAATGCTTTAAAGACTTAATAATATTATATGTGTGTATGTGTTTGTGTATATTATGTATATCATACACATGTATGTGTAGATATATATATGTATGTATATAGAGCTCTGTAAAACTTAGCTATTATTATTACAACAATTTTTAATAATGAAATGAAGGGAATAAGCACTTTCTCTTTCTTTTAAAAAAATTATTATTCACCCCCCACCAGTTACATGGAAAACACCAATTTTTAACATTTGTTTAAAATTCTGAATTTCAAATTCTCTCCCTTCCTTCCTTCCTCCTCTCCTTAGCCCCTCATTGAAAAGAGAAGCTATTTAATACAGGGTATAAATGTGTAGACTTGCAAAACATTTCTATAATAGTCATGTTGTGAAAGAAAGCATAGAGCAAAAAATAATCCTCAAGAAAAGTTTTTTTTTGTTGTTGTTGTTTTTATTTGTTTGTTTTTTTAAGTATGTTTCAATTTGTATTCCAGTGTCATCAATTCTTTTTCTGGGAATGGATAGCATTTTTCATCCTTAGTCCTTCAGAGTTGTCTTAAATCATTGTATTGCTGAGAGTACCTGAGTCATTCACAGCTGATCATTTTATTAATTTAATAATATAGTTTCTGTTCCTTTGTACACAGTTTATTTCACTTTACATCAGCTCATGGAAGTCTTTTTAGGTTTTTCTGAGAGCATCCTGCTCATCATTTCTTGTGGCACAGTAATATTCCATCATGACCACATACCACAATATGTTCATCCA
Organism: Sarcophilus harrisii; assembly: GCF_902635505.1. Lineage (NCBI taxonomy): Eukaryota > Metazoa > Chordata > Mammalia > Dasyuromorphia > Dasyuridae > Sarcophilus > Sarcophilus harrisii. The sequence goes on from NC_045429.1 coordinate 50,900,616, forward strand.
TTCCCCAATTGATGGGCATCCCTTCAATTTCTGATGCTTTGCCACCAGAAAAGAACTGCTATAAGTATTTTTGTACATATACATGTTTTTTCTTTCAGTTTTTAAAGAAATCACTTTTGGGATGTAGAACATAGTGTGATTGCTAGGTCAAAGGGTATGTATGGTTTTATAGCCTTTAGGGCATAGTTCCAAATTGCTGTACATAATGGTTGAATCAGTTCAGGACTCTACCATCAGGGCATTAATGTATTATTTTCTCCACATTCCCTCTACCATTTATTTTTTTTTTTCTGTCCAATTAGCCAATCTAATAGGTATGAGGTAGTAATTTGCATTTCTCCAATCAATTGTGATTGTGGCAAACTATGTATAATAGCAAGTTGTTTATGTGGTCCCACATGCTCAGAGTTGTTTTTGTTACATTATAAAAAGAGTGTATCTTCTCCTGGCTTGAGCTGGAGTCAAACTCTTCAATCACAGAATATGCTTCTGTTCTCAATACAATTGTATCGTCTCCTTCCTCCTTTCCTTTAAATAATGCCTCCTGCAAAGGGGACATAGTGGGTGGGAAAAACTGCTGCATGGGTGGTAGTGATGGTGTCACTGCTCCTCCCACTCCTCCTCCTCCTTCTACCCACATAGGTAAAATTGAGGGAGGAGAGTGAAACTGGAACCACCATATTCTTTAGTCTTTTCAGCTGGGTATTTGAGGTACTTAACTTGGCCTTGCCTCCCAACTGCTTGTCAGTCCCAAACCCCTCAAGCTTTTTCTCCTCACACTTTCTTGCCTGGCCATTCACATTCAATTTTTTTTTCTTTTTTTAGAACTTGTGGGATTCTTTAAAGCCAATTGTATTATATGGTACATAAGGAATATTTCCTCAGCAATTGAATCAGGAACCATAGCTTTGTAATATTCAATGTTGTTCTTCCACTATTTTCCACATCTCTGGTTCTAATCTCTCTTCTTTAGAGAGTTGAGGAGATGAGCACTCTAATATATTTAAGAGCCCAGTGATCTGTCTCTGAGTTACCAACAACCCTTGCTTCTCTATTAACCTAAATGCACATGCTTCATACTTCCCTCAAGGTAGGGGAGGCTTTTTTCTTATTATCTGCCCCATTTGGGCTGAAAAAACGAAAGTGACTAGACTATCCCTTACAGATTCTTCCCTCTTGCCTATTTTTATACTTACCCTATTCCGGTTCACAGGGACTTCTTCACTGAACTCGGCCAATCACATCAGTCGAGCTGATGTGTGTAGGACCTTATCTAGAGCCCAACGTTTAGGCACCAAATGTTGTGTCTTGCTTTTTAGAGCCCCAAGTTGGGGTGACAAAACATACCATTGCTTTCTAAAGCCTCCACACTGGGGTGATTAAAATATACTATCCTAGTAGAGAAGTGATGAGGCAGGACTCCTGAGGAAGGTGGAAAAATGGAGTCCATTTATTTCAGGCACTTTCCCCTTTTTATAATGTAACAAAACCAACATTGTGCATGTGGGAACACATAAACAACTTGCTATTGTACATAGTTTGCCACCTGGTATCACTCAGCTTCAATCTCAACACAGGTTGTCACTGCCCCCGACTTCTCAGGAAAGCTGAGAACCTTAGGGGAGATGGGAAGCCGAACCAGACATTGTTAGCAAGTTCCCTCTGGGCTGAAGGGTCTTATACCTCACCCAGAGTTTCTCCACTGACTGTGATCCTCTACAATCCTCCATTTCATTGAATATTCATTTTTTCCCTGAAAGATTATATTCAGTTTTGCTGGGTCAGTGATTCCTGATTGTAATCCTAGCTCCTTTATCCTCTGGAATATCATATTCCAAGCTCTTTGATTCTTTAATACAGAAGTTGCTAAATCTTGTGCTATACTAATTATGGCTCCACAACACTTGAATTGTTTTTTTCCTGGCTGCTTGCACTATTTGCTTTTTGATCTGGGAGCTCTGGAATTTGGGTATAATATTCCTTGGAGTTTTCTTTTTTGAATCTTTTTCAAGAGGTGATGGTTGGATTCCTTTTAGGAATGCTTCCTTCTAGGAAATTTTCCTCAACTTGAAAAGTACTGTGGAGAAATACCATGAAGCCATGGAAAAGGCAGTGGGGGCCTGTGCAGCCAAGATAGATGGAAAAGCTGCTGAGCTAAAAAGAAGGATGTTTAGAATTTAGTCTGAGCTGAATTGCTTCATTTTATTTGTACATAGCTTAAAGCATGCTAAATTTCACATTTTTGAGAAAGGGAATAATCAAGTCAGACAGTTTGAGTATTAGGATAAATAGACCGTGTGGCTCTCTGGATGTGAATTAAAACATTCTTTGATACATAATGATCTTCTAAAATACACAAAATGCTTTAAAACTCCTTTTAAAGAAATAGCTTGTACATAAAGTAATTTGCCTCAGGAGTCATGTGTCTAGGCTCTAGTTGCTTGTCAGAAGTAGTGAAGAGAGCCAAAAACAAAATGTGTGGCAGCAGTTAGCATGTTTTTGTTAGCACTTGAGGAGGATTTAAGGTGTTTCAAATCATTTTGGAGAGCTTCTTTGCAGCTCTACCCTTTTCTAACTGAAATTAGATTTATATTATTCTTTAGTGTTATGCATATCAGCATTCTTACATCCATTATGTCACTTGACCCTCACGTTAACTTTGAGGTAAATGCATCACCATTTCACAATTGAGAAAATAGGTGTTCCCAGAGATGAAGGACTTGTGCAATATCATACAGCAGAAGGCAGGATTTATACCTGTGTCCTCCTAAGTGCAGCAGTCTTCCTGTTGGACCAAAAGAGAAGTGTCTGATGTGGCAAGCAGCTTGTCTGCCACATGCCTAAGAGCTGGATGAGCTCTGTTCTCCCCAAGGAAGTAACAGCAGTGGGATAGACCAAATGACCAGCAGTTGGGTTGCAAAGTTAACAGTGTTAACCTCCATGTTCACACCTTGAAACCTATAGGACATCACCATAGTTAATATTTGGAACTTTGCCATACATACTTGGAAGAAGGGAAGTGCTCCTTGGCTCGTAGTCCAAAACTTCTTTAAAATTTAAATGTTAAGTGTTATATTAAGTTTAAATTGTAAAATTTAGGATTAGTTTGTCATCTAAAAGTAAGGTGAAAACTAACTTTTTGGCCCAGTATGTATTATTTCAAGTTTATTTAATTCAGACTCAAGTAAGATTTTGAGGAGAAATGTAGAAGTTTAAAAATATTGCTATGAAAATACAGAAAGCAGCCTCCAGTTATTTTTTTTTTTATATCTAGTCAGCCTATTTGCTACGAGTAGAGCAAATATTTAATTTCACGTTCAACTGACATGTTTCAAGGAACTAATCCCTTTTATGACAAAGCAAGGGAAATTGAAATTTGCACCTTACAGGCCAAAGTTAATGCATCTGATTATAGCTTAACAGGATGTTTCCTATTTTTAGTAGCACCAGAGAAGTTTTATGCTAAATTCTATTTTCAAATTCAGTGCCTACCACATATTCCAATTAAATTTGCTCTATCCTTTTGATTGAAATATATTTTTCATCTTCCTATCCATATTGCCACCAGGGGGCATGATGGAACTTAAATTACCAGTGATCCAACCTTTTCAATTTGAAGGTATGGAAAATAAAAGCCTCAAGTATTTCTAAGTAATAGTCATGCCTGAAAAGTTGGACATGGGAATCAAAAAACATTCTAGAGATAGTTTCTTTGTTAGTAATTTTAATGGGTTTGAAATATTATCTTATTCTTTTGATAGGGATGTAGTAAACTACAAATCCTGTCTGACTCATTGCAGGGTGTTGCAGGTTCTCCCACTATCTCTGGAAATTATCAGCTTTGCAGAATCCTCAGATATCTCTGGTTACTTCAGCCCAGCAGTCTATTTAACTATCATCAGAACTGTAAGACCTGTTTTTGCTCTTCCCCATTCCTTTTTAATCTGTTAGCACAAAGAGATAGAAAGGGAGTTAAGCTTGCTTGATATAGACTGAGGGCAGAGACTTAAACACAGTCAAGAGACCTGGATTCAGATTCCATCTTTGATAATTAAGTGATTGTATGACCTTGGGAAATTTATAACTTCTGGGCATAAAATTGGGAAACTAATGTCTATAGTACCTAACTTGTGGGATACATATATGAACACATACATACACATATATGAAATACATGTATTATGGTGCGTATGCATATACATCACATGTATTTGGTCATTTTATATATACATATTACATATCAATATACAATAAAACTTCAAATATTAAATGTTATATAAATATAGAAATGTTAGTTTTCCTAACATTTAGGAATGTTAGGAAACATTCCTAACATTTTTCCTAATCTAGTAACAACCTTCTTATTTACTCTGAAAATAATTTGCTTCAGTTATCTCATTTGTCAAATGAAGGGGCTAGTTTAGGTGGCTTCTAACATCTCTTTTAGCTCTAATTGTGCTGTTATCTTATTTTTTTAGTGACCTTAAAACTAAACAACCAATGTGGTTACCAAGGTGTTAGCACATTTGAGAAAGAGCTGGGGTTAGAATTTTGATTTGATTCCAAATTCAGTGTTTTTTTTTCACTATAAACCATACTCCTTAGACCTCTAAATTAAATCCCTAAAGAAGCAGTATCTTATAGCAAATGGTAGCAATAATTTTTCTTTATTATTGCCCAATCATGAGAGGTTACTTTCTCTGGCAACATAATATAAATGAGGTTTTAACTCAAGTCTTTGATTCCCATATGAATCACCCTATTTTGTTCTGTAAAAATAGGTAAAATCTTTAAACCCCAGCCATTTATCCCACAAAAATGCTTGCCCTTGGTCACAAGGACTTGTATGAGAAATATATGAATGAATTAGGACAGAAATGATCATCAATTACCGATAAACAACTCAAAATACTGACCCTTCTTCTAGGAGAAGTGACAAGTCAATAATTTCGTCTTCCTGTATAAGGAATAACAATCAGAGAATCATGAAATTTAAGACCCTTAGAGATCATCTACTTGACAAGAATAATGCTACAGAGTTGGTAAGTTTGGACATCGGTGATGTGTTGCCATTGCCTTACAGGGACAATGTAGGTGTCTATGCTTCATGAGTGGGAGAAAGCAGGTACTAATAAGAAAGATACAAATTTCTTTTGGCTCTGTGAGAAATTATTTTTGGATTTCTTTTTTAATTTCAAGGATTTTAAAATTATACAAGTTGTATTTTGCCTCCTAGTGGCAATAGTGATAGGAAAATGAGTGTATTTCAATCACACCAGTAGAGTCAATTTAATTAGAAAGTATGACAAGAACTAAATTAGAGATAGGTAATGCAAGTATTATTCGACTTTATGTATGAGAATCAATTCAGAGAACTTACGTGATTTGCTTAATGTGACAGCAAGTTAGTATGGTAACCAATGCTCAAAATCAGGTTATCTGATTTCAAGTCTAGGACTCTTTTCAGCATATATGTAATGTGTCTACATATAATTTACAGGCATATTGCATATAAAATTTAATTCTCCACAAAATCTTCAATGAGAAGTAGATGTAAAACATATATTTGCCATTTTATAGATGAGAAAACAGGTACTGATTGATTACAATCATATAATAATCACAGCTGACATTTACAATAGTGCTTGATGGTTTGCAAAGCATTTTACAACTTATTCCTTTGGATTCTATGAGGTAAGTGTGAAAGGTATCATCATTTTACAGATGAAATCAGGCATTTTAAGTTCATTTGATCAAAGATGCAAAAGGTTCTGATCCCTAAATCCCCCTAAATTTGTGGGGAAGTTCGGGATATTGATTGGTTTAATTAAGCTCTTTAAAGTTTGTCAAGAAGAGCTCAAAACCTTTGTTGAGGTTCTGAAATTACCTTGCCTCTGCCTCTGTTTCCCTCTGATGGTATAAAATTAGCCAGTGACAGAAATTAACTCTTTTACAGTGATTGAAAGCTAAACACAACAGCCTCACGTATGTCTTCATTGCCATACAATGATACAAAAGCAAATTCTCTAAGTTAAGTGGGAAGTTAGAGATGATTTTTTTCACCTGTACTTTGATGAGAATTCTCACTTCTTAATTACATAGTCACCCAACTTTCTACTTCAAGCCCTTTATAAGAAAGGACAAACCCACCAAATACCAAAGTAGCCCATTCCCCTTGGACATTTGTTAGGAAATGTTTCTTTACATCAAGCTTAGATCTGCTTTTCTTCAATTTCCATCCATTGTTTCAAATTTAACCTATTGACATCCATACATTTAGAATCTCCTCCCCCATACATTTAAAATCTCCTCCTTTAAGAATCTTTGGCTTCCTTAGTAATAACAGGAATTAATATGGCACTTATGAATTTTTTTCAAGCTTCCTTTAACTATTATAGTGTAAGGATTAAAGGTTTTATCCTCATTTTACAGATAAGGACAATGAGACCAAATGAGAGTTAAATAACTTGCTCATGATCAATTTAAGCCTTTAGTACCCATCTCATGCCAGTTACTGGAGATATAAATAAATGAAATAATTTCTACTGTCAGGGTGCTTACATTCTATCAGAAAAGACAGCATATTCACAAATATAGGATGAATGCAAAACAACAAAGTAACCAAATACAGGACAATTTGGGAAGCTGGGCACTGAGAGTTAGGAGCCTTCAGAAAGGCTTGACCCAGAAGGGAGTACCCAGTTTGCAATCTGAAGTGAGATTCTGTGGCAGAAGCGAGGAAAGTGTTCAATTTAGGTGTAAATGGGAGAAAACTAAAGCAAAAAGCATAAAGATGGGAGATGGAATACTATGAGTAAGGAACAGAATTAAGGAATTTGGGTGGACTGCAGAGTGAGGAAGAGGAGACTAGAAAGATTGAAGCCAGCCTGTAAAGCTCTAAACTAAATAGTATATACCTGGTTCATGAGGCAATAAGGAGCCATTGAAGTTTATTGAATAGAAGGGTGACATCCCCATAAAGGAGAATGAAGAAATCCTGAAGGTAATCTGTCTCATTAAGAAAGGTCATTGTGATAATCTTGGCTAGGTCTGATGCAGTCCCACATACCCGAGACACTGGCAAATCTTGCTGCATCTGCTTCCATAACATTTCTTCCATATTCCTTTTCTCTATTTGCGGTTTACACTTCAGTTCAGGCCACAAAGAGAAGAAAGGAAAGGGAACAGTGAGAATAGCCTAATTTGGGTAAAATGGAAAATATGTGAAAAGAAAGACAAATGAGATCAATATGATCAGTCGTTGGAGTCAGATTATAGATAATCATGAATGATAGGAGTTTATATTTAGTTGGTAATGGGGAACTGCAGAAGTTTTTTATTAGACCACCATGAGTCTAGTGGCACATTTGGAAAGTTATTCATACTGGCGTGGAGGGTAGATTTGAGACTGTATTATTATTGGTAGCATTTGTAGAAAAGATAAAGAGATATGGGCTGGATGATAGTACAGCTGGCGTCTCCCTGACTAGGTAATTAAGTAAACAATAAATGGTTTAATGAAGCAGTATCAACACTGCATTTTAGTGTCAATGGTGTGTCTTGGAAATTTAGATTTTATTTTTGTTCATCCAACCTAGGATTATATAGGCAGATGGAAAGTAGTTCAGAGGTCCAGGCCAAACCCAAACCTGGATAGAAGTTGAAGTCAGTGGGGGTTACGTGACTATCCCCAAATCACATAGGTAGTAAATGAAAAACCAGAATTTGATTTCATGTGTTTGTTTGTTTATTTTATAGAAGAATTAGATAAAAACAAAAATTGCATACTCATTTATTTTTATAGATGAATGAAATAAAGAAGGCTGTCAAACACTGTGGATGACAGAATTAGAGTAAAATTAAGAGATAATTGCTATACATATTTAACAAACACATCAAATAAAATATACTTAATGCTTTATTCTGATGTAGAATAGGGGAAGGAGAGGGAGGTGACTCTGAGTTCCCAAAAGGTTGTTTCAATAAAGTGAAAACTTCAGCAGAATCCTGTCTAATTGGAAAAGTTTGGAATTTTAGTCTGAGAAGAGAATTTATGTCTGTTGCCTGAATATCAGACTGACTCAATGAATAGGAGCACAGAATGAGAAGGGTAGCCACTTGAGGAGGATTTTTTGGCCATAACTCAGGTCTTCTAGTGGTGTCAAACTCAAATAGAAAAGAGAGGGTCACTAACCATTCAAAAAGATCCCTGTGAACCACATATTGTCTTAGAAAACCCACAAGTTAACATTATGTTGTATTTTTATTAAATGTTATCTAATGATATTTTTGAACAGTTAGATGGTACAGTGGAAGACTCATCTTTCTGAATTCAAATCTGGCTTCAGACACTTCCTGATTAGGTGACATTTAACCTTGTTTGCATTAGTTTCCTCATCTATAAAATGAGCTCAAGAGAGATAGGACAAACCCACTCCAATGTCTTTGTATATGGACATGACTGAAAAACAATTGAAAATTTTTTCATCTGGTTCGACTGCTTGGGGCCTGTGGACTGTGAGTTTGACATCTCTGTTCCAAGGCATGGCAAGGTCATATTCTGAATTAGTGTTTATATCATTGAAATGACAGGTTGGTTAATAAGTATGCAGGTACACTGAAATTTATTACCAATATTTAGATAAAGATAAGCCCATGCATGTTGGTAGATAAGCAATGGATAAAATGCCATTATTATAAGTAATGGACAAAATAGGAAAAACAACATGACAATCACCTGTAGAGTGAAGGTCCAGATTTCATGAAAGTTGCTTTATCATTGCGAGATTACCTAGAACCTGAAATAGAAATACATCATATCTCCTATAGAAGCTGATACTTCATTCTCCTCTGGGTGTCTCTTGTTAAAAAGATAGGTCTCTAGACCTTTGATTTTCTTTGTTTTAATATTTTAGTAGCTGGATTATTTTATTAACTAGCATAGTTACTCCAGTGATATAGATTAATCTATTCATACTTCATGTTGGGTAATTCTTGTCTTGGTTTCCCCATAAATATTTCATAGAAGACCAACCCATTATGAGGGAGGAAGACCTTTTTCTAAGTTTTTTTTTTAACTGTGTGGACACCAAGTACTTTCATTTTTTATTCTTTACTAGTTTTATGTGACTATCCCATCCCTTTTTCTGAAAACAAATTTTTTGGACAATTACTTGTATACTGTTTCTTGTATGTACATTACCATTGTTAATCTATCTCAACATAAGTTATCTCTATCATATTTTGGAACACACAAAATTTGGATTCTTTAGAGATTATGATATTCCTTGTATGGTAATCATATAACATCTCTGGAAATAAATTAGTATTAGAAATTACTTTTCTCAAAGAGCACTTTGAGACTGCCCAATTTCTCAAATTTAATTCCCCTTAATATTCTTTGATGTAATTCTGAGCCCAGTTCATTTTTCATTTGTAGAGCCTGCTCAAAATCTATGTGCTATATGACTAGTTCAGTGGACATGTATTCATCTGAACAATAAACAACAATAAAGATCATCTCTCCTTTTGGTTTTCCTGTTTGGATTTAGACAGGTCTCTTTTGAGTTGTTGTAGATCTCACTGAGTAGTACCTATAGTATTCTGTATCTTGATGTTTAATATAATCAATACCATATCCTTCATACAAGGTGAAATCAGATGTTCCTCATCATTTTCATTTTGCTTTCTCCATCTTCTTCCCATTCTCCTTCATTAAAAAAGGTATAAATTAGGTCAAACCATTTATTATAAATTCCACTGATAAGATTTGATCTTAAAAATATCATAAAGCAGAAAAAGAAACCTATCTGTAGAAAATTAATCTTTTTTTCTTTACTAAAGCTTTTTATTTTTCAAAACATATGCATGGATAAATTTTCACTGTTAACCCTTGCAAAACCTTGTGTTGCAATTTCCCCCACTCTCCCCCCCACTGATGGCAAGTAGTCCAATATATGTTAAACATAATAGAAATATATGTTAAATCCAATATATGCATATACATTTATATAATTATCTTGCTACACAAGAATAAAACAAATCAAACTAGGAAAAAAATAAGAAAGAAAATAAAATGCAAGCAAACAACTACAAAAAGAGTGAAAATGCTATGTTATCTCAGTTCCCACAGTCCTCTCTCTGGGTATAGATGGCTGTCTTCATCACAAGACCATTGGAACTGGTCTGAATCATCTCAGTGTTGAAGAGAGCCACATCCATCAGAATTGATCATCGTATAATCTTGTTGTACAATGATCTCCTGGTTCTGCTCATTTCACTCAGCATCAGTTCATGTAAGTCTCTCCAAGTCTCTCTGAAATCATCTTTCTGGTCATTTCTTACAGAAAAATAATAATATTCCATAACATTCATATACCATAACTTATTTAGCCATTTTCCAATTGATGGGCATCCACTCAGTTTCCAGTTTCTGGCCACTACAAAAAGGGCTGTCACAAACATTTTTACACATATGGGTCTCTTTTTCTCCTTTAAGATCTCTTTGGGATACAAGTCCAGCAGAAACACTGCTGGGTCAAAGGGTATGCACAGTTTGATAGCTCCTTGGGCATAGTTCCAAATTGCTCTCCAGAATGGTTGGATTAGTTCACAACTCCATCAACAATGTATTAGTGTCCCAGTTTTCCCATATCCCCTCCAACATTTGTCATTATCTTTTCCTATCATCTTAGCCAATATGAGAGGTATGTAGTAGTATCTCAGAGTTGTCTTAATTTGCATTTCTCTTATCAATAATGATTAGAGCATCTTTTCATATGACTAGAAATGGTTTCAATTTCTTCATCTGAAAATTGTCTGTTCATATCCTTTGATCATTTATCAATTGGAAAATGACTTGAATTCTTATAAATTTGAGTCAATTCTCTATATATTTTAGAAATGAGGCCTTTATCAGAACTCTTGAATGTAAAAATGTTTTCACAGTTTATTGCTTTCCTTCTAATCTTGTCTGCATTAGTTTTGTTTGTACAAAAACTTTCTAACTCAATATAATCAAATTTATCAATTTCATGATCATTAATGGTCTCCAGTTCTTCTTTAGCCAAAAATTCCTTCCTCCTCCACAGATCTGAGAGGCAAACTATTCTGTGTTCTTCTAATTTGTTTCTAATATCATTCTTTATATCTATATCATGAACCCATTTTCAACTTTATTTTGGTATACTGTGTTAGGTGTGGGTTAATGCCTAGTTTCTGCCATATTAGTTTCCAATTTTCTGAACAGTTTTTGTCAAATAGTGAATTCTTATCCCAAAAGCTAGGGTCTTTAGGTTTGTCAAACACTAATTTACTATGATCATTGACTGTTTTGTCCTGTGTACCTAACCTATTCTTCTGATCAACTACTCTATTTCTTAGCCAGGACCAAATAGTTTTAATGACCTGGTTTTATAGAAAAATAATCTTAATTTCTATTTATAATAGGTAATTGGAGGATGATTATCTATTTTAATAGACTTATTTACTGTAAAAGCAATATATATAATATATGTATATATAAAGCATACAAGGAAATTTAAAATTATTAATATTAAGAGATGTTAAGTAAAATGAGCAGAATTGGATATTGACTAGTCAAGAGAGAAAGAATGAGAGGAAAAGAAAAAAGAAAGGAAAAAGAGAGGGAAAGAAGGAGGAATGAAGGAGGAAAGGAGGGAAGGGAAGGAAGAAAAAAAGGAAGGAGAGTAGGCTGATTTGCTAGAGCTAGCTCAAATGACGGGGAGAGAACATATTATTAAATTTTCAGGGGAGCTTTTATACCTTGGAAACTGACAAATGCTATAAATCTAAGATTGATCTATTATTTTAATTGTGTATTCTTAAGAAGATTAAATTTAGTATAATTTCATACAGATCTGAAGAGAATCCAGAGCAAAAACTTTTGAGGGGGTCTTGTTTGTTAATTAATTTGGCTTTACCTTCTTAACTTCTAACTGCTTATGTTAACTCATTCCCTCTTTTGTAAATTTATCTACCTTTTCAGATTATTCAATTTCATTGACAGTTATTGTTTAGAATATAAATAAATGTGTGTGTAACATGTGTATATATACACACATATATACATACATATATATATATATATATATACATACATACATACATACATAGATATATATGCTATCCCAAGTATTTTAATGAGTTCTTTGCAAGGCATTTAAAAGTTTGTGAGTCAAACTCTATTAGAGAGAGAATACAAAATGCAGGTCGCCATGAAGTTGAGGAATTACCTTGATTTTTGACAGAATCTGAGAGTCCGTTGTTTTCTGATCAATGTTATACTGCTCTTTAATCTTGCATTTCTCTTTTTTTGTCCAAAATCTCTTCTTCAACTGAGTGGATGCCCATCAGTTGGAAAATGACTGAATAAGCTATGGTACATGAATGTAATGGAATATTATTCTTCTATAAGAAATGATCATCAGGAGAAGCCTGGAGAGACTTACAGGAAATGATGTTGAGTGAAATGAGCAGGACCAGGAGATCATTACACATGGCAACAGCTAGACTATAAGTTGATCAATTCTGAGGGACATGGCTCTCATCAACAATGAGGTAATTCAGATTAGTTTCAATGGTCTTGTAATGAAGAGAGTCATCTGCACCCAGAGAGAGGTTAGTGGGAATTGAATGTGTATCACAACATAGTATTTTCACTCTTTTTGCTATTATTTGCTTGTATTTTGTTTTCTTTCTCTTTTTTTTCCCTTTTTGATCTGGTTTTTCTTGTGCAGCATGATATTTGTGGAAATTGTATAGAGGAATTGCACATGTTTAACATATATTGGATTATTTCCTGATTGGGGAAAGAGGTGAGGGGTTTTGTAAGAGTGAATATTGAAAATTATCCACACACACACACACACACACACACACACACACACACACACATATGTTGAAAATAAAAAGCTATAATCAAAAATAAAATAAAATACTTTAATGGAGGAAAAAAGTCTTCTTGGTGTTTAGATTTACAAAGCCTCTTCTTGAAGTGAGCTTCAATAAGATGATTTGGAATTTTTATACCCAAAAGATTAATCCTGGTAGAGATGGCAATGACTAATTTCTGATGAGTCCTTTGAAGAAGAACATAGCTGATGTTGATGGTTGAGGTCCAGTCACAAGCCACTAGCCATCTGCTTCAGGAAAACAATTGGCTTGCCCATATGGTGGCCAGTGAGCATAATCAGAACCTTACCTGGGGTGATGCTAACTCAAAGTCTCCTCCATGTTGACTGAAGAGCTTTTTGTCATGACTTAGCAGCTTTCTAGGCATATTCGCTGTAGGATAATACCTAGTCATTTTGCACATCTTTACTACACGGATTCCTCAATTTTTATCATCAACAACAGGCTTTGAGATAGTAGCAGGCCCCTTCTCTTTCTTTGTCCTTTAAATGTGGGTTTTTGGTACAGCATATTTCCACTTGTACATGGTTTGCCAGGAATACATTACAGGTCTTAATTATTTACTGATTTTTTGGTCCAGGATTGGGTTCTGCCTAAAATGCTTTCAATGCTTTTTCACCACTTTTAAAGCCAATATTTTCCTTTTTGTTCTTCTCTCCTCACTTCCTTTCTCTTTTCTTTTCCTTTGGTTCCTTTTTTTTTGTCTGCCATCTTGAGAGAAAGGAAAGAGCTATCTAATTTTTTAAACACACATTCTGATGATAAGGATCACTGGAACAGTGAATTTAGAGTCAGAGTCAGAGGACCTGGGTTTAAGTACCAGCTCTTCAATCATTGTCCTCTGTAACCTTGGTCAAGTCATTTAACATTGCCAAGCCTTGGTTGGTCTCATCTATAAAATTAGGGGGCTGGACTAGAATGGTTCTAAATCTGTCATCCAGTGATGAATTCTTTATTTAATAGATCATTTATCTGGACTAAAAAGTATATATTTTATCTATACTTACAGCTATACACATCTAACCAAATAATGGAAAGCTGGCTATTATATAATGAGAAACTGCATGAGAAAATATTTATGAGATTAGCATTTCCTTAAGAATAGGGAGAATTTTGTGAAAATATTATTCGTTTCTATAGCATTTTATGGGTTACAAATGCCTTTCCTACAACCACCCTGTGGAGTAGGTAATAAAGATACTATCTTTATTTTTCAGATAGGGAAACTAAGGCTGGTGGATATTAAATGTCTTACTAAAAATCATGTGGATGGTTAAATGGCAGAGGCAGGGTTCAAAGCCAAGTGATTTGGATGAAGCCCAAAGGTCTTTCCACCATTCCATGCTTCTGCTGATAATTTCTCCAGCCCCCTGTTTAATAACCTGCATACAGTGCATTCAAAAAGTTGTCTGAGAGTAGAGGATCTTTCATGCCTTTCTGAGGCCTTATAAGTTTGGACTGGTAGAAGCTTGAGGAGTTCAGGTTGCCTTCTTGACTCAGGGATCCTTACCCTGAGCACAAAATGCTTCTATCATCTTTCTCCCACTTAATCTTCTCTTGGAGGAATCCTGGGAATGCCTGTTTCCTTTGGTGTTTTCCAGCAAAACTCAGGAACTAGGCATAAATTAGCAGTCTGAAAGATGATAGGATTGATATCTAGAAAGGCCATAGAGGTAAGCTAGTGCAACCTTATTTTCCAGATGAGGATGCCCAGGGTCACACATGCCAAGGTCATAGTAGCAGAGTCAGGAAGTGAACTCAGACTTTGTGACTCTGAATGTTGTCTTTCCCCATCCCCACTCCCAATTCACCACACTTCTATTTTGTGAGGGAAAGAATTAGGGCAGACAGTTAGGGTCTGGAGCTGGAGGGCAAAGGATGGGAGGGCGACAGGAGTTTCAGAGAGGACAAGACAGGAAGAGACAGAAGAGGGCAATGAAGAACGATGATTCTCAAAGCTTTGGCTAATTCGTGACTTTTCTCCACTGCTGAAAGTTCTTTTAAAAGTTTCCAGCCTTTTGACATCTTTGCAATTTTTCCATGTTCCCATTGCTGTTCTTCCACCACAGATAAGAAACCCTCAAACCTTGCTCTGTGCTGGAATAATGAGGTTGGAGAAAAAAGATCTTTTTCATCTTACTACATAAAAAAAAATAGTCAAAGCCCAGCGGTTCAACAAATATTACTCATGTCGTTGGCAAGAAGAAAAGGAGGCTTTTGAATAAAAATAATGGAATAGGGGAACACAAGAAGCATTGTTTGCATATCAGAAAAATTAATCTACATTGGAAAGTGTGAGAGCCTGCAATTCAGAAAGCAAAGAATTAGGACAGCCCAGCTGAGAATAATTTTCTAGCCAGTTAATTTAATTGCATAAATCATTCCTTTGTTAGCAATAAAGAGATATAATTAAAATGAGATTGCTTCTAGTTCCTATTCTCTAGAAACTAAAGGAATTGATTTTGGGCAAAGCATTCTTCCAAATACCAGATCGGCAAATTACATTTACCTTTTTAGAAAAGCTAAATTATTTTGCAGTAATATCGTGGTGGATTTAATTAATTATAGATCTGCCATATGATCTTAAAGAAATAATTTATTTAATGTCCTTAGAACAGAAGTTTGCAATCATGTGTATATCCCTTTGGTAGATGGTGTGCAGCTTTTTACAAACAGGTCAGAAGTTTAACAGGCAGCTGTCAGGAAGAATTTGAGAACGGATAACCATTGTTTGGGGTTTTCGTTAGCTATTCTTGTTTAAAATAAAAACCTCTGCTACTTAGTATTGCATAATTTAACTGAACTCATTTAGATCGGCTTTATTCTAAAATTGCCACTGGTAATTATTTGCTGTCTCTGAACCTCTGGGATTTAAAGAGCCTATAATTGTCTATTAATAGGGGGAAAATCAGATCAAAGAGGAATGCAGGAAGTCTCCCACTATAAAACCTAGGACTACTGATCAGTCAGTTGAATGTCAGAGAGAATTTTGAGTTATGACAGAGAAGAGGCTCATTTTTATGGTAATGAATTTGAAGGTTTTTTTTTTTCCCCTAATATACAAAACTCTATTGCTTGCTCTAGAATTTTGACATTAGCATTTCTTGGGAGTAAGGATGAAGATTGTGTAATGAAGAAAGTTATACTATTAGTCTTTGAAGGGTTCAGCACTAAGGATGAGGAAAACCAGTTTCCTCTTGGTGTTGCTTTTGTCACTGTCCCCACTCAAGAACCACTACCATGGAGAGCATCCATGACTTCTCCTTAGAGTATGAGGCACCAGTGTCAGACTCCCAGGATTCATTTCTATGCTAGATAAAATATATAGTGAAGGAGGGGGGATATTTAAAGTTTCTTTTTTTCTGAATTTCCATAACAGGAATTAAAGTATGAGCTAAAGTATGTCAGGGTCCTTGTAGCCAAGACCACTATCTCTAGGTTGGCTGTAAAATAGCCCTCAAAAAGAAACATATAGGTTCAAAGGTGGGACAGGTTTCATTCTGAAGCCCAAGAGCATTTAAATACTGTGTCAGGGGTATTACTGTGCTAAAGACAAGTGCTTCTGCCATAGGGAGCTAATGATAAAAAAGTCTAGATCAAATACTAGATAGGCCATTTAGAATCTGATTGGGTTGGCCATCTATGTAGTCCTGAGCACATTCACTTGAGTTGCTCTAGCTTTAAAGGCTAAAGAAATTCCCAGGCTCTTATTACAGCTGCGATTACCATGAGCTTCTATTTCAAGCTCAAGAAAGATCATTGTTAGCTTTTCTATCTCAGCTATGTAACAATGACAATGAAATAACAATACAACCAGCATGTATATAATGTTTTAAGGATGACAAGGCACTTTACAGCTGTTATTTCACTTGGTCCTTACAAAAACTCTATGAAGTAAGGGCTATTGTTATCCCCACTTGACAAATGAAGACACTGAGGCAGAGAGAAGGGAAGTGATGTGCAGAAGAGTCTACCAGACTTCATTTCTAGTATGGTATGCACTATATAACTGCCTAGTTGTTCAAACTTTACCCCTGCTTCTTGTGTTCATTGAATCATGAATGCTAGATCTGGAAAGGATCTAGAGATCATCAGATCTAATCTCTTCAATAGATGGAGACACTGAGACTTGCATTAATTAAGTTTACCCAATGTTACACAGATTTAGAAAACAGCAGAACTGGGATTTAAATCCAACTCCTCCCATTCCATGTGAAATGCTCTTTTTATTCTACCATATTGCTGAGTGTAAATAGTGGTCATTCATTCTACCATATTGTTGAGTGTAGTTTTGGTGATACAATTAGAATCAATTGATAGGATAAGAAAGAATGCTTTGTTTACTGTGTTGAGTAGAAGTATGGGTTGGGGGGGGGTGTGGAATTTCAATCTAGAGCTATCAATTCTATTTGTGTAAAGATCAGCCGGCAAATCATGAGATTATCCTGTTAGTATTATCCTACATCTCACTCTTTTATTTTGTCCAGAGTCATCAAATATAGTTTCTGGCATTCTTTCATCAAATTGCTGGTACTTTCTATAGTTAAATACAGCTAATAACTGGTATAGGAGGAGCTGTCTATTAGATGAATGGATATATAAAGGGCTATAGTATAGAAACTTCTCTATGTTCACATATACTCTTCGTCCAGGATGTGTCATGCAGACGCATCCAGAAAAAATGATTACCCTTGTTACCACGTATAACAAGAATAAGGGCACCCTGTATTTATGTATCGCCTTTCTCCTGAGGGTTCAGACTGCTTACAAGGCAGCCCATCATCTATCTTCACAACTCTTCTGAGATGTAGGAAACTGGCAGATATCATTAGCCCAGATTACAGATGAGGAGCCTGAGGGCCAGGGAGATTCAATGTCAAATATTCAGCCCAAGGATTCAGAACAAAGAGAGAACATCACGAGTCAGAGTCTGTCTAACTCTAGCTCAGGCCTTTCTATAACCTGCATAGCACCATATACTGGAAATTTGATAATAAACAAAATCATTTCATATCAGAATCTTGGAATTTTGGAATTTTTAAGTCAACCTAAAAAGACCTGTTAGCCTATGTCAATTCCCACTAACCTCCCATATTTTCACAAGGCTCATCTCTTTTATGGCTTATTTTGTAAGAGCCATATGTACTTCCCCCATTAGTCCTTGCACCAGCATTAAGAAGGATAGATGTGATGATGTGTTGTAGTATCTTTTTTGTTTATTGTTTTCTTATTTTTGTCTTTTGATGGCTATCAGTGTTAATCAGTGTTGCTCAGGGTCACAAAGCTAGTAAAGTTTGGAGGTCATATTTGAACTCAGGTCCTCCTGACTTTAGGATTGGTGCTCTATGTACTGTGTAACCTAATTGAACCATGTAGTATCATTTTGACGTTTATCTCAGAAGGAAATGTTTTGGAGTGGGAATCATCTGAAAATTAAAATAATTTCCACTTTTTTTGTCATCTGGGAACTTAAATACTAGTTTATGTGACCATGCTATCATAAAATCATAGAAAGTTAGAATTGGCATGGATCTCACAGATTCTTTGGGAACAGAAGCAAATATTAGAAAATCTTACTCATCATCTTTCAAATGCACATCATTGGTCATAAGAGAGATTCTGCTTTATTCCATGGTGCAGACTTCCCCCAAGACTCTGGGCTTATTGGGCCTTGTCCAATTACTAAGACTAATATTAAGAGGAGTCGTTATTTTTCTTTGGCTCATTGACCCCACCTGGACTTACTCCAGGAATTTTTCCTAATTATCGAAATGGTAAACTTTGCCATTAGGTTTCCCCAAGTAGGCATAACAAGATGTTTAAATACTATATAAAAGTTAAGGTACTGAATACTGATCATGTATGAGAAAGCCTTTGTTTGATCCTACATACGCACACAAAGAAAAAAAAATAAAAAAGTCAAAGGATTCAGATATAGAGAACAGATTAAAGCATTCAGTTCATTAGTTAATCCAAGAAGGAAGCTGAACTTTGACTTTCTAGTGAAAACCTCTTTTCTACAAATACATCCATAGTTCTTCCAAGATTCTTACTACTACTCTATAACATAGACTTTTCTGAAAAGTATATAAACTTTGAAGGCTGCTAAAAGTAGAATCCTTTCCATTTAAATAGCTCATTCACTATGCTTTCTAATTAGAAAACTATACAGACAGTGTTCTTTCTTCTTTTTTCTATTAATTCCTTCTCAGGCTGTGTGCAAGCATATGTCTACCCCACTTGTGTAATTTTATCACAAGTTGACATGAAAAACTCCTTGGGAGATGGGAGGGAAGAAATTCCTGTTGTGGTCCTGCCCTTAGTACAGAAGGAAGACATGAGAGTCCTAGAAGGAGTTCTATGGAATAAGAAAAAAAGAAAAAATATGGATGAGCTTATTGTACAACTTAATTTTCTTTATGGAACCCCTAGGGAGGGAAGAATAACTCCCCAACAAGCGGCCATCTCCCTTAGTCTCAATCAGTCATTTTGAGTTCTCTGCATATAACAAGATGCTCCTGGGTATGTCTTTATTTCATGTAGAAGTGCTATCTCTCTGTCTATCCATGTATCTATCTATACATATGTGCATATACACATACTACATAACTCTATGTATATATGCAAAAATAAATATGTGTATCTTCCTGGTACTGATGGATCAGCTGGTCATTTTTTGCCTGTTCTAGTTTAAGGAGGATCATCAGTGTAAACCCTGACTCACTACTTGTATTCCAATCAACTTTATGAAATTACAAAATATAAGGTCCAAGAGGGCCTGAAGAAGTCTTCCCTAAAACTCATAAAATTCCCTCCTCTCTTTAGAGAGTTGACTATAAAAGACTACATATGCTAAGAGATCTACTGAGTATGTTGGACGAATTTTCTTTGTTACATAAAAAAGTTTTTATTAGGAAATGACAGAGACACTACATAACTCTATGTATATATGCAAAAATAAATATGTGTATCTTCCTGGTACTGATGGATCAGCTGGTCATTTTTTGCCTATTCTAGTTTAAGGAGGATCATCAGTGTAAACCCTGACTCACTACTTGTATTCCAATCAACTTTATGAAATTACAAAATATAAGGTCCAAGAGGGCCTGAAGAAGTCTTCCCTAAAACTCATAAAATTCCCTCCTCTCTTTAGAGAGTTGACTATAAAAGACTACATATGCTAAGAGATCTACTGAGTATGTTGGACGAATTTTCTTTGTTACATAAAAAAGTTTTTATTAGGAAATGACAGAGACAATGTAAAAATATTGTGGGGTTTTTTTAAGAATCAAAAATAGAAAAGAAACTCAAAGTCATAGAACTGGAAGATACTCTACAGTTTATCTAATCCACTTTCCTACTATGAATGAATGAATATAAAAAGTTAAGTGCTTACCATATGCCAGGCACTGTAGGTAATCACAGTGACTATAAATACAAAAATGAGAGAATTCCTGCATCATAGGACTTAGACACTAATAAGGAGTGGAGAGATTAAAAAAAAAAAGTTTGGGTATGGGAAGTCACAGGGCTTGTGAGTTGCTCCATAGGGTCTGATAGAAAGTGATCTGATCTGGGGCTGAAGCTGGCTAGACATATTGGGCCGAGTGAGCTTGTGCTTGCTCTCAATCAAGACAGCTTAGCCTGGTTGAGAGTTTTAAATTTGATTGCATTAACTTCCCCAGAAACTGGGTCACAGTTTCTATTGGATCCAATTTGGAGGAGAGTCTTATGCCAAAATTCATGTCTACAAATTCTTAAGAAGCTGATATTTAGCTTCTAGCTCTTTCATAATAAATCAGTGTCCCAAATTCTCTGTGGAGTAGGGATGTGTGGCTGAGAAAATTCTTAGATCTAAACCTGGAAACAATAACATAATTGACTAATTTTGTGCCTGTCAAGAATATGAAATTGTGCTTCTTATTTTAACAGCATGGGTCTTATAAACTCTTAGGTCCTTATCCCAACTCCTTCTTTCATTGACAAATTGGATTTCTCAGAGCAGAGTTTTAGGAGTAATTCTGAGGAGTCAAAGGGTTTTCTCTAATGTTATTGGCCTGAACCTTGCTTTCCTGTATGTTCTTTTCAATATAAATACCAATGAACAGTATCTCTATATCATTTAAACAATTAACATCAATTAGCTTTTACAAAAAGAATACAAAGAAGATAGAGTAATAACAGAACTACATTTTCCCCAATCCATTGGGAGGACATTCTCCCCTCTATCTTACAGTTCCTAGTTACAATGAACCAAACATTTCCTAATGCAGCGTAATGAACGATGAGTTCTTCCTTCTTGGCTACCTTTAATCTACTACTATTCTGGGCCAAGTAGCTTCAATGGAGATCTCATTCCTCACTAGGTTTTGCTGCCTGAAAACTCTGGCAAAGGTTCCAACGATGGTACATTAGTCAACACACTTTCTAACCTTTTGAAGTTCATAAAGCTATGGCTTGATCTGTTCTGATTCTAACACCCTTTTATCCAAGGCAAGAAAGAACAGACACAACATGGACAGAAACAATAGGAGAACCATGAGCTCATGTTAGCTTGGGAACCTGAATTAGTTTTTTCTCCCCACCTGGAGGCTTACTGAAACCCTTGCCTCCTTACTTGAATGTAGCCAGATAGAAAAGAGAAAGCTCTCCATTTAGGGGTCTTTTGTATTCATGCTAATTTCCAACCCAGCAGCCAATCACCGAGGCACCTTCACTCAGAAGAATACCTGCTGATGCTCTGAACACCACCTGGGGATTGCTCTGGCTGGGTGTGCTATGAATACTCCAAAGCTTTCACACAAGTATGCTTGGGGTATTCACTGTATAATTTGTTTTCTGAACTGTTTTACTTTGTATACATAGGGTTAATGAAATACATATCATAATCCTGACTAGAAACTTTGCAAAAGGGTTTTAAAATAAAAAATTTTTACTTTTGCCCCCATTACTCTGGCAACTCTAAAACAGACAAGAATCACAGCACCCTCATTTGGTGTTCAGGTTCATATGACCATAATCCTCTGAGAACCATCTGTCCAAACTGTGCCCAGCAATAGAATTGTAAGGACTAGGTTTACAACAGCTATAAACTACATTAACTTAATTCTGTTTCACATGTCCCTTCTTGAGCAAGCACTAATCTTTACGACTGGGTCACAAAATACTTTGTCCAATAGGCTAACTCTGTTACATCAATTTTTCCCTCCAGGTAGTATAGGCTAATTGTCATAAACTGAAGTAAATGATTGTGTGGGAAAAGGGGAACTGTTAGTTCAGTACATAAACAAATCAAGGAAAATGTTGATTTATAGTAGAAGCAGTGTCTTGTAGTGATAGAGTACTGGACTTGGACAAGGGAAGACCTGAATTCAAATCTTGTCTCAGACACTTAGTAAATGTGTGATCCAAGGCAAGTCAATTAAACTCACTGGGCCTTAGTTTCCTGTAAAAGAAGGGGTTGAACCCAAAGGCCACTAAGTTCCTTTTCAGCAAATAAATCTCTGATTTTATTATCTTAGATACCTTTAATCATATCTGCAGTACAGTTATTGAAGGTAGCATGTTAAAGATAGTATGAGTTTCACTAATGATGATTGTTTAGCCTAACCACACTAGGGCAGGCAGAACTTATTATAACTACATTGAGGTACAGTACATTTCAGACATGACAAATTGGGACTATATTAAAGTTTCAAAGAAACTTCCATATATCCAATATTAACAGGTTCCTTTTCTTTCCATGTCTCTTATTCCTTATGGCTCATTTCCACAGGATTCAAAGAATTAATCATGTACATGTGTATTTTAGATGCTAGCAATAAGCAGGGAGAAGAAGCATTAATCCCTGATACCATATAGAAGATAGAATGAACAATGTTCAGGTGCTGGTTGTAGGAAGTTAGCACTTGACAAACTTTGCAGCAGTAATAGTAGTAATAATAACAGTAATAGTAATTAACCATGGGCTGTTTAAAGAAGGGCTTTGATGTTAGCTATCTGGGCAATCACTGTCTTTCTACCCAATATCTATACCTTTTTTGAACTCTCTGTTTTTGTGGAAAGTGCCATCATCCATGTATGCATGTACATATATATGTATGTGTATATATACATATATGTATGTATACATGAGTATATGTTCCATATCAATTCAGAGATCTATATCATTGAGTCATTTAGGAGGAAATGATATATGGGAAATGATGAGATGAGCAAAACATAGAGAAAAAGGTCCAGAATACAGCCTATTCAGAATAAGAAGACATGCCATCAACAATGATCCAGCAAAAGATCTTAGACTAAAAGAATATAAAGGAGGAAACAGAAATGTCATGAAAACTCTTGGAAGAAAGCATGTCTGGGAGGAGAAATTGTTCAACTGTGTCAAACAATTCAAAGAGGTCCAGGATGATGGGATCGAGAACAAGCTCTTGGTAATGGCAATTTCACTGGAGACTGAAAAGCAGATTCAGTTGAGTGGTGGGGTTAGAAAGCAAGCTAACAGCCTGAAAAGTGAAGAAGAGGTGAAGAAGTGAGCATTTTTAAAGGATTCTAACTATACTCTGCTCCTGATAATGGGCTGCCCCAAATCTTTCATGCTGTGTATGACTCTACCCTGGTGGCACACATTTCCATTTATGAGGTCCTTTTTGAAGCCTCCATTTAGGGAAGTTTCCAGGTCTACCTGATTCATTGCTAACTCCATTTCCCTCCTAAATCTGTGAATTTCTGTTAAATCTCTGTTAAAAGCCAAGATCACACAACAATTAAGTGTCTGAGACCAGGTTTGAACTCAGATCTTCCTAACTGCAGGACTAGTGCTTTAATCATTGAGCTACCTACCTGCCTCCATTTGTCAAATGCATATTGGTTTTCCCATTTCTTATCATTTCCTTGTATGTAATAAATGTGTTATATAATGTAGTCTAATCTAATCTGAATGGAAAGAGAATAAAGAATATTAATTTCAAGGAATTATCCTTTCAAGTGAAAGTATTTTATTTTGTTTTTGTTTTTAAATATGGAGATGTGAGTATGACTCTAGGCAGCAAGAAGGAGACAGGGGATCAGGAGAAAGGAAGGTTAGAAAAAGAGAGAGGCTTAAGAGGCAAGCTTCCACAAGAACAGGGTGGGGATGGGATCAAGGGTAGCAGTATGGGGACTGGTCCCAGCAAGAAGAAAATAACTTCTTCCAAGATTGGAGCAAAGCTGAATGAGACACCCACTTTTGGACTTAGACAATGGGGTAGGATGGGGAGTGGAGATTTTTTGTTTTGTTTTACTTTTGCATATTTGTTACAGGGATTTTATTTTAAAGAAATATTTGGTTAATTGAAAAATATATTTCAAAAATGACTGAAGAAGAGTTTACTATAGCAGGTGATGAATGCACCCTTCCTAAGTTTTCTTTCGAAAGTAAGAGGTGAACTTCTCAGCTGAAAGGGAAACTTTATGGATGACAGAGCACTGTCATTCTAGGGAGTATGCTTACCAGAGTGATGTTTCTTAGCATGTCAATATTAATAACCTCCCATATTGTATCTGTTCCCAAGAAAAAGTCTATTATATTTTCCTGGACATTAAGTTATATGAAGTTTTAGCCACAAAATACCAGAGATTTGGATGATGACCATCCCAAGTTCAATGAAATCCTGACAAAATCTTCATTCTGCAGATGTGCCTGTGTCTTTTGGAAGATCCTTATGGTCAGCAATTGTGAAGGCTGATGATGGCTCTGGTCATTTTATGACCACAGTCCTTTGATTAGTGACTAAAATGGTCTAGTATCCATTGAATAAGGCATGACCACGTGATTAGAGAATGACTTAAAAAATCTTGCCAACACAAGGTTTCATCATGGTATAGAAGTGACCTTTCCAGGAGTGCTTAAATCCTGGCACATGTATGTTTGTTATAGGAGGACCAGCCTAACTTAATATGGAGAAGCTCCTCCCCAGAATACTGGCCACCAAATAATTAATTCTTTGGCTGTAACATTCTTTGTGCTACTGCAATAACTTGCTGGCTGGTCTCTTTGCTCCAAGTCCATCCTCCACTCAATTGTCAAAATGATCTTCCAAAAGCAGAAGTCTCATCGTGTCATCTTCCACCCACACACATATTCAGTAAACTTCAGCAGTTCCCTATCACTTCTATGATCAAATAAGAAATCTCTGGCTAATAAAGCACTTTGTAATCTTGTTCTTTCCTATCTTTTCAGTCTTGCACTTTACTCTTCACCATATATTTTGTGACCCATTAAAATGTTAGTTTTTTGAGGGCAGATACTGGTTTTGTCTTTTTTTGTATTTTTAAATCATAACTTAATTTTCCTTAAAAATACTCTTTTTATTGAAAGAAATACAATTATATAACAAACTTTTTTATATAAAATAAAAAAATGTTCATAAAAGTCACAAGAAATTCCCACTTTACATAAACTTTTTAGAAGGATAATATATTGGGGGGAAAGACAATGATAAACTTTAAGAAAACCTGCTACTGGGAAAAACCCCAAAATAAATACTTAGCAACTTAGAATATTTTCACATGTCCAGTAATAGAGGAAATGAATATAATTTCTAAGTTAGTAACTTCAGTCATTGAGTTTAAGGGTTCAGTAGTATTTGGACCATAGTAAATACCTAAAAAATACTTGTTGACTTGATTTGTTGTTGACATAGGATCATCTTAAAAATGGAAAGATAGCCCATGATTACCCAAATACATATACATATATAGAGGGTATCCCAAAAGTTATAGTGCATTTATAAGTTTTAAACACACACACTCTCTCTCTCCCTCTCTCTCTTTCTCTCTCTCTCTCTCTGTATATATATATATATATATATATATATATATATATATACACACACACACATATAACAAATATATTTTAGAGATATAAACACATTCATACATATGTATGTACATATGATACATATCTTTATGTATCTAGGGATAGATACATATAAAGATAAATGTTTCTAAATATATAGATATGTCTGTGTAATACAAGCATGTATTACACACAGTAGTTAATTTGCTTACAAATACTTGTCACAAAAACTTGCTAAGAAACGTTCATACACTTTCTAAACTCAGTCAAAATTAAGTAAATGGAGAAAATCCTCACTGTTGGGATTTCTGTCTATACCAGAGAGATTTGGGAAGAACCGCTAGCTCTAGCTCCGGGCAGAGTTTAAATATCCTGAATATGCTGAGCAAAGATTTTGCAAGAACGTGTAGCACCTGGCATGGGCACTTTAAAACCCCCATGAGAGAGTCCCCAGTTTCTTAAAGGCTGAGCAGCAACTTCTTATGCTACAAACTAGGTCAGTGTAGAGAGAAGGTAGGAGCTTTCCCCTATGTCTGGCTTTTCATCGTTTTTAATAACAGTTTCAAAGACAAGCAAAGGAAGCAGGCTGATAATTTGCTGATTTATTGAGCATTGGATTTCTTATCTGAGATCAGACAGATTGGACCCCAAGATCCTGAGCAACCCTAAACTTTTCCACAATGATTTCATTCCCTCAATGGGAGTCCAAAATACTTGGGGAATTTGAACATATTCATAGACCAGGAATTCTTAACCAGGTTGAAACACGAGCCTGAATAGATAGATTTTAGGAAGAACATGAACTTTGATGGAGAAAAAAAGCAACAATAAAAACAACTTTGAACTCACATTGCATGTGATACCTGTTTTTAAAATATATATATTGATTGATTTTGCTGGGTTTTTTCTTTATTCCTCTTTAAAACAATTATTTGTTATAAGGAATGCCTCTCTGGGAGGGGAAGGGATACAGGGAAAAATTTAGGTGATGTGAAAATTAACAATGACAATATAATTTTTTTGAAGGACTCATTTTTGTATATACTACCATTTAGTACCTATATAACCTGAAGCAAATTATTTTGACCTCCCTGAGTCTCAATGTCCTCATCTATAGAATGATGTAGATTGGATGGCTTCAGAGGTCCCTTCTAAAACTAATCTATGATCCCTTGGAAGTATTTTACCTGCAATGTCTCATTAGATCATCACCTTAATGGCAGGAGGTGGATAGTGCAAGCAAGAATGTCTTCATTATATAGATGAAATTACTGAGGTGAAATAATATCCTCACGATTACCATTAGTAAATAGTAGATTCAGAACTAAATCCCAGGACTTCAAGTCCAGGGATTTTTTCCATTGCATCACATTGTACATCAGAGACCTCAGAGCCTTGGAGAAATGGACACAAGGCTTAACTTCCTGAAAAGTATCACAGTGGGCCTTGTGCTAGATGTGTATCCCGGAAACCTGGGATCAAATTTTGTCTTTGATGATTATTACCTGTGTGATATTGTATGAATCAGTTTTATTTCTAAATTTGAATTTCCTTTGAAAAATAGGAATGATCTTTGTAGTACTCACCACAGAGATAGTTGTTAGATTTAGTGAACTAGTGATTATAAAGATCTTTACAAACCCTAATTATTATACAATGATATTTTAACTACATATATATAATTTCAATGAAATTATTCTAGAATTCAAGTGTTGTATAGCTATTTATATATCTTTGTAACTATAATGAGATGAATAGTTTAAGATACAACAATTTTGAGAAGGTACTATTATTATCCCCATTTTTCAACTGAGGAAACCGAGGCATATAATGGTTAAGTGACTTACTGAGAGTCCACAGCATGTAAATGTCTGAGGCAGGATTTGAATTAATCTCTTCCTGATTCCAAATCCAACTCTCTATGCACTGTACATTAGCTGCTTCTAGATGATTGTACTGGTTGCTATATGTGGAGAAAGTAGAAATTAAAGTAGTGGACTTGCTTACATTGACCCAAAATGAGAGGATTTAAAGAATTATTGTAAATTGAAATCTTTTCCGGTTTGCAAGGATTTTAGAGATATAAAGTGAAACTTTGCCAACAATTTTAAAATTTCAGGCAAAGTTAAGGCTTTTCTTTTTCTTTTTTCTCTTTCTTCCTTCTCTCCTTCCTTTTCTCCCTCCCTCCTTACCTTCTTCCTTCCTTCCTTTTTTCCCCCTTCCTCCCTCTCTCCCTTCCTTCCTACTCTCCTTGAAAGGTAAGTTATCTAATGTCACAGGTATCGAGTGGCAGAATTATGATTCAAACATGGTTCCCTTGGCTCAAATACAGTGCGTTTGCCTTTTCTTGACCAATGTGTTCACAAGAACCCACAGAGAACTCTTTGGTCTGCCAAATTTCATGTACTGATGGTTTCTTTTGTTTTTAAAATCATCATTGCCAGATAGAAAGCAAATTACTCAAAAAATCAGATGTAGTTCCCTTTTAATTATTTACAATAATGCACTCCAACTTCTTGGGTAAGAGAGATTCAACATTATGTGAGGATGGTGAGAGCCTAGATCCAGGCATTAAGTAAACTTCCTTTAATTTTTGGTTTGCTGTGTTGTATGGACCAGGTTGCATCTCTCATCAGGTTCCCTGTCTTTACATTGTTCTGGGGCCAGGCATGATTCCTACTATTTCAAATGAGGATTGTGACAGAGGTATCTAATCTTAACAGAGTTACTCTGTTCAAATGCTCAAATGAGACTATGGATATGTCATTCAAAACACATTTATTAAGCACCTACTGTGTGCCAGGTATTGTATTAAAACACTGGGGATACAAAAAGAGACAAAAGACAGTACCTGACCTCCAGGACTTTACAATCCAGTGGGAAAGACAACAAACAAACAATTAAATACAAACCAACACTATATAGGATAAATAGGAAGAGGCATAGATACTAGAATTAGATGGGTTGGGCAAGTCTTCCAAAAGAAGAAGGGATTCTAGATGGGGCTCAAAGACCAATAATTGGAGATGAGAAGTGATTACATTCCAGTTATGGAGGATAATCGGAGAGAATGCCCTGAACTGACAGAATGTCTTGTTAATGGAACAGCAAGGAGACCAGGGAGCAAAGCAGAAAAAGACTGGGAAGGAAGGAGGGGCATAGTTTATGAAGAATGTTGAATGCCAAAAAAAAAAAAAAAAAAAAAAAAAAAAGGCACTTTGTATTTGATCCTGGAGGTAATTAAGAGTCACTAGAATTTATTAAGGGAGTGACATGGTAGGATGTATATATAAAGTTTATTACATAAATCTAAGTTATCATTTATATTATCATTATTATGTGTAGAATAGATGTGGTTGTTTATGATCTATTTATAAAGATTACTGTAGATTTCTGATCTGGGATCTGAATCCCTACTTTTCCAGAGAGACTGTGAATTTTGTCTTTGTGAGGAGAAGAAAGCAGACCTGGTTAGGTACTTACTCTTTCCTAACCTTGCTTATAGCATTGAGGTTGTGATTATGTCTACTTCATTGATAGTCTAGAACAAAAATACTTTGGAGTCTAGGATAAATTACATTTTTTGATGACTCTCAAGGAAAAAGTCTTATTTACTTATATTTAGTCCTACCCAATGCTGATTATACAAAAGACCATATTGAGTAGCTAGTCCACTTCTTTGTCAAAATAAACAGTAAATGCCCAAAGGCTCTCAAACTGTGCATACCCTTTGATCCAGCAATGTCTCTGCTGGGCCTGTATCCCAAAGAGGTTGTAAAAAAAGAAAAAAGGACCCACATATGCAAAAATGTTTGTAGTAGTCCTTTTTGTAGTGTCTAGAAACTGAAAATTGAGTGGATGCCCATCAGTTGGAGAATGGCCAAGTTATGATATATGAATGTTATGGAATATTATAATTCTGTAAGAAAGTACCAGCTGGATGATTTCAGAAAGGCCTTCCATGAACTGATGCTAAATGAAGTGAGTAGAACCAAGAGAACTTGTACACAACAACAACACAATTATGTGATAATCAACTGTGATGGACTTGCCCCTTTTCAACAATGAGGAGATTCAGGCCAATTCCAATAGACTTATGATGCAGAGAGCCATCTGCATCTAAAGAGAGAATTGTGGGGACTGAGTTTGGATTACAATGTAGTATTTTCACCTTTTTGTTGTTGTTTGCTTGCTTTTTTGTTTCTCATCTTTTTTTTTTCCTTTTTTAATCTTATTTTTCTTGTGCAGCATGATAAATGTGGAAACCTATATTGGATTATTAGTTTTCTAGAGGAGCAGTGTGGGAGGAAGGGAGGGGAAAAATTTGAAACAAGATTTTGCAAGGGTGAATTTTGAAACCTATCTTTACATGTATTTTAAAAATAAAAAAGCTATTATCAAAAATTAAAACAACAGGGGCAGCTAGGTGGCACAGTGGATAGAGCAACAGCCCTGAAGCCAGTAGGATCTTAGTTCAATTCTGATCTCAGACACTTAACACTTCCTCGCTGTGTGACCCTGGGCAAGTCACTTAACCCCAATTGCCTCAGCAAAAAGCAACAACAACAACAACAACAAAATTAAAATAACAACAAAAATGAATAGTAAACTGAAATCAGTTTATTACACAGATTAGAATAAACACCCACAAAAGTAAAAGAATACTTCATCTGGATGTTAGATCCCAGTTACAACCAAGAGGAGTCTACTCTTAGCAGGCTCTAAGTTAAGCTTGGAAAGAATATATCAAGGGGCATGTTGAGAAACCATTCCTTATATTACCTTTGATTTTACGAGTTCCCAGTCACTATTGAAAATTATAAGCTAGTTTCGGATGGCAGGAAATACAGATTTAGTAATTCTAACCGTAAATGTGAATGGGATGAACTCCCATAAAGAGGAGGCAGATAGCAGACTGGATCAAAAGTCAGAACCCTACAATATGTTGTTTACAAGAAACACATTTAAAGCAGGGGGATACATAAGAGTAAAGGTAAAAGGCTGGAGCAAAATCTATTATGCTTCAGGTGAAGTTAAAAAGTAGGGTAAGCCATCCTTATCTCAGATCAAGCAAAAGTAAAAATTGATCTAATTAAAAGAGATAAGGAAGGAAACTACATCCTCAAAGGGTAGCATAAACAACGAAGCAATATCAATATTAAACATATATGCACCAAGTGGTATGGCACCAACTTCCTAAAGGACAAGTTAAGAGAGTTGCAAGAAGAAATAGACAACAAAACTGTAATAGTAGGAGATCTCAACCTTGCACTTCAGAATTAGACAAACAAACCACAAAACAAATAAGAAAGAAATTAAAGAAGTAAATAGAATATTAGAAAAATTAGGTATGTTGGATCTTTGGAGAAAATTGAATGGAGATAGAAGGGAATATACTTTCTCTTTCAGCAGTTCATGGAACCTATTCAAAATTGACCATATATTAGGACATAAAGACCTAAATTAAATGCAAGAAAGCAGAAATAGTAAATGCTTTCTTTTCAGATCATGATGCAATAAAACTACATTCAACAAAAAGTTAGGGGAAATAAACCAAAAGTAATTGAAACTAAACAATCTCATCTTAAAGAATGATTGGGTGAAGCAGCAAATTATAGATACAATTAATAATTTCACTCAAGATAATGGCAATGATGAGACATCATACCAAAATTTGTGGGATGCAGCCAAAGAGGTAATAAGAGGGAATTTTATATCCTTAGAGGCTTACTTGAATAAAACAGAGAAAGAAAAGATTAATGAATTGGGCGTGCAACTAAAAAAACTAAAAAAAGACAAAATTAAAACCCCTAATCAAATACTAAATTGAAATTTAAAATTAAAAGGAGAAATTAAAATATTGAAAGTAAAAAAACTATTGAACTAATTAATAAAACTAAGAGTTGGTTCTATGAAAAGCCAATAAAATAGATAAGCCTTTGGTAAATCTGATTAGAAAAGGAGGGAGGAAATGAAATTAGTAGTCTGAAAATGAAAAGGGAGAACTTTCCACCAATGAAGAGGAAATTAGAGAAATAATAAGGAGTTATTTTGCTCAACTTTATGCCAATAAATTTGATAACCTCAAGTGAAATGGATGACTACCTCCAAAAAATACAGACTTCCTAGACTAACAGAGGAGGAAGTAAATTGCTTGAATAGTCCCATTTCAGAAAAAGAAATAGAACAGGCAATTAAACAACTCCCTAAGAAAAAATCCCCAGGACCAGATGGATTTACATGTGAATTTTACCAAACATTTAAAGAACAATTGGCCCCAATGCTATATAAATTATTTGATAAAATAGGGAATGAAGGAGTCCTACCAAATTCCTTCTATGACACAGACATGGTAATTGATACCTAAACCAGGTAGTTGAAAACAGAGAAAGAAAATTATAGACCAATCTCCCTAATGAATATTGATGCTAAAATCTTAAATAAGATATTAGCAAAAAGACTACAGAAAATCATCTCCAAGATAATACACTATGATCAAGTAGGATTTATACCAGGAATGCAGGGCTGGTTCAATATTAGGAAAACTATCAATATAATTGGCCATGTTAATAACCAAATTAACAAAACCATATGATCATCTCAATAGATGCAGAAAAGCATTTGATAAAATCCAACATCCATTCCTATTAAAAACACTTGAGAGTATAGGAATAAATGGACTTTTCCTTAAAATAATCAGCAGCATCTATTTAAAACCATCAGTAAGCACCATATGTAATGGAGACAAACTGCAACCATTCCCAAATAAGATCTGGAGGAAACAAGGTTGCCCACTATCACCATTACTATTTAATATTGTATTAGAAACGCTAGCTATAGCAATAAGAGCTGAGAAAGAGATTAAAGGAATAAGAATAGGCAATGAGGAAGCCAAATTATCACTCTTTGCTGATGACATGATGGTATACTTAGAGAACCCCAGAGATTCTGCTAAAAGTTATTAGAAATAATCCACAACTTTAGCAAAGTTGCTGGTTATAAAATAAACCCACATAAGTCATCAGCATTCTTATATATCACTAATAAAATCCAACAGTCAGAGTTACAAAGAGAAATTCCATTTAAAGTAACTACTGATAATATAAAATATTTAGGAATCTATCTGCCAAGGGAAAATCAGAAACTTTATGAGCAAAATTACAGACCACTTTTCACACAAATTAAGTCTGATCTAACCAATTGGAAAAATATTAAATGCTCTTGGATAGAGCGAGCAAATATAATAAAGATGACAATATTACCTAAACTAATCTATTTATTTAGCGCTATACCAATCAGACTCCCAAAAACTATTTTAATGACCTAGAAAAATAACAACAAAGTTCATATGGAAAACAAAAGGTCAAGAATTTCAAGGAATTAATGAAAAAAAATCAAATGATGGTGGCTTAGCTGTACCAGATCTAAAATTATATTATAGAGCAGCAGTTACCAAAACTATTTGGTATTGGCTAAGGAATAGATTAGTTGATCAGTGGAATAGATTAGGTTCAAGGATAAAACAGTCAACAAATATAGCAACTTAGTCTTTGATAAACCCAAAGATCCCAGCTTTTGGGATAAGAACTTACTGTTTGATAAAATTGCTGGGAAAATTGGAAACTAATATGGCAGAAACTAGGCATTGATCCATACTTAACGCTGTACACCAAGATAAGGTCAAAA
Organism: Sarcophilus harrisii; assembly: GCF_902635505.1. NCBI lineage: Eukaryota > Metazoa > Chordata > Mammalia > Dasyuromorphia > Dasyuridae > Sarcophilus > Sarcophilus harrisii. Next base: position 50,934,076 of record NC_045429.1, read on the forward strand.
TGGGTTCATGACCTAGGCATAAAGAATGAAATTATTAATAAATTAGAGGAACATAGGATAGTTTACCTCTCAGACCTGTGGAAGGGAAGGTCTTTATGACCAAAGCAGAACTAGAGATCATTACTGATCACAAAATAGAAAATTTCTGATTATACTCAAACTGAAAAGTTTTTGTACAAACAAAACTAATGCAGACAAGATTAGAAGGGAAGCAATAAACTGGGAAAATATTTTACAGTCAAAGGTTCTGATAAAGGCCTCATTTCCAAAATATATAGAGAATTAACTCTAATTTATAAAATCAAGCTCATTCTCCAATTGAAAATGGTCAAAGGATATGAACAGACAATTCCTCAGATGAAGAAATTGAAACTATTTCTAGTCATATGAAAAGATGCTCCAAGTCATTATTAATCAGAGAAATGCAAATTAAGACAACTCTAAGATACCACTACACACCTGTAAGATTGGCTAAGATGACAGGAAAAATTAATGATGATTGTTGAGGGGATGTGGAAAACTGGGACATTGATGCATTGTTGATGGAGTTGTGAACTGAATCCAACCATTTTGAGAGTAGTTTGGAACTATGCTCAAAAAGTTATCAAACTGTGCATACCCTTTGATCCAGCAGTGTTACTACTGGGATTATATCCCAAAGAGATTATAAAGAAGGGAAAGGGACCTGTTTGTGCACGAATGTTTGCGGCAGCCCTTTTTGTAGTGGCTAAAAACTGGAAACTGAATGGATGTCCATCAGTTGGAGAATGGTTGAATAAATTGTGGTATATGAAAATTATGGAATATTAGTGTTCTGTAAGAAATGACCAACAGGATAATTTCAGAAAGGCCTGGAGAGACTTACATGAACTGATGCTGAGTGAAATGAGCAGGACGAGGAGATCATTATATACTTCAACAACAGTACTATATGATGACCAGTTCTGATGGATCAGGCCATCCTCAGCAACGAGATCAACCAAATCATTTCTAATGGAGCAGTAATGAACTGAACTAGCTATGCCCAGAAAAAGAACTCTGGGAGATGACTAAAACCATTACATTGAGTTCCTAATCCCTATATTTATGCACACCTGCATTTTTGATTTCCTTCACAAGCTAATTGTACAATATTTCAGAGTCCGATTCTTTTTCTACAGCAAAATAACGTTTTGGTCAGGTATACTTATTGTGTATCTAATTTATATTTTAATATATTTAACTTCTACTGGTCATCCTGCCATCTAGGGGAGGGGGTGGTGGGGGTAAGAGGTGAAAAATTGGAACAAGAGGTTTGGCAATTGTTAATGCTGTAAAGTTACCCATGTATATATCCTGTAAATAAAAGGCTATTAAAAAAAAAAAAAAGAAAAGAAAATTATAAGCTAGTTTCTCTCAGAGTCCTCCAACTCTCTCTCATATCCATCCATGTAAGCAGGCAAAGTACAAGCCTTCTTTGACACAATGGTTTCTTAGCCATTTAGGAATCATGGCTTCTTCTACTTATGCAGCATGTGGGGCTGTAACTCAAAAACATCATTGCATATTTGGGCAAAAGTGGATTATATAGAGAGAAGCAGCCCTGATTTGTGATTCCAAACTTCTTGCCTTATTTCTGTGGGTAGCCGTTCTTTCTGTGTCAGTTACTCCTCCAGAAAATAATAATGTCAAGAATGTCCACCCCTCCCCACTTCCCAGGAAAGTTATGAGAAGCAACAACTACTGTGCTTACTCTCCAGAAGAAATGTGTGATCCAAACTCAAAATATTAATGAGCTCACTCTTTCCCTCTGTGCTGGGGAATTTCCTGGGAGCAGAGGAGACAAACAGTTCCTCCAGACCCCTCCTTTCTATCCTGATTTTCCTGGAGGTGGACAAAGGGGAGAACCAGCTGGTGACCCCTGAGAGCCTCATTCCAGCTGTGTGGGTAGGCAGTAAATAACCCCCACCCCCAAGGGCATTCTCAGGTGATCCTGATTTCTGGCCAACTTCTACCTCTGATTAGATGAGACCGCAGGAGGATACTTAAGAAGGAAACCTTTGGTTCTTTGGGTTTTAATTATTTTTGAGCTAATTAAACCATCAACACCTCTCAGATATCATCAGCATTAAATTCTAAACTTTAGCCTTCACAACGTTTAAGAAAGATGATGAAAAGAAATGACAGATTAAGCATAGGTCTAGATTTTTCTTTTGGCACCTCTTATGTACAAGCTGGGATTTTTGTTACTGGCAGTTAATAAGCATATAACTTTCCCTCAAGTGAGTGAGAGGCTTGCTGTTGACACTTCACACTGGTTGAACGTGAAAGTCTGGAGGTCATTTTCACTTGTTGGTTGCTAGGATTGCCTAATTCTTATACACTGGGATAAAGACTGTGTTTCAGCTTTTAGTGTAAATGGGTTTAGGTATTAAAAATAGTTAGATTCATTTTTACTGAAGTAACAACCGTTTGACAGCATCATTGTGTTCTGATTTTTTTTTTTTAACTGATCTCACTATTTCTTTATTCTACATACAAATATGGCAGTTAAGTGGTGCAGTAGATGAAGGTCTGGATCTGTAATCAGGAAGATGAGTTCAAAGGATTCTGATGTTAAAAAGATATGTGGTTCTTGGCAAGTCAGTTTCCTCTGTCTACTTCAGTTTCCTTACCTATGAAATGGGGATAATAATAGCACCTACCTACCTCTCAGGATTGTTGTGAGGATTAAATGAAATAATATTTGTAAAGTACTTTGCAAACCTTAAAGTACAATATAAATGTTATTATTATTATCATTATATTATAGAACCAATGGTAATATGACTTTTTATATTTTTACTGTTCAAGGTCCTTCTACATGTATTATCTCATTTAATCTACAGAATGATTCTGTGATGGAGAGACTTTATTATCCACTCTCCTCATCTGTTGGAGTCTTGTTGCATCTTGTATAATCTAAGGATTATGACATGTCTAAGAAAATAAAAGAAAGCTAAGAAGGTGATGGTAAAAATGACTGCTTACTGAATTTGTGACATAGATTCATCCCAACCAAATATTTTGCTATGTTTAAAAATGTAGATTGCTGGCATTTCAGCCCAATGTACAGTAGCCCTGAGGATCTAGGTAATGATAGGGAATAAAGATACATAAAAGAAAACACCAGACTCCCCAAACCATCTACTTTACCATAGAGAGGTTCAAGAAAACCATCTTTGTGATAGCCTTAGCATGAGTCAGTCTTCTAAAAACTAATACATTTCCCCCCACTTTCACCACTCCCCAGAGCAGGAGGCACTTTGGCCCAGTGGAAAGAATGCTGACTCCTAGGGATATTTGAGAGGGAACAAGTGTGATACAATTGAAAGAGTCAGAGGACCTCACTTCAAACTGCCTTTTACCACTTATTACCTGTGTAATATGACTGATCAGTGACTCTGGACAGATCACTTAACTTTTTCCAGATTTAGTTTCCCCATTCTGCAAATAAGATATTTGGACAGATGACTTCTAAGGTTTTGTTATCTAACTGTAGAGCTCTGGATTCTCTCTCTCTCTCTCTCTCTCTCTCTCTCTCTCTCTCTCTCTCTCTCTCTCTCTCTGTGTGTGTGAATAGCTCTGGAGTGGGAATGATCTGATGTAAGTATTAAGACTATATCAATTATGTCTGTTGTCTCACTGTCTCAACAGCTCAGCTATTCTGGCTTCCTTAGTATGATGCAAATGTTTTATAGATGAGGAAACAAATGCAGAGCGTTTGTGTTTGTCCACAGTCATGAATTCAGCTAGCAAAGTTTGGACTATATCCTAAGACTATCGGTGGCACTATGTCTCCAGACTCCCAATTCAGTATTCTTTCCAGAATGGACTAAAGCGTGTTTATAAAATCCTTGTTCAATGAAGGGAAAAATAATAAAGTTGTATGACATTTTGTAGGCAACATAACTTGATTAAAAACAAATTTCTTTTTCAACTGGCTATTTTGAAGTCCTAAAGACATAATTTAAAATCCATGTTTGTTCTAGGGAGACATTATGGATTAAAGGATGTCATCTCCATGTTTTTATTCTGACATATGAAAATTGAACACAAGTAGTAAGGAAATTATTTTCTAAATGGACCTTGAGGGGTTAAAATGTTCAAGGCATTTGATTCAGTGTCATGACTCTTCACTTCTAGTGCTAAAATCTATTGTTATGAGTAGTGTAAGAAGCTGCTCTTTTATCTCATTGACACAGGACTAAGGAATTTACCCATTCATCTTTATTCTTGGAAATTATCAACATGATTGTAATTTGGCACTACAGACCTAGAGAGAAGAGAGCAGAGCTAATAGGAGGTTAAGGGATTTGTTGAAGGTTCATGAAGGTAGTAAGGGCCAGAAGGTAGAATTAGTATCTTAAGCTTTCTAAATCCAAGTACAACTAATTCTTTTTAGGAGAACAGATTTCTTACATTTTAAAACTTTTTTATACTATTTATTTTCAGAATTGTTCTTCTCACTATTGTATATTCTTCATGCTCTAGGTCCTTGAATCTTTTCAGATACTCTTTCCTCAAAATCTACTAAGAAGAACTGAGAAAATGTCTTATTTGGATAATTGGCACAAGACGGTTTTAACTTAGCAGTCTGTAATCATTCTTTATTATGGGTGTGTGTGTGTGTGTGTGTGTGTGTGTGTGTGTGTGTACAAATAAACCATTTTTTATAGGCAAAACACAAAGGAATGTTTCTATGCCAAAATAGCCTAAACTAATCAATTCATCCCCAATCCATGAGACTTATGAAAATGTCAACCAACCTCAATGTGTTGTTAATGACCTTCTTGTCCTTGTTCTCCTCCTTCTGCTCCTCCTTTTCCTCCTTCTCTTCCTCTTCCTCTTCATTTTTTCCCTCCTCTTCCTCTTCATTTTTTCCCTCCTCTTCCTTTTCCTCTTCCTGCTCCCCTTTCTCCTCCTATTCCTCTTCCTTTTCTTCTTCTTTTTCCTCCCCATCTCCTCCTCCTTTTTTTCTTCCTTTTCCTCCTCCTTTACCTTCTTCTTTTTCTTTCTTCTCCTCTACTCCTTTCCCTTCCCCTTTCTCTTCTTCCTCTTCCTTTTTCTCCTCTTCTCATTGTCTTTCCCCTTCTTCCCTTTCTCCATTCCCGTCTTTCCCTTCCTCTTTGAGGTTAGGGTTTTGTCGGCTTTCTTTGCCTTTCTATTTCCTGCCCTTAGCATGTACCTTGCATATAACAAACACTTAATAAATTCTAGATGAGGTGAGTTGAATTGATTATTGAAGTATTACATGAAATGGTTTCCATATATAATTGTGGCTCTTTAAAGTAAGTGTTGTCATCTCTATTTCACAGATGAGGAAGTGGAGTCTGAGAGAGGTCAGGTGGATTATTCATGGTTACATAGGTAGTAAGGTTGTCTGAGATAGGATTTGAACTTAAGCCTTCTGGACTTAAAGCCACTTTGTCATCTAGTCATTTCAATTATATTACTAATAGCTGGTGTCTAGGGAAGTGAGAGGGGGGAAAGGGAGGGAGAAAAATTTGGAATGCAAATTTTTGCAAGGGTAAATGTGAAAAACTGTCTTGGAATGTATTTTGAAAATAAAAAAGCTATTAAAAACAAAAAAAATCTAAAATTTATATAGAACCTTAAAGTTCACATGGTAGCTATCTAAGATGAGAAAGTTTTGATAAAAATGACCCTGGAATTATATGTATCTAGACATATTTCTAACACTCCTGGGAAACTGAGCCCTACCTAAGTGATTGAAGCATGACTACTCTAGCACTTAGCATCCAGATGTCCATCATGTCCACCCTCAGGCTCCAACACCTCTAAGGGGAGCAAGTTTAGGGATCTCGGCATTCATTTGGCTCTCATCATTCAGACTTCATAATTCTTTCTGTTTTGTCACGCTTAATATTTATACGACATCTGGTGAGTGATTGATCTTCTAAAGAACCCCATGGCCAGTCACATTTGCTTATCAGCAGCATGGAGGGGGCAATCCCTAGATTTATTGCTGCCAATAAAAGTTGTTACCAAAAGTACAGTTTCTTTTTTGTGTGTGCTAATTTCTAATAACTCTTGTGCATGAGACCAATTACTGACAAAAGTCAGCCTCTGTTAATAGAGTTTATCACACTTCATCATATATCCTTTGTCGTTGGAAGCATTTTGACAAGCCCAGGGTTAATTAAAACCAAGAAGACAATAAAATACACCTAATCAAACATTACAGGTACAGAAATCAATTAGCAGATTTATGGCACTTTGGAGGTTTCCATAATGTGCAAAATTCAAAGAAACTGTCGGTTCCATCTCCTCAAGACAGTGTAATTAAATTTCTAATTGAAACTATTTTTCAATAGCTAACGTACAATCCACCCAAGTTGGATTTGCATTAAAGTGGGGTCTATAGAGGTTGAAAAAGCCTTGAAAATAGAAGAGATCCTTGGGCCTTTTCCTTTGTTATTATTTTGCCTACTTAAAAGTTAGTAAAAGTTGTACTGTGTTAAAGGAAAGAAAAAATATCTACTGTTAATGAGATTTGAGAAGGAAAGAGCAATGTTTTCTTATCAGTCAAGAAACCATATGGACATGGAAAAAAATCAAGGTGAAAAAAAAATTACTCAGTCCACCAGCTGTCAATGTGATTCTCAACCATCAATCAACCAATTTATCAACTAATCAACAAATCAGCATTGATTTAGTGTCTATTATGTATCAGACATTTTGTTAAGTGCTAGGGATGCCAAAATAAAACCAAAACAATTCCTGCCCTCAAGGAACTCTTAATCTGAGGGAGACAACATGTGTGTGTATATATACATATATAAACACATAATATATATGTGGGTATACATGAATTTGTGTGTGTACACACACAAGATGTATGTGTTAAATTCCCATTAGCAAGAATCCTTATATAGAAGGCAGAACCTGAGCTGGGCTACCAGTGTAAAAGAAACTAAGAATTTCAACAAAGATTCTAATGAAGATCTCATTCTGGTTGTTTAATTACTTCCCATTACACATAGACATGAACTAGGAGAGTCTCTGTCCTCAGTAAGAAAACATGTGGAAAACGGGAGATAGCGTGTCATATATGAGGAACAGAAAGATGGCTATGTTGATAGGATTATGCAGAGAGTGTGGGAAGAGGAGTAATGTGTAATAAAGATGGAAAGATAGGTTTGTGTCAGATTGTAAAGTGCTTTAGACACTTAACAGAAGAATTTCTATTGACAAAAGTAGTTACTGAGTTTACTGAGTAAGAGAGTAGCATTACTGAACTTTGAAGAAGAAAAAGAAAGAGATAATCTGCTGAAACATTTTGTATACAATGTTCCATGGCCTCTGTGGCTCCTTGGTTAACCAGAAGTCTTTTCTTCATTATACAACAGTATTATTGGACCATTAGGATCCAAACTAGTTTCCAGGTTCCATGTATTGGATTGACCATTATCCAGAAATATTGTACATATAAAGTGTTAGGAAGGGCAAATACAAGTATGCCCCAAGGTTTGGGTCCTCATTGACTAATATCCCTATTATACATGAAATAAGTAGTTTAATGAGAAAAGGAACAATTTCCTTTCATGCAAGACCAAAAGTCTAGTGTTGAGATAAGTGAGAATTTTTTTCTTCCTTCCCAAACTGCTCACCTTAAAGTCATTTCATTGCTTTGTCGTGCCTTTTTCACAGAGTGCAATGGGACATTAAGAGTGTGGTAAGAAAACACTTTCCACACAAATAAAGTCAGATCTAACCAATTGGAAAAATATCAAATGCTCTTGGATAGGGTGAGCAAATATAATAAAGATGACAATACTGTCTAAACTAATCTAATTATTTAGCTCTATACCAATCAGACTCCCAAAAAACTATTTTAATGACCTAGAAAAAATAACAACAAAGTTCATATGGGAAAACAAAAGGTCAAGAATTTCAAGGGAATTAATGAAAAAAAAAATCAAATGAAGGTGACCTACCTGTACCAGATCTAAAATTATATTATAAAGCAGTGGTTATCAAAACCATTTGGTATTGGCTAAGAAATAGACTAGTTGATCAATGGAATAAGTTAGGTTCAAAGGACAAAATAGCCAATAACTTTAATAAGCTAGTATTTGACAAACCCAAAGATCCCAGCATTTGGGATAAGAACTCACTGTTTGACAAAATTGCTTGGAAAATTGGAAATTAGTATGGCAGAAACTAGGCATTGACCCACACTTAACACCATACACCAAGATAAGGTCAAAATGGGTTCATCACCTAGGCATAAAGAATGCGATTATAAATACATTAGAAGAACATAGGATAGTTTACCTCTCAGATCTGTGGAAGAGAAAGGAATTTATGACCAAAGAAGAATTAGAGATCATTCCTGACCACAAATTAGAAAATTTTGATTATATCAAATTGAAAAGTTTTTGTATAAACAAAACTAATGCAGACAAGATTAGAAGGGAAGCAATAAACTGGGAAAACATTTTTAATAGTCAAAGGTTCTAATAAAGGCCTCATTTCCAAAATATATAGAGAATTGACTCTATAAGAAATCAAGCCATTCTCCAATTGATAAATGGGCAAATGATATGAACAGTCTATTCTCAGATGAAGAAACTAAAACTATTTCTAGTCATATGAAAAGATGCTCCAAGTCATTATTAATCAGAGAAATGCAAATTAAGACAACTCTGAGATACCACTACACACCTGTCAGATTGACTAGAATGATAGGGAAAAATAATGCGGAATGTTGGAAGGGATATGGGAAAACAGGGACACTGATACATTGTTGGTGGAATTGGGAATACATCCAGCCATTCTGGAGAGCAGTTTGAAACTATACTCAAAAAGTTATCAAACTGTGCATACCCTTTGATCCAGCAATGTTACTACTGGGCTTATATCCCAAAGAGATTTTAAAGAAGGGAAAGGGACCTGTATGTGCAAGAATGTTTGTGGCAGCCCTCTTTGTAGTGTCCAGAAACTGGAAACTAAGTGGGTGCCCATCAATTGGAGAATGGCTGAATAAATTATGGTAGATGAATATCATGGAATATTATTGTTCCATAAGAAATGACGAGCAGGATGATTTCAGAAAGGCCTGGAGAGACTTACGTGAACTAATGCTGAGTGAAATGAGCAGGACCAGGAGATTATTATACTTCAACAACAATATTATATGATGATCAATTCTGATGGATGTGTCCCTCTTCAACAATGAGATGAACCAAATCAGTTCCAATAGAGCAGTAATGAAATGAACCAGCTATACCCAGAGAAAGAACTCTGGGAGATGACTATGAACCACTACATAGAATTCCCAATCCCTCTATTTTTGTCCACCTGAATTTTTGATTTCCTTCACAAGTTAATTGTACACTATTTCAAAGTCCAATTCCTTTTGTACAGCAAAATAACTATATGGACATGTATATACATACATATATATATATATATATATATATATATATATTGTATTTAACTTATACTTTAACATATTTACCATGTATTAGTCAACTTGACATCTGAGGCAAGGGGTGGGAGGAATAAAGAGAAAAATTGGAACAAAAGGTTTTGCAATTGTCAATGCTGAAAAATTACTCATGAATATATCTTGTAAATAAAAAGCTATAATTAAAAAAAGATTGTGGTAGGGCTGGGCCATAAATTGAGAGGTAGCAGTTAGAAAAAAATTATCCTAGAATTGGTGTCTGACATCTAACAACATAGAAAGCATACTTAAGCTTAAGGATGATACTTTCAGATTGACTTGCTCTAGCACTCATAGTGGGGAATATAACAGGAAAAATTTGAAAAGCTCTCTTGACTGAGATCACTCTTATTTAAATACTTCCTTCTTTCCCTAGTATCATTCTGTGAGTGAACAAACTAAGGTAACCTTAGATCCACATCCTCAGTCAGCATATATAATATGTGTGCACACACACACATACACTTACATATGTGAGATATAGCTATTGATATTTATATGTGGAGATAAAAAATAGATATAGGTTATTTATATATATATAGATATAGATAGATTAGATGTAAATATAGAGGAATAGATATAGAGATGGAGTTAGATATATAGATTCAGTATAGATACATAGATATATGTATAAAATTTATATAGAAAGATAGAAATAGATTAAATATAGAGATGTAGAGAGAAATATATATAGAAGTAGAAATATAGAGGTGAAGATATAGAAATATATAAAGAATATGGATATAGATTAGATATGGAAATAGAGATAGAAATATAGATGATATAGAGATAGAGATAAATATAGAGAAGTACATGGACACAAGTGAATTGTGGAAAGGTGTGAAGACCGCATATTTTAAAATCAGCCGGAGTCAGGAATTCAGGTTAGGAGAAAATCGTCAATCTTTATTCTCAGTGAAGAAAGATCGGAGGTGGAAGAGAATGGGCAATAGCAATGTGTGCAGCTGAATCAAGAAGCTAGCTAGACCAGCAGCCACACGACCAGCATCTAGGAGTATGAATCCCAGGCTCAATCTCTCCCAGCTTCTCTTCCTGTCTCTCTCTCTCCCCCCACCAAAATCGTCATTTCCAATACAACACATCAGGACTTGCGACAGACAGTTGCAGGGACCATTCTTTATCCAATCATGTATATTAATAGAGTATAGTCCAATTACTATTTAGCCTCATGTACTTGGGACCTCAGTGCATCAATTCAAACCTCAGCCCAACAGAAAGGATCTCAGTTACTGGGAGCTAAGATTTCATGGTTTAAAAATTTTTTTGAGCATTCTGGTTGGGAAATTAGATGGAATTCCTATAGAATATGAGAGAAGAAAAACCTAATCACCTTTAACCATAATGGAAAGATTACCTTCAAATCTAGGAAGACCTCAATTCAAATTTTGCATTTTATACTGGCTATGTGACCCTCAACAATTGGATCTCTTGTTACCATCTCAAATTCATAAAATTCAAAGCAGAATTTTCTATTTTTTAAACCATAAAATCAGACCTTTCTCACTTTCTTGTTTGTTAATGACATCACACTTTAAAAAAAAAGATCATTAAAACTCTAAATCTTTGATTAATTTTTGGCTAATCTTTCTACTTTTATTCTCCATATAAACAAATGCTGTTGATTGTTCCTCATCATTCAACTAACTGAAACTGCTTTCTTCAAAGTTACTATAGATCTGCTACATTTGACACTGTTGGCCAACCTCTTCTAGATATTTGTCCTCTAGGTTTACATGACAATCTCTATTTTTTCTATTTCTGCATGTCCAACCATGCCTTCTCATGCTCTTTTGCTCGTCCATCATCTATATTTTGTTTCATAAATGTAGGTATTCCTCTATGCTGACTCATCTCCTTCCCCCTTCTCTAAATTCTCTTTCTCTTAATGATTTAATTAACTTTCATGGATTTAATGACCAATTCTCTAAAGATGATTCTATATTTCCATATATTCAGCCTTAGTGTCTTTTGAGCTCCAGCCCTATATCACCAACTATCCATTGAACATATCAAATGTGATGTCTCAGAGACATCAAATCAAATCAACTCAAAATATCCTAAACAGAATCTGTTATCTTTCATCCCAAACTCACCCTTCTATCAAACTTACCAATTTCTGTCAAAAGCAACAATTCTTCCAGTCTCCCAGGTTCATAACTTTAGAATTACCCCTGAATCATTTTATCTAATTCCACTTTCTATAATTTCAAATCAGTTGGAAAATGTTGCTGTTTCTGTCACTTCTAAATCTTTTTCATTTGGTGCCTTCTCTCTACTCATAGAGCTTCCATTTTAGTTCAGGCCTTTATTACTTTAATCAGGGGTGAATTGATGTATATTTAAAAAACTGGCTCTCTGGAAATAAAAAAGAAATTCTTCATTATTTATATTTTCTCCATCACTTTCTTAAGTCTAGACAATTAGCAAACCATTAAGTAAATTTATAACTTATATTTGCCACTTTCTGAGATGTAAATACACTTTTGACTCATGCTTTAATTTCATCATCTGTAAAATGAGAATATTACTAATACCTACTTGTAATCTTGGTTGTGAGAATAAAATTAGATATTTATAAAGTGCTTTGCAAACCTTTAAGTATTATGTAGATACCAACTATTATTATATTTGTAAATATTGTAGATATACATATATATAAATTTATATACATATATACATTTGAATACCAATATACATCCACATGTATGTATACATACATATATTGTATGTGTATATATATATTCAGACATATATATATATATATATATATACATATATATATAGCAAACTGGACTAAAAGGGCTTTGACCTGAAAAGAAAGTGTAATAGTAAAATCACCCACACCTAGGGAGCCTTACTACAAAATAGGAATAAGAATATTTGATGAGAGGACAAATAAATAAAAGGAAAAATTCCCTAAGAAGAGTCCAGCAATGAAATCCATAGCTTGAGATATCTACATAAAAATGCACATAGGATGTTTAGTAAACAAGGTGAATATGAAATCTAAGTACAGGAAGACAAAGGGGACTTCTTATGTTATCACTGACAACTGATAAGATAATGAATAGAATATGCCTTTGTAAAGATCAAATTTATTCAAAAAGAAGAAAAATTAAAAAAAAAAAAACAGAGGGTAAGGTTTGTGGCACAGTGGGTAGAACTCTGGGCTTGGAATCAGAAATCTGGCCTAGACATTTACAAACTTTGTGACCTTGGATGGGTCACTTCATATAGTTGGTCTCAGTTTCCTTATCTGTAAAATGACCTGGAGAGAGAAATGATATCTGTATCTTTTCTGTATCTTTGCACAAAAAACCCCTCAAATATGACCATAAAGAGTCATCCATGACTGAAACAACAAATAATAAAAAGCAAAATCACATATTAGAAAGTAATACTATTGGGAAGACACCCAGAAGCTGATTGGGAAAGTGTAATAGAAAACACTTGGATAAGGATCAACATGGAGAACTGCAGAGATGATAAAGTCATGGGACACCAAAGATCATCTGTGCAGAAGGAAGACTTGATGAACCAGAAACAGGTTACAAATTTAGCATAGACATTTGATATGGTAATGCTCTGTAACACATATCTGGACATCTATTGAATTTTTTCTGTCACAAGTAGAACAGCTGATAGATTTTTTAACTCACCTTAATGGTAATTAAGAGGGAGCAAACAGGGTAAATATCATTCCAACCTGATCCTGATCAACAGAGAGGAACTGGTTGTCAAAGGAAAAATGATGAGAAACTTAGGGGCAATGACTGCTCCATCTTAGAACTTATGATGGAGAAGGTATAACCCATAGAATGTGGGACCTCTAGTTAAGAAGACCTGAATTTGAATCCTGCTTCAGACATTTAGTAGTTGAACAACTATGGGCAATTCACTTTATTTTTCTGTGCCACAATTTCTTATTCTGTGAAATGAGGATACTAATGCCACCTGCCTCCCAGGGTTATTGTGAAGATCAAATGAAATAAAATTTGTAAAAAAGGACTCTGCAAACAGTAAATAGCTCTGTAAATACTAGATGTTGTTAGTGACTATTAGAAGTATAGGGAAGATGATCTTTTTCTTACAAATTCCAAAGAATTAGGCACAGTAGGTGTCAGTGTTCTGGGAAATAATGGGTAGAATTCTATGGTCTAAAATTCTGCTGGAGAAGTTAAGAAGTTAAGAAGTACATAGGAGGCACTTACTAATGTTGATTAAATTGATTTATGGGGAACTCTCAAGAATGAATCCAAACAAAGGATTTTGATGAAAAGATAAAGGAGGAGCTGTTTAAAAGATGATTCTTAATAGAGGAAAAAATCATATTATTCAGTTTTAAAATAAACACTGATGAAAAGCAATCATTTAATTCACATGCACAGATTACTCTGGGTAAGGCACTGTGATCAATGCTAGCTATAAGGCAAACATGAGAAAATTGAAGGTGAGTATAAAAGTCATATAAGATAAGAACCATTTCAGGCACATGGAAGCTCAGAAAGGGCTTAGGACAGTATGTTAAAGACAACAAAATGGGCTTAAAATAATCTTTCTTTGAGGCAAAAAGGAAGATCAAAGAAGGGAAAGAAGGACTTCACGGTTTAGATATGATTAGTCTGAGAGAAGGCAAAGTCAAACTGTTTTGTTTCTTTTATCTATGAAGGTAGTGATCTTCAGACTTCTTAGGGTACAACAAAAAATAATCAGTGTATCCTAGAATTAATTGCCGGAAGGAACTTTCTAGATCATCTGTTGCAGTGATTCTCAAACTTTTTGATTTCAGAACTCCTTTACATTCTTTAAAATTTTTAAAATATTTATTTATTTAAAACTAAAGACAAAATAGAAAAAGGCAGAAAGGGAAAATTAGAACAAAATCAAACAGAACATTGACATGTGCCCAGAAGAACACCAGAAAAGAGTCTAAATATGCAACAATAATTTTTGCCTTTCCAGAAAAGTATATATAATAATTGAAGAGATCACATATTCATGACAACCCATCTTTTCTTTCTTCCATGTAGATTATTTTTTTGTTCTCTGCTGTGTTCTTTTCACTTTAGTCTTTTTTCCTGCCCCTTTATATTTTTAAAAATTATTGAGGATGCCCTCAAGAGCTTTTATTCATGTAAGCTATATTTGTCAATCTCTGCCATATTAGAAATTAAAACACCTTGCTGTTCAATCATTTTCAGTTATGCCCAATTGTGAGAAAACCTAATTGGGGTTTTCTTGGCAAAAATATTGGAGTGGTTTGCCCTGTCCATCTCCAACTCATTTTATAAATGGCAACCAATATTAAGTGACTTTCCCAGAATCACATTGCTAATAAATGTCCAAGACCAGATTTAAACTCAGGAAGATGAGTTTTCTTGATCCCAAATTCAGCACTTTATCTCCTATACTACCTCGCTATCACAGAACACTTTAATATTACTTAAAAATAGTTTTGATCTATTGACTCCCTGAAAAGGACCTGCAGAGTTCTAGACACACTTTGAGAACCACTTATGTGATACAATTCCTTATCTTATAGTTGAAGAAAATAAGGGACATATGTATCTTGATTTAGTTCACATATTAGTAAAATGAGAGTTAGGACTGAGACTCAGACTCTCTTACTCCAGTTCCCATCCTCTTCCTGCTAAGCCATACCATGTGTAGGTCTGGAACCTGAAATGAGAGAGGAAATAAATAGTATGAGAACACCTACTTGTCCTTAATGTGTCCAAGTGGGCTTGGATGAAGTGAATTGCAAGATGGTAAAAGAATTGGCAGATGGCATTGCCAACACACCATCAATAATTTTTGAAAGACGTGGGGATAATTTGAAAGATTGTGGAGGACAGAAGGTACTTCACAAGATTGGAGCAGGCACATGTTTTCTTGATTTTCAAAAAAGGAAAGAGCCTGAAGAGTATATAGGTCAGTGAACTTAACATTGATTCCTGTCAAAATTCTAGAATACATTACAAAAAAGATGGTATGTGAGCATTTGGGAATGAACGTGTTGCCCACAAAGAGACAGCTAGGTCTTATCAAGAACAGATCCTTCCAGACTGAATTCATTTTCCTTTTGACAGTGTTATTAGACTGGCAGGTAAGTGGAATAATGTCAATATATAATACATGGATTTCAGCAATGTGTTTGAGAAAGTATCTTCTGCTATTCAGGTGGATTTCAATGATAGTAGAATTAGGTGATTTTGAAAGTGGTTAATTGATAGATTTAAAGAGTGGTCATTAATAAGTTAGGGTGAAGTACTTTGTAAACCTTAAAAAGCTATAAAATGCTAATTGTTATCATCATCATTGTTATTATTATTTCTAAGGATTTATGGGTCTGCTGAGCATTTTTATCAATGGAACCATGAAAGCATAGATGGCATTATTTTATCAAATTTGTAGATGACCCTACACTGGAAAGTATAGCACAATTGTTAAATGGCACAGCATTTTGAGTAATAGACTTGGAGTCAGGATGATGTGAGTTCAAATACAATCTGATTTGCTATGATTTCATAGAGTTTTCTGCATTTAAAATTCCAAAAATCCTTGGAAATTCTTGCAATGCCAGTTTTGCTCTTTAGAGTGAAACTAGCCAGAATTGTAAGGGATGATGTTGAAGAAAGCATTTGTTCTATCAAGGGCAAGTATATTTCCAGAACTGACCAAGAATACCAGCAGCAAAATGAACCTAAGGGTGAACTGAAGCAAAAATTTTAAATAAGTCAACAAAATTCAGTGGACTGGTAGCCAGACATCAAGATCCAAGAGTCAGCTCTGCCACTGGGTAGATAAAATATCTTGAGCAAGTTGTCTCAGTTTCCCCATTTTTGAAATAAGAGATATTAGATTAATTGTGATGATGATGATGATGATGATGATGATGATGATGTACTGACATTTGTAGAGTGCTTACTATGTACTAGGCACTATAATAAAGATTTTATAAATATTTTCTTGTTTGATTCTCATAACATTCCTTGGACGTAAGTGCTATTAATATTCTCATTTTACAAATGAGGAAACTGAAGCAGGCAGAGGTCAAATGACTTGCTCAGGATCAGACAGCTAGTAAATATCTGAGGCTGAGTTTGAATTCAGAATCTGGGGTTCTGGGCGCATCCACACTATGTGTAGATGATTCCAACTGTCCCTCTCAACTATGTTGCTTTATAATCATCTCTCTCTCCCCTCTCTTTTTACCTATATTAGTGATATATAGTGATGGAAACTATCAGAAAGGAAAATGGCTCCTTCTCCCTCCATTAAATATATAATAGATAATTAGATTATGAAGAATCATAATATCAAGAATGTAAAGCTATAAAGAGACTTAGAGGTCATTTGGCCCAACCTCCTCATTTTACAAATGTGGAAACTGAGTTTGAGAAACTGTAAATAACTTGCCCAAGGTTGCATGGCTAGTGGAGGGTAGTATTGGAATTTGAACCATGTCCTATGATTCTATCTATGCTGGAGCCTGCTTGATTCTTAAAAGACTAGTTGTATTTGATAAGTCAGACTAGTTGACCTCAAGTACATTGGCACAGGTGGGAAGGAGGGAATGGGAACCAGGCCAGAGACTGAAGAGCAAAATACAGTGAAAGCTTGATTCACTTGAACATCTGGGTCTCTGAATATTCTGGTTGACAGAGCATCAATCAGACTGTCAACAAGGTTTTTTTTTTTTTAAACCTTGTTTAAAAAAAAGTCTTTTTCAATGGTGGTAGGTCACTTTCTTACCTCAGGAAATAGTAATAAAATTTTAATTTTTTCCAATCAGCTTCCAATGACTTAGGATTAACTATTGAATCATATAACAGAACTGACTCAAAGAACTGAGAGGCATTAAATGGAGGTTTATAGATCATTTAGTCCAATGTTCTTATCTTACAAGGGAGGAAAATGAGGGATAGGAAGAGAATGTCTTTCCCCAGACTATGCTATTATTGAGATCTCTTGACTTCCAGCCTAGGGTTCACCCATTATGTCATGTTGAATATCATTGTCAGTATACTGAAATGTTCCCTCCATGGATGTAAACTAAAACCTGTCCCTTTCCTTGTGATTTTTCTCCATTTCCTTCAGAAAAATTGCTACAAGGGATCAATACAGAATCCTGGAGGCTTTCTTTGTGTTCCTCTTGACAACATGAACACACCAACAGAGTATTTGGCTGATCATCTGTCTTCCTTTGCTCTTGTCATTTGACAATCTTATCTTTTTTGCATATCACCTAATCCATGATGACATACTTAATTTCTTAGGAGTTCCTTGTTGATTGCATATTGTAGCCTACTTACAGCCATCCCTATGTCTCCTCTACCCTCTGTGTAATGATATACATCTTTAGCTTCTGTGGAGGCAATGGTGTCCCATATATTGCTGCCTTATAGCAATAGCCATAAAATGCTAGTATTGAAAAGATGGGCCTTTGCTTTTATGAGAAGCTAGGGATCAGTAAAAGAGCTTTGCAATTTCCTGAAAGCAATCTAGACCACTCTTCTTCTTCTCATCTCTGGGCTTAGCTCATTGTCTCTCTCTGCTGTCTTTCCCAGATATAGATATGAATGAAAAGATCTGTAGGATATTTATCCAAATGAATATTGAAATCTGGGTAACAGACATATTTTATTGACATGTTTCTTCTGTTGAGTTTGGGAAACTAAACTTTGCAGTGATTAAAGATTTCTTTTATAAAGTTCCTTAGTGTTTTGGGAGCACAATCCAATTACACTGTCTCTTTCATAAATAGAAACACTTAAAGGATCTGGCCATCCAAGGGGAAACCCTCCATAACATGAATTCTATGTAGGAGCTCCTTCATCACATTGGTAAAAACCTTTGCTGAGCATGCATTTTCTATTTTTACACCTTGTCTGACATTTATTAATGAAGGGTAATTGAACAAAGTCACAGCACTTTAGATCAGAGGTGCCAAATTTCAATTAAATTGCACATAAGGATCCCTGCAAAATGCATATTGATTTAGAAAACCACACATTGACATTATCTATTTTCTTTTGTATTTTAATTTGTTTTATCAGATATTTCCCACTTTTTAATATGATTGACTGTGCCCAGGACTCTGCCTCTGAGCCACTTCTGCTTCAGATGATAACACATTTATATACTGTATCTACATAATACCATAGTGCACAGGACAATGGACCTAGAGTCAGAAAGATCTGAGTTCAAATACTGTCTCTGATACTTACTAGCTGTGTGATCTTGGACAGAATTGTCAGCTTCAGCTTCCTAATCTCTAAAATGGGGATAATAACAGCATCTATATGACAGATTTTTATGAAGATTAAACATAGATAACATATTTAATGTTCCTTGCAAACCTCAAAATGCTACATAAATATTCACAATTACTATTCAAGTTTATGGACTGCTTCCAAAACAGTACCCTTCTGAAGGAAGGAGATATCTTTAATATCATTCATTACTTTTTTTCCATTTTACACAGAGTAGAGGAGGGAACAAGTATTTATTTAATACCTACTATGTTCTAGAAATATTTTCATTTTGCATATCTTTCATTTGAACCTCACAATAACTTGAGAGGAACTGAATAGCAGATTGTTTCAGAAAGGTTCAGGGACCTTTCTGAAACAATCTGCTATTCAGTTCCTCACAAGTATATATATCTATATCTATATATCTATATATATCTATATCACACACACACACACACACACATGTGAATATATATATATATAGTATGTGACTACCTTGCAATGAATGAACAAATTCTCTTCACTATAAGGGACATCATTTCATGCTAGTGAGAGCCTAATAAAACTAGAGGGCTTGGGTTTTGATTCTGGATCAGCTACTTACTAGGTATGGGACCTTCAGTTCTTTGGGATTCTGGTTCTTTGATCAAATGAGAAAACCCAGATTTGATAGATTTTATAAGTTCTTGCATCTCTAAATTCCATGGTCTTAAACAAGTGGTCATGGAGCGTCTTGAAAACCTCCAGTTATGGGGAACTACTTCTCAAGAAAGACTGTTTTACTATTCATTTATTCAACAAAGATTTTCAAAACCCTTGCTAATATTCTAGGCACTGTCCTAGGTCCTGAACGTACACAGATTAAAAATATAAAACAGTTTTTGCCTTCAAGGAACTTAAATTCTACTATGGAGGAAGTACAAAATAGTTTGGAGGTAAGAGGAAGGAACTAGCAACTTGAGGATGAGGTAAGATGAGGATACACTTTGTATTAGAGGAAGCACTTGAACTGCGCTTTGAAGGAGGCTAGGGATTCAGGGCAGAGAGGAAGAGAAATGACATTCTAGGGGTGAAGGATATCTTTCTGAAAGCACAGGAATGGAAAATGGTCTTGGGACCCAGCATGAATAAGACCTAAATGGAATTCAAGTTATACTAGAAACTTCCCACAGCTTCTCTGTTTCCTGAAGAAAGTATACTTTTTGAAACAAGAAATTCAGTTTGATTTGTTTCTTTGCAAGTTTCACTGCCAGATGGTGCTTCCAAATTTACAGAGCCCAATAATATTTTATTTCTTTCTAGGAAGTCACTGCCTTGCATAACTCTTCAGAAGTTTGCCATTTATAAACACCAGATAGATTTGAGGCTGGATATCTTTAAATTACATCATTTTGATCCTGTTCTCTTTCTTTCTGGTGGGGGAGTCAAACTATTCTTTAGCTTGGGAGAACCATACTTACCAGTGCAGGAAACATGAAAGTAAGGAATAAAGAAAGAACTACCAGGATTATCCTGTGAATGAAAGAAAGAAGAGTGGAAAATGAAGGGAATAGGGAGTGTAGACAAGTCAAGATGGACAGTTAGACAGAGGAATCGATGTAGTAGTTGAAAAGTGAACAAGGGGAAGGATGAAAGGCATGACTTCTTTTTTCCTCCAAGAAACAACATTGAACGGGATTAGAATTGGAAGAGATTCTGAGAGGTTTTCTACCAGTTATGATAAAAGTTCTGGTTTATGTTTTAAAACATCACATCAGAGAAATTATCCTTTGTTAGTAGGAAAAAGTAAAATACTCAATTTTCTTAATACCCAATTTTTAATTAACTTTCTTGTGCATGAGTAGATATATGCAGTCTATACTTGTCAAATGAACTGGATTATAGATATAGGTTTGGGAGTTAGGAAAATATATATAACTTCTTTACTTACCTAGACTGTGGGAAAAGGATCAGAAATAGAGCTTGGCAAGAGGAGAGCTCTAGAGCTGCCCTTTCCCTTGGAAAATACAGACTATCTCATAGACTCTTATAAGAATCCCTGATCTTTTTGGGGAGGAGAGAAGCTGCAGGTTTGTGTTCCCTTAATCTTTGGATACAGGGAACAATAGAAGGAGGAGTTGATTGTCCTGTTTTATGTTCATTAAGTATGAATTAAGAACTTATAATGAATTCAACACTATGCTTGACTCTGGATGTCCAGAAAGAGGATATGATGCAAGTATATTTAACATATACTTGAACATATTTAACATGTATAGGACTACCTGCCATCTAGGGGAAGGGATGGAGAGGAGAGGAAAAGTTGAAACAGAAGTTTGTGCAAGGCTCAGTGTTGAAAAAGTACCCATGCATATGTTTTGTATATAAAAAACTATAATTTTAAAAAAGAAGATAGGGTGCAATAGATGCACTTCCTCATTGTGTAATTGGGCAAATCAGTTGCTTTTTTTTTTTTTTTTTTTGTCTTAGTTTCTTCAGCTGCAAAATAAGGATAATAATAGCACCTCTCTCCCAGGGTTGCTGTGAAGCTAAAATGAGATAATATTTATATGCTTAGAGCATTTCCTGGTGTATAGTGGGTGCTTAATAAAATTCTTATTCTTTCTTGTTCCTGAGGACATGAGTCTTTCTGAAGAGACATTCCTTCCCTTTGAGAAACAACTGGAGAACAATAAAAGGTAACAAGGTCATAAAATGATTATAATTAAATGCCCAAGTATATAGCATAGACAATAATTACTATGGATAGTCAGGAAGGGGAGAAATCAATACCAACAGGCTGGAGTTACTAGGGAAGGCTACATCAAAGGAGGAAACGAGTCAATGTCCAGATGCTAGGGCTGATTTTGCACATCTAATAACATCTTAAATGTCTTATCAGAGCCTTTAACTCAACACGTCCTAACCTAATTCATCATATTTCCCCAAAGTCTACTTCTGGTTTCCCTATTTCTATAAAACATGCTGGCATTTTTGAAATGGGTAATCTTTGACTGATCTCCCTACTCCCCCTATTCCAATCAATAGCCAAGCACTGCTCAGTCTCAAAATATTATCTTTCACTTCTGTCCCCTTTGTCTCTTCTGTTTCTATTGTCATCACCCCAGTTATTTCCATTTACCTGGGTTATGACATTACCTCCTAACCAGTCTTCCTGATACTAGTCTCTCTATCTCTACAATCTATCATTTCAACTTCTGCCAGATCACTCTTCCTGGTATACAGTTCTGACTTTAATCACTAGATGGCATTGATGGACACTCACTGGATCTTTGTAATTCCCTGAATGCATCCCGTGCTTTTTTGTACACTTAAATGAATAAATGAATGAATGAAAAATCATTTATCAAACAATAGCTAATATTTATATAGACCTTATTATGTGTCAGGTACTGTGCTAAGTGCTTTTCAAGTATTATCTCATTTGATCCTCACAACACCTCTGTCAGACATATACTATCATTTCCATTTCATAGTTAAGGAAACTGAGGCAGGGATGGAGGTTCAGTGACTTTCTTAGCTAGAAAGTATCTGAGACCATATTTGAACTCAGGTCTTCTTGACCTAAAAGCAAAGCTCTATCCCTGAACCACCTTAGCTGCTTACCAGAGTAAATGCTTACCATAATCCAAATATTGGGAGAAATAGCTGCAGGGCACATGGAAAGACCTGGATGCTTGGTAAAGTAAGGCAAATGGCAAGGTCTAAGGGACCTTAGATTGTATCTATAGGTCAAACAACAGTGCTGAGTGTTTGGAGGTCATAGACTGAACAGGGTTGGTTTTACAGCCTGGAAGACCTTAGGTTTGATTGTAAAGTCAATGGTTGTCTATGTCATTGGAAAGGAGCAGGTAACTCCTATCTTATCAAAGTGATATTAGCTTCGATAATTTGAGGTGGTTGGTGCTGGGAGAAGGCAAGATGATGAGGTCAGGGAAGG
This sequence comes from Sarcophilus harrisii, assembly GCF_902635505.1. NCBI lineage: Eukaryota > Metazoa > Chordata > Mammalia > Dasyuromorphia > Dasyuridae > Sarcophilus > Sarcophilus harrisii. The sequence goes on from NC_045429.1 coordinate 50,956,787, forward strand.
GGGAGTAGAGCATCCCATTGTTTGGCTGAGCCAAATCTTTGTCCAGGTTTTCTCCTATGCCTAGAGTGCCTTCTTTTCAATTCTTCTATTCAAATTAGAAGCAACATTGAATTCTAGAGAGCTAAGTTGGGGCCAGAAAGAACTGAGTTCAGATCCTATGTAAGATATAGTAGGACTTGATGGCTTTTAAGTTGCCTTTCAGCTCTAAATTTATGATCTCAAGATTTTATGAAATCTGATGTACTCTTGAAGCTAAGTTTATAGTAATCCCTTATCTGGTCCTTTCTAGGACTCTTTTGAAATTTACATTATTTGAAACATTATAGGGATAGAGTGTTGGACTTGAAGGGACATCAAATCCAGTCTTAGACACTAATTAGCTGTAGGACTTCAGGAAAGCTTTTGACTTCTATCTGCCTTGGTTTTCTCATCTGTAAACCGGGAACAATGTTAGTACTTACCTTCCAGAATTGTTGTGATGATAAATTGAGATGATATTTGGGAAGCTTTTTGCAAACCCCAAAGTTCAATAATTATTGCCATTAAATTTATTATACATGTAAATGACACAATTCTTTTTGCTAGATTGTATTTTTTTTTTTTAATCTTGGGGTCAGTGTTCCCTTTATCTTTGAATTCTTGGTGACTAGCAGCACCACAATGGAAATTAAGTAAAACAAGAAGATAGGCACAAGGAGCTCTCTTTCTTTTTGATGTAGATCACACATGAAGCACCTGTGACCTTCTAGTGGTTGTGTGCATGTTTGTGCTGAACACTGTGCCAAGTACTAAGGACATAAAAGTTTAGATAAAAAAAAAAAAAGGTTTTGTCCTTGTGGAGTTGATAATTTATGAAGGGCTATGACATGTATGCAAATAAACCTTCCTCTTGGGGAGTAAAGAATGAGAAAAGTGTGGCAAGCCCAGACTTTCCTAGTCCACACATTTTCTTCCACTGATCTTTTCTGGTCAGCAACTGGGGCTTTCATATATCCATCTATTCTGTGTCTTTGTCTCTGTATCCCTCCCTTTGTGACTCTGTCTTTCTATCTCTCTCTGTTTCAGCCTCTCTTTGTTTCTGTCTCTCTTTCCTTGTCTCTGTCTGCCTCTGTGTCTCTGTTTCTCTCTGTCTTTTTCTACCTTTATGTCTCTGTCTCTGTTTGTCTCTGTGTCTCTATTTCTCTTTGCAGCTCTGTCTCTGAGTCTCTCTATTCTCTGGTATGTTTTTGTCTCTATATTTCTGTTTGTTTCTCTGTCTGTCTCTCTCTATGTTTCTTTCTGTGTCTTTGTCTGTCTCTGTGTGTTCTCTCTCTTTCTCTCTCTGTTTCCCTTTCCCCTTCCCTTTCTCCCTCTTGCAGCCTTGGTGTCATCTGTCTGTCTGTCTGTCTCTATTCATCTTTGTCTTCCTCTAATGTCTCTCTGAGTCTCTCTTTTTATGTCTTTATTTGTCTGTCTCTGTGTCTTTCTCTCAGTCTTCCTTTCCCCCTCCCTTTCTCATTCCTACTTCTATCTTATATTCACATGGCTCAAAACTTGGTTTCATGTCTACTCTTGGGATTCTGCTGAGGTACTATTCAACTATATTTTTCTTCTACACATATATGCTTAGCTGAATTATCAAGATGTAATTTTGTAACAGAGACCTTCATCTACATTCAATTCAAGGGACACTTACGACATGCCTTTTATGTGCAACACTAGAGATAGCTTGGGGTAGTGAGTGCGGAAACAGCCTTGAAGTCCCAAAAGATCTGGATTCAAATGCTATTTTTATTTTATCTATCTGTCTGTCTGTCTGTCTGTCTTTTTATTTGTTTGTTTGTTTATGCTGAAGCAATTGGGGTTGAGAGACTTGCCCAGGGTCACACTAGAAAGTGTTAAGTTTCTGAGGCTAGATTTGAACTCAGCTCCTCCTGACTTCAGGGCTGGTCTTCAAATGCTATTTTTAGCACACACTTGGATTTCCAGTAAGAAAATCACAAGACCTGTTCCTTCATTTGTCATCTCCAACAATGTGCAAGACATTGCACTTAGTGTTAGGGATAAAATAATAAAATCCGCACAGTCCAGGCCTTCAAGAGGCTTGCATTCCATATACATTTTTTTTTGTATAGATCTATTTATTTATTATTACTTTAACCCTAACATTTCCCAATGTAACTGTGATTTATAAATAACTTTCTGTCTTTTAAGTAAATTTGTACATATATGATTTTTTTTGGGGGGGGGGTGGAGGGGAAAGTTGGAAGAAGTCAGTCTGTGAAAGTTCCCTGTTGCCAAAGATGAACTTTTGGAAACTGGGCATCTGAGGAGCTTCCCCATCCCACCTCAGTTCCAGAACTAGTGCTTTAGACTAGGAGAGAGGAACCTTGAACTTGGACTGTCACCAGAACCCAGGGCTTTGACCTGGAAGTTCAGTAGACTTTGCCATCTAATATTAGGTAAAACCATACACGCAGCGCAGATGAGGAGAGAATGAGAGGAAGTGAGATGGGAAGCCACAGAGATGGCGCCCGCAGAGCTCCTCTGAAGCCTCCGTCAGGGTCCTCGGGTAATGAGCTGGGGAATATGAAGCACAGGATGGCGCGGGGCAGGGGGCCATTTTATTCACTATTTGTAGGCAGGGAGGTGTCTCCTTCACCTTGTTGCTGCCGGGGACTGTCTTGGAGTTTCCCCATAGTTTTCTTCCTCAAGAATAAAAAGCCTGTTCTGGCCTCCCCACCTCACACTCCAAATGCTTCCCTTTTGATGAAAGCAAAACTCCTAGGCTACCCCACATGAGACTTTAGCAACGCGAGCAACCTTTTGTTCCAAACATTTGGCAGCAGTCCCCCCCCTCCCCGCCCCCTCTCCGGTCCCCCCGCCTGGCGGAAAGTCTCAGAGCTGCGCTGCTGTCTGAGATTGGCCGGGCCCGACGGATTCAAAGCCCCGGGCTGCCTTTGTACGCCAAGCGAGGAGAAAGGGGCCTTTCATGTGTGCCAGCCTCATCGCAGGTACTCCCCCGTGGGCCCCGCACAAAGAGCTCGCTCTAGGACTTTGACCCCGAGCTCGCCTTTTGTCTCTTCGAGGAGCGTGTTCCAGGGGAAAGGAGGAGGAAAAAGGCAGCCCCGCTCAGCTGCAACTTCTCCAGGCACTTCGGGCTAGCTTTGGGCCGGGCCCACCACTGACCCGGCCACGCTGGAGTCGCTCGTGTGACTGCCCCCGTCCTCGCTGCAGCTGGGCTGAGTTCTTCATTAGTAAGCAGGAAAAATACCAGAATCCCGGCACCAGATGGTGCCCCAACCGATCTGGAGTGTCCGATGGGCTCTACTTGTTTCCAAGGACTGGGTCTAACATCAGGGCTATTTCCCATAGTGCATGTGCAGCTCAAAGAGCACATGGAGGCTGTCCTTGCTCTGATGATTATGATGAGAAACAGCAATTAAAAAAATACTCAGAGTTATAATCTTTCTTTCGGTCTTTCCTTCCCTGTTCTTACCTCCTTCCTTCTTATTCCTTCCTTCTTCCCTCCCTCCTCCCTTCCTCCCTCCCTCCCCCCTTTCCTCCCCTGGTTGAGAAAAAACAAAGGAAAATAGTAATCCATGTGGGGAGGGAGGAAGACAAGGAAGGAGGTATGGAGGAAAAGAGGGAGGGAAGGAGAAAGAGAATCCCTGTTTAGATCTTCGATAAAATATGAAGTCTGGGGATTCAGTAAGTGGAAAAACTCAGCTGACTAGGATTGTAGAGACTGAACATGGGTCTTGTTCCCTCTCCTAATTCATGGTGGGATCTTGGGCAGATCAATACACCTCTTAGGCCCTTGGTTTTATAATATGAGGGGTTTGGCCTACAAATCTCCAAGAACACTTTCAGCTCTGCCATTCTGTGGAACATTGGAGTGTTCTTTTTTCTACAGCTATGAGGAAAAACAGTACCAAACCAAAGTAGTCTTACCAGTACAGAAAGTTTCTTGTATTATTTGGTTTGTAATATGATAATCTCCTTTATTCTTCCCTTTTCCTGTATAGTTTATCTCAGACTTTGAAGAGATAAACTAGTTTAATTTCTTTTTTATTTTCCACATAACAACATAATACTTTGAATCTGGTAGATATATTTAAAATGTTTTTGATTTATTTTCCATCAGGGACTTTACTTGATTTTAAACTTCATGCATCTCTTAAGAAAAGATGATGATCTGAAATCTTATTACCATACAAACTTGTGAAGATCCTGTATTTTTAAATCAGTAGAAGTCAGGAATTCAGGTTAGGGGAAAACCGTCAGTCTTTATTCTCAGTGAAGAAGGATCGGAGGTGGAAGAGAATCGGCGATAGCAATGTGTGCAGCTGAGTCAAGAAGCTAGCTGGACCAGCAGCCACACAACCAGCAGCTTGGAGTCTCCAACCCAGGCCCAATCTCTCCCAGCTTCTCTTCCTGTCTCTCTCTCTGCCTCCACCCACCAAAATCGTCATTTCCTATACAACACATGAGGACTTGCCCGGAGAGTGGGCAGGGACCATTCTTTATCCAATCATGTATATTAATAGAGTATAGCCCAATTACTATTTAGCCTCACATACTTGGGACCTCAGTGCATCAACTCAAACCTCAGCCCATTACACAAACTGACTCATCTTTTAATACTTAACACCTCAGTTCCTCCATTTTTCTTTCCTTATATTAGGGGACTGGAGAGTAGTCATAAACTTACACCAAAGCCTTCCTTTATAGATGTCTCACAGTTTTCCAGGTAACACTTCATTTTCTATCAGCATCTCTGCTTGGTTTCAAATTTCCAAACACAAATCTCCTGGACCAAGTATCCCTGCCCCATTCTACTTTTTACCTTTCTTTTGTACATTGTCTTCCACCGTTATACAGTAAGCTCTTTGAGAGCAGGGCTTGTCTTTTCATACCTTATTTGTATTCCAGATGCTTAGCACACAGTTATTGCTTAATAAATGTTTATTGAATTGGATTGAATTTATTAATGTAAGGGACTTGTTGTAGTCCTCACTTAAGACTCACAATATTCTTTTAAAATCTGCAGCTCCTAGAATTCTGTATGACTAACGGTTGTATGGGAACATTTGGCGGCAGGACTATACTGATCCAAAGAGTGAGGAGTGAGAAGCAGGGGGGGAAGAAAAATGATATGGTGCACTGTGCTTTATTTCCTGGGAGAATGAGGGACTTTGAGATTTTACCCTCTTTCTTGATGAGATCAGACATTGGATACTGAGGAAGTTCAGGGGTGTTTTACCGTTTCTGCTGATGCCCCCGTTGGAACTCTGTGGGGATCATGGTCTTCCAGTTTTTGAAGACTTACAACTCTATATTACTGTATATTACTATATATACAATATAAATTACTGGCTTCTAGGTCCTAGAGACCAAGTGTTCCCACAATATGAAGCCATAGCTTCTAGGCATTCTGGCTGTAGTATTTCTAGTATTGAGCAATCATAACTTTCAGACACAGCAATTGCTGTACTCCTGTGGTGATGAGTAAATTGTTATCCTAGTGTTTCCAGATTCCCTAGACTGAATGCTGGGCTGATAGCCAGGCCATGGAGGGACTAGGAGCTGGCTGGACTTTCAATCATCAGTTCTGGAACATGATTTGATAGGTTGGCTTGACACTGCAAATGTTTGCTATAAATTCATTTTCCTGATCTACCAACTTCTCTATTTTTAGGAAATTATCATTTTCATCCATGTTGCATAATGTCAGGTAGTTAACAGTAGAATGACATGATTTAGTCAATCAGTCAGCAAGCATTTATAAATACTCAGGATGAGACACACACTGTGCTAAATATAAAGAAAAACAAAAACATGCCTTGCTCTCGAGGAGTTTACATTCTAATAGGGAGAGGATATATAAATAACTAGGTATATGCAAAGCAGATGGAAAACCACTTGAAAGGAAAAGTATTTAGAAGTACCGAGGTGAGGACAGGATGAAGAACCAGGTAAATTCTCCCACAGAGATGGAATTTGAGTTGAGTCTTGAAGTAATAATTACTCTTCCTTTGAGATTCATGCTTTTTTTATATCTACCATTCAATCACCATCTTGGTACCTACTTTTTATGGATTGCCAGGTCACTCTCTCTCCTTCTTTATAAGTTCAGAACCTGGTTCATAATCTTTCTCTCCTCTCCAACGTTTACCTTCATAGAAAGAGACATATTGACTTTTTTTCTCAAAAACCCTAAGCATTCAGTTCCTGAATCTACTCACTTCTCATGAGTTTGTTCTCCAGTCAACATCAGCTTATACAAAGGTGGTCACAGCCTTGATCTTGGAATCATTCACAAACTTATCACCTCTATGTTTAAAGAATTCTGAAATCCCCTTATCTAATCATATCTTTTCATCACTCCTTTTGTCTTCTTGTATAAAATCCTACTGTGTCCTCATTCAATCTATAATCCCTTGACCCCTTGATTTTCCCTTGGGTCATTTGCCCAGTGCTAGGCACTTTCCCTTTCTCTCTACTCCCTCCATATTGACCTATTGGTGAACCAATTTAACTGTAGTTTTCCTCCCTTTAATCTTTAGCCTACTTTTTATATTGCCAATTATAGCCAGTGCTTTGGATCATTCCCATCATTCTTTGCCTTCATTCCACGTGATGCTGCTGCTCAAAGATGGAAAAAAATCACATAGCCATTCTGTAACCAGTGCAAAATATGTTGCAGAGTCTCAAGTGGGTCTTTATTGATGTTAGGCAATTTTTCTATAGTTCCTTATTAATTCATCATCCTATTGTCCACATCAGCTCCTCCAAAATTTCTCAGTCCTTCTGACTTCCAATGCCTCCCCGTCTCCACTATCTCAGCTGAGGACTCTCCTCACTATTTTACAGAAAAAAATTTAGGCCATTTATTCTGAAGTCCCTCTTTTTGTCTCTTCCTTATCTATTTCTCAAATGTTTGGGGAGAGGGAAGATTTCTTCATGGAGCTACCACATTGGGGAATTAGCCCTGCCACATTCCACTTTCTTAATAGTGAATCTTCCTCATCAGCCATAGCAACACTTGGTTTCCTCATCATCCATAGCAATAGTTGGTTTAGTTGTCTTGAGAGGATAAACATTGTGAGGAATGCTCCTATTCTGAACTACATCCAGATAGGCAATCATATATACGTGTAAACATAGGTTTCATGTCTAGGACCTCTGCATAAGATTCTCTTCATCAATGGAAAGAATTATGACTATTATGTGCCTGCATGAAGGCTAGAACTGGAGAGAACTTTGAAGGAGAGAGATTTTTTATTTCTTCTTTGAGAGAAGATCTCATGTCTCTTTAGGGAGAGATCCATGGACAAAAACAATAGACTTTGGAACCAAACTGGTAGGAGAATGCTGTTCCTCAATATGTTCCTGATTTCTAATTTATCTCCCTAGAGATGTTGGAGAATTTCTTTTTGGGTGAGATTGAGTCCTTTCACTTGCTTGAGCTGTCTCACTCACAATAAGAGAGCTTGTTCACCCTGTGTATTTATTGACATACCCTAATTTATATAACTACATAGCACTGCTGAACAAAGATGGAAAAAAAAATCACATAATCATTCTGACTGTGTCCAGTACAAATTTATGTTGCACAATTTCAAGTGGGCCCTCACAGCTATTAGGCAATCTTTTTATAGCTCCTTATCAATTTACCATCCCATTGTCCACATTGGTTCTTCCAAAACTATGGTTTTTGTTTTTCATCTACTTGGAAAATAGGTTAACTTGCTGTTCACTCTTTGTGGAGATCTTATGTGTAACTAACATTTGGAGGAAGGGAATGAAGCCTATAGATATAAATGTGGGGTGCCTTTTATTTTTAGGGAGATAGCAATCAGGAAAGTGGTTTAAACTTAAGAATTATTCCTCTATATCAGCAAGATTGAGTGTGGATGTGTGTGTATGTGTATTTATGAATGCATACATATGTTATATATGTATGTGTGTATATTTCTAATTTAGAATTCATTTTTCTCATAGGAGAAAGATATTAAGAACTCTATAACTCCTTCTTTGCTCCTCCAAGAAGGAATCAAAGTGTCATTTAGAGAGGGATAGGGAGGGTTTCAGTGATAATCTGTCCAAGCCTCCCCATAAGCTGTACTTAGACAACCACATGTTCATACACATAACCTACATGGTCAGTCCACATGTTCTACATACAAAATTCATCATTGAATTGTAATTGGAAAGACTTCTGAGCCTCCTCCACTTTTGCTCACAATCTCTTCTCTCCTACTCTATATAATCTCTTATATTTTTGGTCATTTTCTAGGCCATAAACTTCTAGTTTTTGGAATTAATTATTATTGTTTGCTTTACCCCTATGATTTCAAAGGAGGGAATATCAATGAGATCAATCTAAGAAGGCTACTTCCTTTCCTATAAAACACCTGGGCTTTTCTGTTGTCTAGAGAACCCAGGAGTTCTCTAATGAGACTGTAGTGGATTCCATCTTCTTTACTTGGCCTGAAACGTATCCTTGTTTATAGTCTGTTCTGTCTTGAAAGTATTTTTCTTGCCCCAAATGTTGCATTTGCCTCAGCAAGTTGCCCTTGCTTTAGAGTAATCAGTTTGTCACCTTAGTGTGTACAATGTGTGGGGATGGTGTAGGGTTAGGGGGATAGATGCTGCCTTAGTTCCTTGTCCTTATTGCATTTATCTCATATTCTTTGCCCCCTTAACTGTCTTCAGATAAGTCATGTAGCCTCTCTTTAAATTTACCAATCAAAAAGGCTATTTCTTACCTCATTTTCATTTAATGTTCCTTCAGTGAATTTCCTTATCCAAGAAAGAGACACAAACAAGAATACTACTTAAGAGACAATGCATCACTTGGAAATTCCTCATTCAAGGACTCCTTTGCTGAAGCTCCAAATTTATAGTTTTTTGTGGGAAGAATACTAAGTTAGAATACTTGAGTCCTAGATCTAGGTTCTAATCCTAGTTTTGCATCCAGTGCTATGTTTTGGACAAATCATCCATTTCCTCATGTGAAAAAAAAAAAACAAGTTGAATTCCTTCAGAAAAATCTCATTCATATTTAACATCGTAACAATTTTATTAATCCATCTGACTACCTAAGTTGTATTTTTTTTTCAGAATCCCATTCTTTCTTCTCCAGGATAAATTAATCAACTCAATTCTAGTCACTGAAGAAACAATTATCTATATTTAGATTCAGCTTCTGACTCTGACCAAACTATATTCCCGTCATGCCCAACTTCTGTCTTCCTACCTATGGACCATTTTCTGGAACCAATTAGCAAACAGTCCTTTTTTGAGCCTCTGTTCCTTGATTTTTCTCATGCTTGTGTCCTTTTGTTTGCCTGGGAAAAGTGACAAGTAATAATGGCAATACATAGACTTTTAAGGCCCTAATAATATTCTGGAACTATTTTGTAGACTGGCAGATTTTATGTCGTCTCTACCACTTGTTATAAGTTGGCTTTTCATCAAAACTTTCTCTGTCTTGTGTTTTTCTCAGGACACCAGTATTTCAAAACACAATTCTTTTTCCTGGATAGAATTCTTTTACTCCTTTTTCTAATCTTGGCTAAAGTTTGGATAACTGTCAATACATGTCATTTGACTTCATACTGTCCCAAAACTATAATAGTCTGGTCTATGTTCAACCAGGTTGGGGCTGAATCTTTCCAAAGAGGAGAAACAATCAGCTATTATTGTTTTAGGAAGCTGATTCTCCAACACTTTTCACTGCTCCCACATATCCATCTGGGAAGGATCCAATATTCATAAGTGTTACTAAGAACCATTATTATGATTTCTGCATGCCATTTATGAGCCCTTCATTAAGCCACCCACTAGCAGTTTCCCCTTGTTGATAGGTGGCTGATTCATCTGCATATCTAATACATAAAGAATAATTGTGAGCACCAATTTAGTTTTCTATTTATTGAGTCTTTTAAGAGAGAAGTATTCAATGTGATCAATCTAAGATAGCAAAATCAAAATATAATAACAAATGCTAAAAAAAAGTCCCACTAGGTACCACCCACACACAGTTAATACGATTAGTTTTGATCATTACAAAAGTATATAAAACTTATCTTTGGGAACATTATGCAACTGATTAGCTATTTCCTTCTTAGCTATTTTCTTTATCACTGCTAGTCAAAGTCCAAATGTTTCTGAACCTATTGAACTTTTGATGAATCTCTCTGAAGCTTTCAGAATTATGTCCCATTTATATATATCATAACCTATGATAATTATCATGTAATATAACTGAATGGAAAAATAATAGCAAAATTCTGGTTAGAAAATCAGCAATAACAATTGCAATATGAAGGACATCAATTTAAAGTCTTTATACCAATATAGAAGATGTTCCAATAAATCTAAAGTATTTCAACATGATAAAAATAATAAAGAAAGGCAGAAATGATCTTTGAGATTTATCAACAAAGTATAGAGATGGTTGTGGAAGATAAAATGGACAATTTTGATTGTGTGAAATTATAATAATTGTTATTATCTAAAAAAAACCCTCATAAAATTTAGAAGAGAATCAGGTAATTGGGTGAGTGGGGGAACCCTTGCAACAAGTTTCTCTGATAAAGGTTTAACATATAGAAGTAACTGTTTCAAATTTATAAGACTAAGAACTATACATTAATAGAGAAATGATTGAAGAATATGAACAGTAAGTTTTCTGCAGAAAAAATCAAGTTATTAATACTCATATCAAAAAATGCTTTGAATCACTAATTATTAGATAAATGAAAATAACAGCAACACTGAGATTTCACCTCACACCCATGAGATTGGCAAAGTTGACAAAATTATTGTATAGGGATATAATGCAGTGTTATTCTGTAAGAAAAAAAGAATGGGATGATTTCAGAGAAACTCAGGAGGATGCATATAAACTAATGAAGATTGAAATTAATATAGCTAGGAAAACAATTTATACACTAATGGCAACATTATAAGGAAAACAAATCTAAAAGACTTAAGAACTTTGATCACTACAATAACAATTGGTATAATACCAACTAAATTCTAGAGGACCAATGATAAAAGATGCTACTATCTACCTCCTGATAGATATTCAATGAACTCAGAGTGTAGATGAAATATATGTTTTTGGATATAACAAATGTGGAAATTTGTTTTGTTTGACAATGTATTTTCATTACAAAGCATTTGTTTTTGCTTTATCTTCTTTGTTTATAGAAAACTTTAAAAATAACTGGCTCTTGAACATTAGTGCCAACTGTAGTTTCACAGATGAACTTTCCAAACAATCAGTTTCAGAGACCATATCATGCAGTGGTGTTATCTAATCTAGTATTCATCAGGATGTGTTTTGTTGCCCATCCAGAATTAAAATTGAACCCTATACATACCTCAAAACTTTTGGTGACAGTCCATTTTCAGGTCAAAAACTCTAATTTAGAATATGACTAGTACATATGAGATACATTTTTAATAAGCATTATAATCTCCTACCTTATAATCACAAAATAGGAGATATTACTTCCTACTGTAAGGAGTGAGGTTCAGAAAAGCACTAATGAAGGAGGTAGCACCCAAACTGGAATTTGCAGGATAAGGAAGATTTCAATGTCCAGATCTGTGGAAAAAAGGAGAAAGGAAGGAGGGAAATGCATTCTATTTTCTCTCATTCTAGATGCTTGGATTTAATCTTGTCGTTCATACATTGCTTATCTTCCTGCTCATCTCTAGTCATCCTGCTCTATACCTCTCTATATTTTGTAGGATATTCTAAAAATTCCAAGTCAATTTGGCAGAAATGGCAAAATTAAGCGGTTAATAAGGGCAATTAATAAAATCAAATTATTTTTAACCTCCCCCCCATCAGTCTGCCTCTTCTAAATCCTTAAGCATAGCTTCAATGTACTGGGACATGGATCAGCTTGAAAGTCACAATCAAGATGCTGACTCTACTAGAATTGTCTACCTACTAGAAAGTTCTGCTAACTCAACAAAGGATTCTTTATGGAGGGTGACAGCCTGCCATAGTGGAAAGAGCACTGGAATTAGAAGTGCTGGTTTGGGTCATTATTCTGCCTAGATGAAATTGCCTTTCACTACACAATTCAATCTAAAGTTTTCTTAATTGTAATATAGGGATAAAATTAAACTACCCACCTCAGAGGATATTGTCAGGGAAGCCTTTGTGAAATGTTTTATAAACATGAAATCATTATGCAAGACAACTGAAGCTCCCATTACATTTTATAGATGTATGATGTCGCTCCTTTCATATGTAGACATTTTTTTTTTATCAAAAGAGAGCAAAAAATAATAATAATTTTCATGAAACCCTGAAAAGTGACTTGGGGGAGGGGAAATACAGACCATTCTGAGAGAACTTAAAGATAAAAAGATTTGAGGAGCTCTGGAATGACTAATGGAGCAAGTGGGAGTAAAGGGGAAGAAAGAACTTACTGATTGTAGACATGGCCAAACTGCCTTGTTTCATAGCATTTAATTTGCATAGGATTGTTGGTTTTGTTTATTTGAGTGGATTTTGGGACATGGATTTTTATTTCTGAAAAACTCTTAAAAGACTGTTTTGACACCACTGTATATTGTACATTTACTTTTTGTGTTATGTAGCTGACAGAAATGTGGATTTGGGGTTTCTCATTTTGTTAGAGATGGGTTTCTATTCAGCTGAAGGAATCCTAATTTGAGGAGAAGCCAGTTGAAAAGCAAGTGGAAAAGAAGGTGATCCCAGGTTTGAGCTTGCTATACGATAAAAGAATCTTAGTATTACTTTTGAGGTCTGAGAGTAGCTAGAAAAGTGCTTTCACTCAGTAGGAAAGTGGAAAACATTAACAGAGAAACAATCCTGGCCAGCAGGTAACACATGGTGCAGATTATTTCCTAAAGAGATCAAAGATATCTGGAACTGTAGTCCAGATTTCAGTTGCTCTGGACTCTTGCTTCCTTACAATCTCTATGGGAATTTATTCCCACTATTCCTCTCTTCCTGCTACAGTGTGCTTTGGTGACAAAGTGTGACCTAGACAGATTTATGAGTGGACTGCTATGTTTTGCCTATATTTGGCAAATATTATTTTATTATCATTCTCACTCTTGTCTTCATATTTAGTAAATGTTTTATGCTTAAGAGTTAATGAAGGCATTGTGATTGAGTCATGTAAACAAATAGCATGATGATGGGAGCTTAGGAGCCCTAATATGGAGTATTTAATATAGTATCCCTCTATGGAAGTTACATCTAAGACCCTGAATATTGAGTTGTAGCATTTAGATAGCCATGGTCAAGCATTCTTTCTGAACCCACTTAATGAGTATAGTGAGATGAGTGATCTAGCTTAATGACAGAGAAGTCTCTTGCTGCGTCAGGACAAACATTACATGTGAACTACACATCTATTGCCCATTTCAGCAGAAAATTCTAATCTTGCCAGAGGTACCTTTCCACTAAAGATCGATTAATCAGCTTGTAGGACTTTGATCTACTTGAAGAAAGTGTCAAAGACAATGAAGAACAACATAAGAGTTAGGGCAAGGGGAATAAGCCTTGGTAACTATTACCTTTTTCTTTCTCTATAGAGATAAATATGTCACAAGTAGCTTCTAAATTGCAAGATGAAGTGGTGTTGGTGGATAGCTATTGATTTTGCAAATAAAGAATAGAGACTTGTTCTAAAATACTGGTTTGGGGGAACCTTCGTTTTTACCTATCCAGTGCCCACTCCCCATTCTTTCTGAATCTTGTGAAGCTTCTAAGGGAACAGATTATAAAATGGCTTCCCTGAAGCCCATGACCTCATTTTATGAGTTTCCGTGTTTGCAATATCGGGAGCATGATTTCAGCATCTGGATTTTTGTTTGTAAGAAAGTGTTTGGGGAGCCTTGGAGGGCATCAGTGATAAAACTTCATCACTCACTAATTAAAACATGTCCTAATTCCTGAGCCTCAGCAGAGAATTTGCATAGTTATTCCTGGGAGAACTCATTTAACCAAAGTTTGATCATTTATTCCAGAATCTGTTCAGAGTGACCCCATAGTATCAAAGATGTGTAGAGCTGTTTAATGTTCCTGGATATTAAAGAAGTTTCCTTCCTGAAACAGGGAGTGCATGCTTTATGATTGGAAAAAAATATAAAAAACAGGACTCGAGTGATTTCCCCCAAACACTCCAAAACAAAAGTGCACTGTATTTGGAGTCTGAAGAACTGGATTAAAAGTTTGACTTTGCTATATTCTACTTGGCTGATTTTTAATAAGATACTTTATCTTTCAGGGTCTCAGTGTTCTCATCTGTGAAATGGTGGAGTCTGCATTAAATGGCCTTTAATTCCAATTATAAGTAATGATGTAATGTTCCATAAAGATGACACTGTAAGTTGGGCCTATTTTTCTCCCTTTACTTCTTGTTTATGTGAATTTAGACAAACAGATTTCTCTGGGCTTTTCACTTTTTTATTTTATCTGTAAAATGAAAAGAGTGAATTGATTTTACCTAAAGAATCAATACTTCCTTAGAATGTTGGAATTAATATTTCACTCTACTACCCATTTAAGAAGGGGAAAATCATGTTACATTAATGTATAGTCTTATGATTATTCTTCAAAAGAACTTAGGCTAGGACTATAGGGTAATACCTTTTTTTTCTTACATTTCTATTATACCTGGGCTTGATTATCATCATAATCTCTAATCATGCTTTGAAGGCTTGTCATCATGTTGTCAAACATGAAGATGATGGTCTGAATTGTTCACTGTTCATTCATATTCTATGGGAATTTAATGTAATTCAACATTTCTGTTCTTCGAATCCATCAGTTGAACGGGTAGGGTCGTGGGGACTGATTTGGGATGTGTAGAAAGTGTAGGGCATAAAGTTGGATAGTGTCAGTAACCCAATGTAGCTTCATCTGGTCAGTAAAACCAAAGATTTTTGAAGTCATTAGCAAAGTTGAAAAGCTGAGAGACAATTTGGCAGCTAGATAGAATAGTAGATACATTTCTTTTAGCTGTGTACCTGGGCAAGTCACTTTTTATCCTTCAATTTCATTATGTTCCTCTGTAAAATGGGTATAATAATAGCACTTGCTTCCCAGAGCCCTTGTGAGGCTCAAATGGAATGTTTTTAGAGCGATTTGCAAACCTTAAAGCACCATTTAAATGGTAGCTATTATTATTATACAACACCCCTTTGCCAATTCTTTCTACAGATAAGTTCTGATTAGTGCAAGTAATTATTCCTGTGAAGTGACCACATTATTTAAATTCTCACTGCATATTTCTATTGAGCTGGAGCCAATTACCATATTTTGCATAGTCATAACTGTACATAGAGTGAATTCAAATACATGAGATCATTTTGGGGGATTCATTATTCACACTAATTGGGACCTAGCTGTCAATTGAACTAGTATATTATGATGGAAAAGGAAATTCATTCAATCAAATTCACCTACTTCACCCTTTCAACAGCCTAGAATATGAGAATTTTAGATTGCAGAGTCCTTTGAGCTCTTCTGGTCTATCATCTCAGGAAATGCAATCCTAAATAATCATGACTGGTAATCATTTGTTCTCTCCTTGAACCTTCCAATAATGGAGAACTCATGAGCTCAAGAAGGAATTTAATTCATTTTTTATATTTCTAGTTAAAAAACTAAATAAAAATAAAAACTAAAAATAACAAAATCTTGCATTTGCATGGCCACATCACATTAGAGAGCTTTATGCTTTGTTGTTTGTTACCGTTTATTATCTTCCATGAGGAAGATAATAGAAATATCTCTGACTTGCAGATGAATGCCACAGAGTACTTAAGAATATAAATTATAAATGAATTATAATCTACCTTGCTAGAGGTAGTGTCTATACTGATAAAATGAGAGGACCTTGTTCTTACTTGGGTAAATGGCCCTTGAAGTTGCCACTGCAAGAGGCAAGAAATAAAAATAGGTTGGGAGTACCAATGCCTAAGGGTTGATGATACATATATTTTCCCCATTATCTCATCCATGTATTTATTCACTTTATATGTATGCATATGTTTATTTATATTATATACATGTATTTACAATGGTACCTTTCTTCCCCATTAGAATATGATCCCCTTGAAAGGGATATATTTTTAGTTTTTGTACTTGTATCCCCAACTCCCTGGATAAATTCTTGTGAATTGTTTAATGGATATTGTTATTTTTTCTTCTTTGTTCTTGAAGAGAATCATGATATCAAGGAAGATTCAAGGAAGATACCATGATATGCAAATAAGTAGGATTTAAGTGAGGGAAGGGAACATCACCTGCCTCACTTTCCCCTCCAGAGTCATCTGGGGCCAGTGGCCTGGTATAGATCAGGACAACTGGAAGTAGCCTTGGAACTCCATGATGACTGGAGATGAAGATCAGCTTAGTGAGGCATTGCCATGTTTTAGGTTCATTTAGGGAATGGTCCTTGCCCCGAATAGAGGATAAGGCAAAGAATTTTGGAGACAGGTGAAAGCAGGTCTACTCTTTATTCTGACACTCTCTATGAAGATAGACAAGGTATTTTACCACTACACACTTCAGTTTCTTTCTACATCTATAAAATGAAAGAATTAGTCTAGATTTTTGGGGTGCCCCTTTCAACTTTGTGCTCTAGAGTCCCATGAAAATAACAACAGCCACCCCTGGACAGCCCTCTCCCCAGTGGCCTGGATAAAATCAGCACTTAACAGTAATAAACCAAGCACCAGATTTGACTCTTCTGTCTCTGCAATAGCTCCTCATTATATGTCCTCTCTTGGGGTTCTTCACAGTTCTGTTGCTCCCCATCTCCCAATACTGGCCCTCTTCAGTTTTCTCTGCCTCCAGTATTAGAGCAGATAGTGACAATTTGTCTTTGGAGCTGAGCTTATACTCCATATCCTCTTCTACATTTACTCATTATGAGAAGAGGGTGCAGATAGTCCTAGCTGCACACTTAAGACTTTCTCTATCTGATACAACTGAAGAGCTCATCAAAGGATTGTGCTCTAGGCATCTCCCTCTTATCACAACTCTGCAAGACTCTCATTCCCTTGAGTGTGCACACTTGACAGTATTCCCCTGGATTCCCCTAGGGACGATGGTACCCACCTAGGGAACACTGAGGATCCTACTCCCTCACCCCCTCATCTCATCTTTTCCCAATCCTTAAATCTAAGGACTATTGGGAAAAAGCAAATATCCTAAATTTTTCCCCATGATATTTCAGATAGGAGATGGGGCGAGAGAGCCAAGAATTTTCTGAGTGCAGTTCACTGGAAGAAAAAAAAAGCATATTCCCTGCTGTCTCTGCTACACACAGATAAGCTGTAATGTACCATATTACATGATAAGTATATTAGCAATATACAAGCAAAATGCTGTAAGGCCTAGAGGAATATTGTTAGGGTTGGCTGTGTGTAGATTTGGGAAAGTTCCATGCAGGAGGTAACATTTGACTTGTGTTTTAAAAGATGGGTTGGAATTTAAAATAAAAGATGATGAGGAAGAACATTCCCAGGAAGGAGACCATTGTGGGCAAAAAGAGGGAAAGAGATGAAAAAGTAAAAGCTGTTTTGGTAGGCAGGGGTTCACAATATTTGAAGGAGAGTTGCAAGAAGTAAGGCTAGAAGGTAAGTTGGTATCAAATGGTAAATAGCATTAAATGCTAGGAAAACAAATGTAAATTTTATTTAAAAGGTCTTAGCAAGTCACTGCTGATTTTTGATAAAGTTGCAAGGATGTGGGGCAAAGTCCATCTTAGCCTTTGACCATTTTGGATACTTAAGCACTGAAAAATTTATTCACTGATTGGGAAAAAAATATAAAAAAAATTACTCTTCATTTTATTCTTTTAGGAGATGTGACATTCTTCAATTGATTTTTAAAAAGTTAGAGTGTAGCTAGTCATTGCATTAGTCATGATCCTGATGGTCTTAGAAAGTTTTTCTGGTGACCTTTAATAGATAAGACAACTGAGGAAAGTCACTTAAGAAAGCCAATCCTGAGCATGAGAATTCTGTGGAGACAAGTTGTCCAGTGGAGAGACTCAGGGCCAGAAAGCTCAGTAGCGTCATATGTCCAACAAAGACATTGTGCCCAGGGGTACAAGAGGAGATCATGAGAAAAGACTTCAGCTCTCTGTAGTCCCTGATGTGAGATTGCCTTAATCAGCTTTGCTCTTTGTGTGTCTGTCTGTTTATAGAGTATTCCATATGCAAGCCCACTATTCCTCCTGATGCTGAAGGGTTTTTTGGGAGAGTGAAGTCAAGGTCAGTGGGGAAAATACTTTATTTCTCCTGTTCACATGGTTCATTTCATTCATTGCCTTTGCTTTGAGTTAACTGTAACTAACCAACAGATATGAATATACAAGTGAAAACTCAGACGCTATGGTTTTAAGATTGTGGTCTTACAGAGTATTGGGAACCTGGAGAAATTGTCTCTAAAGTGTCTAAGCTATGTGTGTGAGTTGGGAGTTTGTCCGTACAGTCTGTTAACAGAAGTAACACAACTAGATATATACCCTGTTAAGATTATCCAGCAGCATAATACTATCAAGGATAGTTTGGATAAGGATAGAGAAGGGAGCTGAGAAAACTTGCTAGGAGGCACTTATAATAGTCTTGTATGAATTATCTAAGTACTAATGACAACTGTCAATTAATCAATAAACATTTTTAAAGCAGTTACTTTAAAAGTCCTGCATTAGATTCTGAGAATAAAAATGCATTTAATAAAAGAAGTCTTTGCTTAAAAAGAGCTTACGTTATAAGAGAATTGGCTTACGTGTTTAATCAGTGGATAGGAATAGAGAGAAAGAATGAATAAATGCTAGAACTTTTTTTCCAGGTAGCCTTGATGAGACTTGTTCCCTTTCAGAAGTTTCTGTTTCAGAAATCCTAATTACTGAGAATTCTGACCATGTGGCACTGTGCACAGGGAAAATCTGTTCCTGTTTTTCTTTTTAGTGGGGGATTAAACTTTTGGAGGGGCTGGAATAGAGGACCTTTTTTCCTTAGCTCAGTATTTCCCCTGATGGAGCAAAAAGCTGGCAGTGCCAAGTGACTGAGTGCTTAAAATGGCCAACCAACTTTCAGTTTGTATTGATTCGATCTCTCATAGATTTTTTTTCTTGGCTTAAATATAGCATCACGGATGCACAGCTGCGGGGAGTGTGCCAAACAACACAGCCGGCTGTACATGCTGCAATCAGTGAAAGCTGTTTGTCTTTTCTCCTGTTAGAGGTGTTATCATCAGGAGCCATGTGGATGCTCTCTGGGGCAATGAGCCATTTCTCCAGCTCATCCACAAAAGCAAGAGCATTGGGGGAGGGGAGAGTCAGTTCATGCTTAGTTGAAGGCCCCTAAGTGGGGAGTTGGGGAGACCAGAAGTGGGGAAAGAGGGTGAAAAGACAGTAGAGTCTGTTTAACTGAGCATTCAGCAAAAAAATTGTGAAAAATGAGTCCCTGTGTTCCCTTGTTCACACCTGGGACAGAGTGCTGTCACTGTATCATATTCGAAATTTGAATTTTGGAAGACCACTATGTAGCCATAATGTTTGTTTCCCAGCACTTTCTGATCTGGGGCATTATTCACATATATTTTCTAATCTTTGGGTAACAACTTCTTAGGGATATAAAACACAGACTCATTAAGCAGTACAAAATAGTTTGGGCAAGTTCAAATGAATGGTAAAGACAGGAAAATCTAGAAAATTTAGAGGAGAGTAGGAAAATTTTAAAGGTGGTATATTAACTAGACCTGAATGGGTGGGTATAATTTGAATAGACAAATATTCAAAGGGAAGGGCACACCAGACCAGGGGACTGTGAACAAAAATGTGGATGTGGGATTCTAGGGACAGTGAGTAAATGAGAACACTTACTTACAGAGCAGACTGAGGTTTACAAAGTGTCAATCTTGAGATGTAACAGGTGAAAAAATTAGGGTTTATATGGGATTAACTGAGTTGTTTAGGATAACATTGATGGTAAATGTCAAAATGGGATTGGAACCCATGGTTTCCAAAAACCGAGTGCAACAAATTTTTCATTAGACCACCTCTGGAATAAAGTTAACACGGGGGAGTAATGAGATCACAACGATAAGTGTCTGAATGCTTAAAATGATCAACCAAATTTCAGTTTGTATTAGTTGGCTTAGAATCAGGAAGACTTCAGTTCATAACTTGCTTTTGTTGGATACTAGCTGTGTGACTGGGCAAATAATTTAATCTCCTTATGCCTCAGTTTCCTCAATTGCAAAATGAAGTTAACAATAGTGAACTATCTCTTAAGATTGTTATGTGAATCAGAGTCAACATAGGAATATATACTTTATGAACTTTATAATAAAATAAAATAAAATAATCTTACATTATTAATCATCCTAGATCATGAAGGGCCTTGAATAGCAAGATAAGGACCTTGGATTTATTTACAAAAGGGAAGCATTGAAGGGTTTTTTTTTTGTGGGGGGGCATGATGAAACTGGCAATTTAAGGAGATTTATCTGTTGGCAGAAATGATTAGGGTGAGAGAAAAGGCTTTAGTCAAAGAAAACACTGGCTTAGAGGTCATCTTGAAATACTGAAGCCTAAATAGATCAAATAAATTGCCAGGATCACACAGGTAGGAAGCAGTGGAGCCACAATTTGAACTGGGTCTTCTGATTTCAGATTTGACAAGCTTCGCTTTTCCTGGTACACCTTATGAACTTTGGTTAAGAGGTTATTGCAATAAAACCAGACACAAGTTGGCCAGAATAATGGTAATGTGAGTAATGTTCATTTTAAACAAATGAAGGGGATATTCTAAAAGAATAATAAATAGAAGGTGATAGAGGACTGTATGGAAGAACTTTGGGGAATCAAAGTTCGGTCTGATCATTCATGGCTCTGTGCCTCTATAGACATCACTGATCATGGCACATTTTGAATTTTCCAGGTACAATTGGGCTGGATAAGTTGGACTGGTGGTTTTGGAAAGGAAAAAGATCTGAGTTTTATTGGTCAAGGGATCCAATCAATTCTCCTCTTCCTAATTCCTCACTCCAAGCTGTAGGTCATCGACTACTTCTCTATTCCCTTCTCCTCATTCCCACCTTCCCAGGAGGAAAAAAAAGCATTAATCTGGGGGTCTGAGAAGTCCTTCCTGATGCATTCCTTAATCTCCTCTCAGTGAACCAGGATGCTTACAATTTTAATGTCCAGTTCAGAACACTGTGTGAGCTTCAGAGGGGTGCCCTTCGTGACCATTAGACCGATACACTGAGGCAACCATCTGGGGCAATCTCAACAGTTGGCTTGGAGCTGGCCAGCCAGGACACATCAATGAGTCAGAAGCAAACTTTTTCTTTGTTTTCTTCCTTAACAAAGCAGATCCAGCCTGAGGAGCCCCTTTCCCGGGGTCCTTTTGTTTGGATTTGGTGCACCCACTCCTGCAGGCAGCAGAGGGCACTGTTTCTCTGGAAATGGAGTTTGCAAGTTTCCTTGGTCCCTTTCCCTCTGGGGTCTATTGTTTTTGCCATACATCTCTCTCCCCTACTCCAGCCCACTTCCCCAGGTTTTCTTTCCATTTTCTCCCCCTTTAAAAGTGAATTTAGTGCTTATGAACATGGCAGATAATTACTCTGAGTACAGCCTGTCATCCCTCCGCAGGTCTTTTGAAAGCTTTTTCCCCCTCTGTAGTTCTGGCAGTGCCCCTCACTCTGACCTGCAGTCCGCCTCCCCCCACCCCAATTATTTCAGTCTGGGGGTCACCGTCACAGTCCTGCCAATGCATCTCAATCGTGCTTCCCAGCCTCCCTGGCTGGTGCAGCCCAGGACTTCCTGCTCAGGGCATCTAAGCCTTGATTTATGGCGTCCCTTCTACCCTGGCCCTGGGGCTCTCTCCTTGGGCGAGACTGCTGATCTTACCACATTTTCAAATTGGTTCTGCCGTGAGGACCAATGTCTGGGTGGGATGATAATTGGGCCCGCAGACTCATTTCAACTGTGACCTCCCTAAAGGGGGGGAACCTCTGTTCTCTGGATATGAAGGACACCCTACCTAAGTAGACAGAGAATACCTGGAGGTTTTTCCCCTTTCTTTTCTTTTTTGTTCTAGCACAGTGAGATTCAAGGTAAAGCATATACCCTTTGGGAATTCCAAGAAGAGCGAAATCTTGGCAACCATTTAATTCTCAGTGTTTTAGATCCTGTTCCTAGAAGGGCGTGACATCTTCAGTTTTTGAGTTGATACATGCAAAGGATGAGACTTGGTTCTATTCAAAAATAAGTTAATACAAAGATCCATTGAAAAATGACCCCGGAGCCAATATGGCCATCTAGAAGTTTCGAAAAGGAACAAATTTCTTCCTTCTGTAGATGAAAGATAAAGACCTAGATGTTTTTAGTTTAGGCAATTTTCCGAGTTTGCAATACAAGAAATCTCCTAGTAAACAAACTGTGAAGTTGTCAAAGTTTATCCAGTGCCGTCCTTTCTGTGCCTTTGTAATAAGTTTTCTCCAGAGTTAGGGAGTGAATCTTAGAATGTTAGGTATTAGGGGCAGCTAGGTGGCACAGTGGATAGAATACCAGCCCTGAAGTCAGGGCAACCTGAGTTCAAATTTGGTCTCAGACACTTAACACTTTCCTGGCTGTGTGACCCTGGACAAGTCACTTAACCCCAATTGCCTCAGGAAAAAAAAATAAAAAATTAGGTATTAGAAACATTAGACATAAGAATCAACTTTAGGTTGGCAAGCATATAATCCAACCCTCTCAAGCTACAGGTAAAGAAATAAATTTGTGCATAAATAGTGACTTACAGAGTTATTAAGTATTATTAATATTTACTATTAAGAGAATTATTTGTTATTATTACTATTAAGAGAATATTATTACTAATGTGTATTATTAAGAGAAAAAGAAAGAGAGAATAATACTTAACTTAAAGGAATGATTCCTTAAGGATAAAATCTTAGACACAATTGAGAAAGGAATCTAGGTTCACTGGAACTTTTTCAACTTACCTCAAATCATGTTACTTAGCTAAGTGTTAATTTTATATTTCACTTGAGTTCCCTATGACTCTGGGATTATTTTTATTAATATTGTGCCTAACAATAATAACAATGGATATCAAGTGAGATAATGTTAGCAAGAGCATTTAGCATCGTCCCTGGCACATAGTAGATGCTTTAAAAATGTCTATTCTCTTCTTTTGTTCCTATATAAATGTTTGCAAAGTGCTTTAGGATCTCTCCTTCATTATGCATTTTGATTGTTGGAGTAAGGGGGGAAAGGTTAATTTCATCCAATCTCTTTTACCTCCTGATAAGAAGAAGGGGTTGGTTCACCTCTTAACCCTTCCTTTTTTAGGGAGAGAATGACTTTTTTTTATTTTGTACCTCCCCTTTTACTGAAAAGTGATAAGGTTAGGTGTCCTTGCTCAAACTTGGTGGTCATAGCTAGACCAAAGACAAGGAGGGAAAAACAACCCATTCCCTGCTGGACTTCTTTGGATTGGATAATTTCCTCAAATGTGAAACTTTTCATTCAGAACTTTAAAGAATCTGAAGAATGTCCTCTTGCTCTTTCTTTCACTGTCTCCCTTGGAGATCCATTGGACTGAAGGGTCATGGGGGGGCGAGGAGGGAGTGAAAATGGGAAGATCGATGGAATGATAAAGATAAAGAGACATTGATACTAGTCTCAGCTCTGCTAATTTCACTGTGTACTGTTGAGTAAAACAATTTCCTTGACCTCAATTATCTAATGGAAAAAATGAGGAGATAGACTTAGCAACTCCCTAAGGACCCTTTTACTTTAAAAATCCAGTATCTCTTCTTCTTGGCTTACATCTCAGACTTTGATTCTCTAGCTCCTTGGTGCCTCACATGTGCCTCATATCTGATGATTGTTTTCTCTCTGATCTCCGAGGGGGGCAATATTACATAATGGAAAGCATTGGTCTTGGAATCAGGACCCCGACTGTGATTCCGGGTTTTCCTCACTTACTAGGGATGAACAAGTAATTTTATTCCTCTGATTCTCAGTTTTCTCATCTGTAAAATGAAATACTTGTACTGCCTACCTCATAGAGTTGTCAGAACAATGCTTTGTAAGCCTAAAAATGGTATCTATCTATCCATCTATCAGCTATCTTTCATCTATCTCTCTATCTACTATCTATCATCTCTTCTATCATCCATCTATCCATCTATCATCTATCTATCCTTTTATCATCCATCATCTATCATCAATTCCTTCTCTCTATCCTTCTACTCATGTACTGATTATTTGTCAATCATCTATTTCTTCTATCTCCGTTATCTATCTACATATATACATATTTTTCATATACACGCACACAGTAATATACACACATATGTATCACGAGCATGCATGTACATGTATCCACATCATATTTGTATGTGTCTCATATGTGTCTGGATATGCACATGTGTGTATATCTATATTGTTATTGTTTAATCACTTTAGTCATGTTCGACTCTCCATGACCCAATCTGGGATGTTCTTAGCAAAGATATTGGAGTAGTTTGACATATCCTTGTCCAGTATATTCATAAAGATGTGTATTAACATTGTTTAGGCCTTTGAAAATCATGTTATCTTGTTCCTAGTACTTAGACATTCCTTAACCTTTGTCCACTCACTTGGAAATCTTTGTGGAGCCTAGTTCAACCAGTTCTGTTTGCTGTCACCCTAATGCTACCCATTGCCTCCTCAGGATAAGACATTTTTGGCTTCTACACTATACTAGATAAACAATTAAGCTTCCTGAAAAGTTATTTATTCTACATCCACTTGTCTCACAAGGATACACATGTGGCAGATTGAAACAAGACAGGCCTTGGAATTAGAAGTCCTGGATTCAAGGCCTTATTCTTATCTGATTCTTACCAGTTGTTTGACTGTGGACAAATTTCTGACATTCTCTGAGCCTCAGTTTCCTCACTTGGAAAATAGGAGTTATAATGAGATTGTACAACCCTTCCCACACGGGGCTATATCATTATGAATCATTTATCATATGAGTTTAGTATTTGACTGAGGACAAGAGTCAATCCCCAAAACCTTAGCTCCAATTCAATATAGACGTATGCCAAAAGGAAAGAAATGTGTTCTTCTTCCTATGCTACTATGGTCCCATTGATAAAATATTATCTTGAGGCATTTTTCCTAGATGGAGGGATGAGTTGCAGAAATTCATCTACATACTCTTATCCTGTCTCCTTGGTGACCACAAAGAGGCGTTTGGGAGAATGAAATTAAGATATACAGTGTGTAACCTCAAAAGCAGAGCAATAATAGCTAAACTTTATAAAGTTTTTAGATACTAGATTTTTTTTTATTGTAAGCAAGCCACTTAACCACTGTTTGCCTCAGTTTCCTCATCTGTAAAAAGAGAAAAACAGAATTGCCTGCCTCTCAAGGTTGTGAAAATCAAATGTGAAGTAATATATGTCTATTCCCATAAAGGAGGATGGACTAAGGAGGTCAGTCCCTACCAGTGAATTCAAAGTGCCACTGATATAATTTCCAAAGTGGAAGAGACTTAGAGAACCTGCTTCTATGGTGTGTGACCTGGGAGATCTTTTGGTCTGATCTTATTTTAAAAATGAGGTCACATAGACATGGTCACAGAACCATGCAGTAGCAGAGTTTTGATCTGACCCCTGTTTTTTTGCAGTAAGACCCAGGAATTCAAGTTTGGGTCATTCCACTTTTAAATTCCATTTCTGCCAATACCTTGTAGTATTGTGGTATTGTGGTATTATGAATGTGCGAAACAACAGGAACTTGCATTGGGTTCTCAAAAAGACTTGTTTTTTTCTCTTCTGGGACAACCTTTCAACTTTACCCTGCTCCTAATCCAATTTGTCCAAAGGACAGGATGGGTGAGCAGAGGGAGGATCTGACAGATAGAATTGTGATATTTTATCATAAAATCCTATTTCCAGAGCTTGGAGGAAACTCAGAAGTGATTTAGTTCAAGCCCTTTCATTTTATAAATGAGAAAACTGCAACCCAATGAGTTTAAGGGCCTTGCCCATCATCATTTTGGTAGTGAATGTCAAAGGCAGAATTTGAACTCAGGTCCTCTGACTCTAAATCTCAGTGCTAGTTCTACTCCATCATTTTTCTGCATACAAGCATGAATGTATGACTACAGAGGCCAGATGGTTATAAAGAAAAGTAAAAGAATAAAAAATCCTCCTGTCTTGGTCTCACTGGGTGCAAATGACTTTCTTATCTGAAAGAACAGGATTTCCTCTTGGGATTGCTAACTAGGTGAATTAAACTCCAGATGTCCAAGTACACTTAAATTCTTATAAAAGGTTTGTTGCTTTATCATAACATGAAAACATATCATTTAAAGTATTCAGACCCAGATCTGGAGGGGAAAGGTGAGGGGTAGATTCTCCTCATCTTCCATAGCTTGATTTAACAACCTGTCTTTTCTCTCTGTTCCCATCTCATTGACTCCTATGCCTAAGGAATAAAAACCATGACATAGATTGTGCCTGCATGAGGTAGAACTACTAGTAGTTAAACACAAGTCAGGAGAGAAGAACCAATTGACCTATTTGTTTGGTATTATATTAACTGAATTACTTGACCACAGAAGTTTTCCACTTTTCCCTGAATACCTATAGTGCTCTGACAATAGATTGAGTCATGGAACATAGTTTGAAATTTGTTTTTGTACCTTTGTTCATAATTTGCCCTTTGGCTTGAATGCCCAATTCAGCACTAGCTCTGTGTGTGTGTGTGTGTGTGTGTGTGTGTGTGTGTACTTGAGACAAGCAGCACAAAAATTTGTAATAAAACAGGCAGCATTCCAGTCATTGGAATAATGGTATGGGTGAGCTGGGGGAAGCCAAATAATAGGATGATATTGGGTCAAGGGAGAATTCACCTGACATAGAGGTATAGCTATTATTTAAAATTTTTTTGCTAATTAGAGGCTGAGCTCAATTGTTCCTAACTGCTGAAAAATAAGTTCTATTGTTGTTGTTTAGGCAAAAGTCCCATATCCCCTTTACTAGATAAACTCCTGTTTCCAATTTCTACCTTTTGAAACCTTACCCACCTTTTGAGGTTTAATTCAAGTGGATTCACTGTCCCTTGTTCCCTATACCCCTTTCTTCCTTAAGATGAAAATGATCCCTCCCACCTCTGTATTTCTAAAGTATCTGGTTTATATCGTATAGCACCTACTACATATTGCCTTCTATTGTAATCAGCAAAAGAATAATGGATGAAGGACAAAAGTTCACAATGGATAGAAGAATGAAGAAAAAAGCTTGAAATTTCATATTCCAAAAACAGACTAAAGAACTCCTTAAAGAAACTAAAACCTGCCTACTTGAACCTCATTACTTATTACTGAGCAATTTTCATCCCTATCTCATGTTCTAGTTTCAGAAGTCCCCACTATCATTCTGAAGAGAGACATATAACCCAGATCTGGTACAAAGAGCCTGGAAATTAGTGAAGAGCAATTCATTTTCTTACAAGAGACATTACAGAAGCTCATTAACACATCTTTGGGCATTAGAAGAGATGTTATTCATTCATTCATTCTATTAACATTTATTGAGCACTTAAATTGTTTCTTCCTTTATTCTATGCCTTGAGGAGTGGGAAGGGGGAACTTAGAAAAGATATATACCTTTATCCTCAGGAGGGCTCCAATCTAACATTGCTATATAATTAATACTCTTAAAACACATATTTGATCAAGTCAATATACTACTCAAAATTTTTGTTTGACTCCCATTACCTTCAGCACTCCTTTTAAAAAGAGAAAATGACCAAACTGGACTTTTAAACCTTTGAAAATCTGGCTTTTAGTTAGTAGTCTTATTTCATAGTAATCCTTAGATATATATATATATTCTCCCTTTTAGTCAAACTGCCCAGGTAGCTGTTCTCCATCCAAGGAATTCCATTTTCCAACTCAGTCTCTTTGCAGCCTGCCTGAGCATTAATGTTCTTTCTACTCATGCTTGCTGCTTGGCTTCCCCAGTTCCCTTCAAAACAGCTCAGTACCATCTCCTATGAGAAGCCTTTACTGATCTTCCTAGCTGCTAATATTCTCTCTATTTTGAAATTACTTCTTATCAACTTTGCATTTGCTCATATAACTTCTTGGTCATCATCTTTTTTCTTCCCTCAACTCACCCCTACCATCTATTAGAATGGAAATTTTTTGAGTGCAGTGTCTGTTTTGTTTGTTTTGTTTCTATATCCATGAAGCCTAATGTAGTGCTTTACATGCTATAGGCACTAAATAAATGTTCGTTGAATTAATTCAATATTGTCTTTTTTTTTCTTTATTCTCTGAGATATGGTGCGTAAGCAGGTTCTGTTTGGGGAACTAAGCAGGAGGATGGAAGTACACAAATGAAGTTGAAAATGCCTTTCTTCTGATTCCTGGGGTCCTTCCCCAAACATAGCTATTATAAAGCAGGGGCTTGCACACTCTTCAAAAGACATGTGTTTAACATTAGAGAATAAAGCTGAAATTGTGAGGCAAGCTACTGGGTTGAAGGGTGGAACGATTTTGTAGGAAGGGAGTGGTAAGACCCTGGGTATCCTATCCTACCTACTGGTTCTCATTTATCAGAGATTCTCTGCTGAATGGCCACATGGTTAGACAACTCTCACAAACTGTACCATATGTTACCAATAAATGAAAACTCTTATTTTTACATACCGTTATTGGCATAATATTTTCTGTGCTTCCAGCTCTTGCAGAGGCGTTGTTGACAGTTTGATGGAATAAGGACTCACTGTTGGTTTGATTGTGCTTCAATCACAAAAACTGAAAAATAAATGGATAGTTAATAAGAGTTTAATGTCTGTCTTGACCAAATTTTCTCAAACTCAACCCTGAGGTCCCAGCAAACAGGAAAATAAATCTGCGGAGTAATTCAAGCAGAGCATTGCATGAGGGATTGGTAGATATAAACCAGTGGTCCGGAGGAGATAGTGGAACAGTCCTGTTCGACCCTGAAGTAGGAAGAGAGAATTGTAGGCTGGTATCCTGTTCCAAATTTAAATTTCCCCAAGAAGCGAATAAAAGCTCTCTCTGTTCAGGGTAGAGCAAAGGAGAAGAGGAAGGTATAGCAGAATCAAATGAGAAACCTGGTGATTTTAGAAAATAGCAAGAGTGAAAAAAGCTCTAAATTTGGAGTCAGGGTTTAGGTTCAAATTCTGACTCTTTATTTCTACCTATGTGGCCTTGGATAAGTAGTTTACATGAACATTAATTAAATTTCTGGCATTAATCAAATCAGTGTCCTATATTTACAGGAATCAGTTAGTTATTCAAAAGCATTTGTTAAACTCTTCCTATGTACCACACACTATGCTATAAGATAGGAAAGGAAAAAGAAAATTCCACTCAAAATCTAACGACCTTTAAGTTCTTTTATATTAAATTATTCCTAATATCTCTTCTAGGTTTATAATTCTATGAATTACCTTCTTATTATTCTGCTCCTGCCCACAGGTAGTTGTTGATTGTAGAATAGAGTAAAAATAATCCACAGGTTGGGATACCATGGCTTTTTCCACTACTTCCTAGGCTTAATTATCTGAGTCACCTTACAATGTGCCAGGGATGGAGCCAGACTAGATGGAGATAGAGAAACCTCTCCCTTTGTGATGCTGAAAGCATCCTAAAAAATACAAGATCAGCCTAATCAGGAAGCATTTGTGAATTTAGTGCACTCATTGGAAAAGGCATTTGTGCATTTGGTATACTCACTGTAAAAAGTAAAAGTGGTCCTGTGCTTGCTGGTGACCTGGGCTGCCAAAGGCCACCTCTGCCCTGCTTTTGGGAGACCTAGGTTACTTTCACTCTACCAGCAGCCTACAGACATATATGTCTACCTACCTACAGAACATCAATGCTAGAAAATTCCCTAGATAGTATCTAGTTGGAAGATGGGAGAACATTAAAAAAAATTCCTCTATAGGACAAAATTTCCTAAGAATCCTCCTTCCCCTTTAGGCTTTACACTGTATAATTATTTGGTTTAGAACATTCTCCCAAACTCCCCAAATTAAAATGTAGATGGCAATTACTTGACAAAACAAATAAAAATATAATATAACATATATTATGTATAGTTTTCTTAAATCAATATATACCAGATAAGATTTTTATGTATAGTCTAATGGGTCCCTTTTCTGTTCGACTTTTACATCACTAGTTAGAGTACTCCATCTAGGTCTGGTTTACATGAGTTAAAAGGAGAGTAGCCAGTATGTTGAAGGGAATCAAAGCCATGCTCTATAGGGGATGATTGAAGGAACTGAGGTTTCACTTAGGATAGAAAATATTTAGGGGAGACATGCTAGTTGTCTTCAAGTCTTTGAAAGCCTGTCGTGTGGAAAGAGGATTAGACTTGTTTGCTTGGCCTCCATAGGGCAGAACTAAGATAAATGGGGGAAGTTGAAAGGAGTCTAATTTCAGTGTGAAATAAAGAACAATTTCTCAACAATTAAAGCTGTCCAAAAGGAGAATGGGTGCAATGCTAGGTAGAGAGTTTCCTCTTACAGAGGTCTTCCAAGCAGAGGCCGAGTGATTACAGGATTTAGAACTAGAAAATTCCTTTGAAAGTGTTGGGAATATGGTAGGTAGATTA
Organism: Sarcophilus harrisii; assembly: GCF_902635505.1. Classification (NCBI taxonomy): domain Eukaryota; kingdom Metazoa; phylum Chordata; class Mammalia; order Dasyuromorphia; family Dasyuridae; genus Sarcophilus; species Sarcophilus harrisii. The sequence goes on from NC_045429.1 coordinate 50,987,463, forward strand.
TGCTCTGGACTGGAACTGGATGGAGATTACTTTGAGCAAGGCACTTTTCTGAGCTTCCATTTCCTGATCTACAAAATCAGGATTTAGACGAGATTTCTAACATTTCTTCTTGATTTATATCTTATGATTCTGTCTTCTCAGGTTGCTTCCAACTTAAAGAAAGTTCTGAGTTCAGAAAGCTCTGGGTTCAAGCCCAACCAATGATATGGACTGGCTGTGTGACTGTGGGCAAGTCATTGATATCATCAATATTTTAGACAGTTTTCTAAGGCTGTAAATTGGAAAGAAGGTGGCAACCTGATCTAGGAGAAGGAGTTTCCTCTTCCCAGAGTTCTATCAGTGAGATCATAAATCCAGACTTGACCTAGTCTTTCCTTTAGTGAATCCTATTCTCCTCTTCTTCCTTCTGATTTAACTAACTCTGAATGAAAAAGTTATATTGATTTCTTTGTTCACTTCTAAGGGAATATATGCATATACACACATCTTCCCCTAATTACCTCTGCATCAGAATAAGATCATTTCTGTGCTTGGAGACTATAGAGATTTTACTGGTCAGTTTTCACTCCTCAAAGGAGTGGAGTAGAGTGGATAGAGGGCTAGGGCCTGGAGTCAAGAGTTAGAGTCTGGTTTTAGATATTTAAATTGCTGTGTGAACCTGGACAAATCTGCCTTAGCCTTCTTACCTTTAAAATGGGGAGAATAACACGTCCCAGTGTTGTTGGAAGGATCAAATGATATAGCATTTCACAACGGTCTGGCATATAGTAGGTGGTGCAGTGGGTAGAGCACCAGCCCTAAGTCAGGAGGATCTGAGTTCAAATGTGATCTCATACATTTAACATTTCCTAGCTGTATGACCCTGGGAAAAATCACTTAACCCCAATTGCCTCAAAAAAAAAAAAGATAATAATGATAATTGTAAGCTACTTAGCTTCTTCCTCTGCCTATGGTTAGCATTATTGGAAGAAAACATTAGAGTCCTCAGATAAAAAACTTTTAAGCCTTAAGGGTTATTAAGCATGGCTTGTCTCATTTTCAGTTGAATTCATCTACTTGCATTTGCAGTGTCTGTTTTTTTTCCCCTTAAATGATGTCATTAACAGATGAAGCCATCAGGACCAAGGACAAAGATACAGCATGATTTGATGCCTTCTGGACAGTTATGTTTCTGGCATGTGGGCTGCCACCTGCCCTTTGGTACTTAGGCATAGTTTCCTAAATCTTCTGCCTTTATCCTATTTTTTCTTAAGAAGAGGAAAGTGAATGAAGATCCAAAAATGTGAAAAAAAATTCTAAAGAGTATTACAAACTCTTAAAAGACTTGAGAAGCAGCTGTAACTGAGTTTTGGGGGCCCACAGGAAATATCAAAGAGTTAATTTCAAAATGAATCATTGGCTTGTAGTTAGTTTTGCTATTTTGCTTATAAATTTAAGTGAACAATTTAACAAGCTCATGTGATGAACAAGTGGTACTCCAAACTTCATTATACTTGTTAACTATATGTGCACTTATATGTATATACACAAATGTAACATTTTTTCCTTTAAAGGGAATTTTATGCTGATGAAAAATTCTGGGTGAGTAACTAGACACAGTTCACCCTGCAGTCTAATTGGACAACAGAAACCAGGCTAAAGAGAGAAGAAGAGAAAGGTCAGAGAGAAGGGATTCTCTTGGGTTTTGATTAACATAAATTAACATAAACCCTTCATCCTTGATGTAAGCAATTGGTTGTGGTTGATATAATCAAAGAGGAAAGTGAATTGATGGAAGAACAGAGAGAAACGCATGATGTCATCAAGAAACAACAAAGATGTGAAAGCTAAAATGTGGTTATTGCATTTTGAGGGTGCTATACTGAAAGAAACAAGGTGGATCTCACTTTAAGAAAATCTAACACAAAGAAATCAAAACTTGCAAAAATAAATTAATGAGATGAGTGACATAAGGGTTTTGCAATGGAAAAATGTATGTCTTGACTACACAGGATCTGGAATCAAATTTTACCTTGATTACTCACTGTCTGTAAAGAGGTCCCTTTGCTGGTCTAGATCTTAGTTTCTTCATTTGTAAAATGAAGGAATTGGACCAAATGGCTTCTCTCTTCCAGATCTAACTATCATTTCATAACTCTAAGATTTTATCATCTGCCCGGCAGCTGCATTTCCCTATATATATATATTGATTCTCCCAATTAGAGCACGAGGTCCTTGAAAGCAAAGACTGTCTCCCTTTACTGTTTTGTATGCTTCTAAACACAATACCTGAATATAGTAAGCACTCAATAAATGCTCATTTATTCATCCATTCCTACCAGATCTAGTAATTCATTAATCTTTGATATTTAAGAGGGCATTTGGGTGGCACCATAGTGCATAAAGTGCTGAGCCTGAAATCAAGAAGATTCATTTTTTTGGAATTCAGACAGAATATGTCAATTATGTGACCTTGGGCAAGTCACTCAACCTGTTTGCCTCAGTTGCCTCATCTGTAAAATGATTTGGGGGAGAAAATGGCGAACCATTCTGGTATCTCTTCCAGAAAACCCCAAATGATGTCACATGGAGTGAGACACAATTAAAAAATGATTGAACATAGTATTTCAAGAATTTCTGATTTTTATGAGGATGGATACTTCTTCCATCATTACAGTTCACTTACCCACATGCCTTAGCAAACAATTTCTTGAGCTGAGGGTTGAAAAAGTTCATTATCTAGTAGCCAATTCTCTGAGGAGGAAGAAGCTCTATGGACATGACTAGTCTGATCTTCAGATAAGTAGTTTGTAGCCAGTCTAATAGTTGAGGTGTTTCTAACATGATTGGAATTGCCAAAGGTTGTGCTTTATTGATGAGACTTTTGAGAACTCAGAGTTGCCTCTGAATCATGGTGAGGCAGCAGAGTAAAAGGTCATCAGTCTAGATTTTAAAAAGTGAAGAATTTCTTTTGTAAGTGGAAAACCATGGAGAGCCAAGGTACTGAATACATAAAACACCCGAGTTTTTAGTGTTTGGTATAGTAGAAAGAATCCTGTATTTTAGAGTCAAAGGATCTTGTTTCATGTCTCTTGAGTGACTTTGAACTCAGTTTCCCCATTTATAAAATTAATGGTTTGAAGTAGCATACAATGGTCCTTCTGGCTCCCAATCTATTAAATGAAATCATAGATGCTCACTTGGATGTCGATTAATCTTTAATATTTTTAAAATTCATCAGACAGGAACACAAAGATATCCCCTTCATCAATGACAAAACAGGATAGTGGAGGGCTGCACAAAAGGCTCCTTAAATTGGACAGTATAGTGGAAGAAAGGCAGGAAGAAAAGGAAAGAAAGAAAAAAGAAAGAAAGAAAGAAAGAGAGAGAGAGAATGTAAGAAAGGAAGAGAGTAAGAGAGAGAAAGAAAGAATGGAAGGAAGGAAGGAAAAAGAAAGAAAAAAGAATGGAAGGAAGGAAGGAAAAAAAGAAAGAAAGAAAGAAAAGAAAAGAAGGAAATGAATGGGAGTGATTGGATGGAGTATTTCTCAATATTGAGTCACATGATCCCTGTTCCCAGAGTTGGGAGCTTGGGCTTTGGACTCTGGGTCCAAGAAGGACCCTAGGAAGTCACATCATCTCCAAAAAGGTCAGATAGGAAGTGACAGGAGGTTATGGAATTGATTTGATCTGTGGGGAGCGGACAGCATTGGTAACTATTGATCAAGGATGGTTATATCCTCTTAGTCTATCCAATGAAAAAAACTTGGGTCTTTTCCTATGTAACTGGCTGTTACTTCCTGCATGCCAGGTAATAGGGACACATGGTGGGAGTTGGGATGGCTCCCAGATGTGTGTCTGAGCCTCTCCTTGCAGAGATTAAATAAATGTTTTCTCTTTGTACCTGAAGATGTCTCTGATGATTTAATTTGGGAAGGAGAGGAAGAAGAAAAACAGAAGGGAAGAATGAAGGAAAGAAAAAGAAAGGGAAGGAAGGAAGAGAGGGAAGGAGGAAGGCAGGGAGGAAGAAGGAAAGAAGAAGGGAAGAAAGGAGAGATGAAAAGAAGGGAAGGAAAAAGAAATAAAGAGAAAGATAGGAAGAAAGGAAGGAGAGAGGAAGGAAGGAAGAACAAAAGAGAGGAATGAAGGAAGTGAGAATGAAAGGAAGTGAAAGAAAGAAAGGAAAGAAGAAAGGAAGAAAAAGAAAAAAATTGAAAAAAAGAAAGGCAGGGATAAAGGAAGGTGAAAGTAATTGAAAGAAATAAAGAGAAAAAAGAAGAGAAATGTGTTAAGCACTTATGTACAAATTATTGTGTTAAAGGCAGGAAATGCTAGGGATAGAAATACAAAATGAGATATACAAAAACAAAATCATGACTCAACTTTCATGGAGCTAATATTCTAACAGGGGAGAAAACAGAGGAGTGTTTTGGTTTGGCCCACATTCCAGCTCCTTGATTCCAGGCATTTTTTATTGGGGGTTCCCCCAGACCTAGAACTCTCCCTTCTCATCTCCACCTGTCGACTTCCCTAGCTTCCTTTCAATTTCAGTGAAAGTCTTAACTTCTTCATGAAGCCTTTTCTAGTTCTCTTTCATCTTACTGTCTTCATTGATCCTCTCCTTTCCTTCTTACATAGATCATGTGAGAAGAACTTCCATAATAATTTCTTTCAAATATTGGTCATATATCTCTAATCTGCACTCATCAAACTAGACTAAAATAAGGGGTCATTGTATGATTAAATGTAACAGCCATTTCCTTGTCCACAGTGGCTCATGCCCATGTTCTGTCAGATTGGGTTCACCCTAGTGCCCAAATCAATCTATAATAATTAATGGTAGTATCAGGTATGATGGAGGAGTTTGGAGCAGAAAATTATTTCTGTCAGTGCCTATCCACGAGGAGCTTACCATCTAAGAGGGAAGACAGGGCATTGCACTCAAAACAAAAAGTAGCAGCTGAGCCCCTAAAAGCTGTTTCTGCTGGTTGCAGCTCAAGCATGTATGGAATATGCAGAGCTACTACTGTATTATTATCCATCTATCTCCTGCTCTGCATCAGGTGAAGAGGGTGAGTGCTTTGTTCTCCTACAGAGAAAACCTGGGTTTAATGACCCCCATCCCTTGGTTCTTGAAGCTAAAAGGGAATTGAAAATGCAAATGAGACCAGAGAATCATTCATCCCGAGCTGTGGAGAGTGCAACTTCAGGCGAGCTGCTTCCAAGCAATTCCATCCCATCGATGAAGGAGGCCCCAGTCTGGGCTGTCTCTGAAGCTGACTCCACTGCCCTAAACTTATTCCTCTCACTTAAAAGAGTAAAATGAGGTGGAAGAAGGCAAAGCAGATGATTGGGGGTTTAAAGGCACATCGAGGAGGTCCAGGCTTCTGGGGAGCTGAAGAAGGCAAGGAGGGGGGTACACAACAGATGCTTAGAATCCTGAGTCCTATTAAAAGAGATCCTGGTCAGTGATTGGTGGCTGCAACCCAAATCTTCTTGATAAGGGGGAAGGGGCATTAGTGGGACAGAGGGCTCTGAATATGTATGGCACTGGTCTCTTTGTGTGGCTGATATCTAACTGGATATTTATTCTTCTAGATTTCACATTCTGACTAGGAGGAACAAAGGGCTGGCAAGAGCTGCTCTCTGGCGCTTAATAATTTGAAGGAATTTACATTTCAATGCAGCCCTGTGCTACATTTCTCACACTCTCTCCCTCCCTTCCTTACCAACTACCCCCCACCCCAGACTTTCTCCCACTGGAAAGAATAGGCCACTATCCCTATTGGGGACTGGGGGGTGGGGAGAAAAGAAGAGGAGAAAAAAAATTCATGGATAGAGCATCCAAGGGAGGAGATTTATTGATATTCCACTTAGAATTTATTCCCTCTGAATCCTATTTATTTTATTTGTGTTTGTAAATCATACATTACCAAGTACAATGAAATCTCCTAAAACCCCCAGAAGGTTAGCTGGTCGTTCTCTCTGTGATCTGCAGGAGGGAACAGAGGGAGAAAAGCCTTGTAAGAAGTGAGGGGGTGGGAGTGGCTGTGGGGGATGGAGGAAGGGGTGGGCTCTGAGCAAACATTTCCCAAGTCACAGGCACAAGGCAGCCTTGCTCAGTGTGTACAACTGTGACCTGCATAATTTCCTAGTTTCCCACTAATGTAGCTCCCCCCCACACACACCCTCCCTGCAGAGGGATTCATTGTCAGGTAATTAACCATCAACAATACAGAGAGTACCTCACCAGGCAGAAGTGTGAAAACACATTTACACCTAATGGAAATGGGACTGGAGATTTTCTGTTTGAGTGACACATGAGGAACCTCGAAGTGACAAAGACAGAGTTAGCCCAGCGTTAAGATTCCAAGATCCCAAGTACTCCAACTCTCCTCCAAATAATAGTTCTTTTCCCCTCCCTCTGTCTACCCCCTTTCCTAATACATATGTATGTATGCATGCATTCATACAGTATGCATGATATATGCATGTATGCATGTACATATTATGTGTGTGTAATGTGACTGTGTGTAAGTAGGTATTTATAATCAAACACAGTGGGTTGCCACATTGTGAATGGAGATCAGCAGGCCCTAGGGGTTTGAGGGATAGAGAAGTGAGCTTAGGAGACATTTACTTGTACCTAGAACTGGTTACAAAGAGAAACATGTTAAAGCAAGTGTTTTAGCTCTGATGTTAACCCAATGCTTTTCACTCCGACTTAGGCTGTAGGCCCAAGTGGAGAGATCTTTCTCAATTCTGAGTGGTCTTCTTCTAGTCCTGCTACTTGCTGTCTGTGTGGTTTGAGTCAAGTCTGGCAGCCTGTCAGTATTTCTCATCTGTAAAATAAAAAAGGTTGTAAGATTCCTCCTGGTTCTAAATCTGTGATCCTCTATCTAGGGCAAGAAAAGCCTCAAGTTAGAATTCAGCTGATTTTCTTGATTTCTAAAAAATAAGGCACTGGAGAGGCCCTGTAACATTTGGGGACTAGGGAGTAGGGACTCAAATGTCTTCTCCAAATACTACAAGTACATGTGATGGGAAAGAATCAAACTTAGGTGAACAAAGTACAATAAATATCTTAGGTTTTAACCATGGAAGGTGGCCAACTTAAAAAAAAAAAATCAGTAACTCTGGACCTTAAAGGACTGAAAGAAACTTGAAGATGACCCCTAATCTGTATCACTACTTTGGGGAAAAGGCTAGGAAGTCCTATCATTACAATTTAACATTATCCTCTAATATAACTTCTTTTTTTTAATTTTAAAAGGAAATTTTTCCTTTATTTTTTTTTTAATTTTGCTTTTTATTTTCAAAATGTATACATGGAAGAAAAGCTAAGTAGTACAGTGGATAGAGCACCAGCCCTAAAGTCAGGAGAACCTGAGTTCAAATTTGCCCTCAAACACTTAACACTGCCTTATATATATAGATAGTTTTTGACATTCACCCCTACAGAACGCTGCATTCTAATTTTTCCCTCCCTTCCCCCACCTCTTCCCCCAGTTGAGAAGTGATTTAATATATGCAATTCCTCTATACATATTTCCACAAATATCACGATGCACAAGAAAAAATCATATCAAAAAGGAAAAAAAATGAGAAAGAAAACAACAACAAAAAGAGTAAAAATACTATGTTATCATTCACATTTACTTTCTACTGTTTTCTCTTTGGGTGCAGATGGCTTTCTTCATCACAAGACCATTCAATATGACTTCTTAACCTATTTTGTATCTGGACCCTTTTGGCAGTGTAATGAAGCCTATGAATCTGTTTTCAGAAAAGATTAAAAAGGACATCAATTATATTAAAATTCAATTATAAAAATATATTTTTTTAAAGTTCATGGAAACTCATCCTGAAACTACTATCAAGGGCTTCAGTTTAATTCCCCAAGATGAGTCCTCATTTTAAAAATAGTAACTAAATAGATACTATACCCAGAGGTAATGATTAGATCTCCATTTATTAAATATAGTTATTCTTCTCAAGCAAGTCTATAGTTTAGTGGCCATTACAAATGGTGAAAGGCATTTTTTGCACCAGTTCTAGAAAGTAGCCTTTGTACAAAATTTTGCTTAGTCATAGAATTTAATCTTGTTCAATTCTTCAATCTTCTCCAGACTAAGTAATTTTGTTTCCTTCAAACATTCTCTCTTATTTGCAAGTCTTCTCTGAGTCTTCCATTGCAAGTCTTCCATTCCTCATGGAAAGATTTGGTTATTGTTAAGTACAAAGGAATAGTAATTTTAGGGTTCTCACAAATTGTGCTTCCAGAGCTATGCTACCCTCCCCCCCCCAAAAAAAAAAACCCAACATAAAATGTGATCTGTATTTGGGTTCCTTCTGCAAAGCTATGAGCCATTGCATCTGCTTGTGTCAACACAAAGACCAAGGAGAAATACCAAGATGCCCTATATTCTATAATGTTTCCCATTAGACTGTGAGCTCCCTGAGAACAATAGCTGTTCTTTGTTTTTCTTTGTGTCCCTAGCATTTAGTGCAGTGTCTGGACCATAGCAAGCCTTTAGTAAATGTTTATCAACTGACTTCTACATGGGGAATGTTTTGGATAGTAGGGTATGGAAAAGACCCTTAGTCAGTAAGGAGTCCCTTAGATTGTTTATTATCCAAAGTCAGAACAATGGAAGACCAAGATCAAGAAAATTCCTAAAGAGCTTTGTGTTTTCTGGTACTTACTGATTCTGATAAGAGAAAGGCTTCCTGTTGTCTTCTCTGAAAAGTAGCAAGTGTTTGGATATGAGTCAGGAAGAGAGATGAGACTGCCACTAGTGCCTGAAATGTAGACAGCCTTAATGACAAAGAGAAAATATCTTCTGACTCATATCTATATTTCAAATATGCATGAACTATTCATTTATCCAGCATGAATCCCCTAAATAGTGAAAGTGGGGATTGGAGACTATGTTAGTGAGAAGGAAGGTGTTCTGAGTGAGTGCATTTTTCTATATAACATATTAACTGCTTGTCAAGAAAGATAATTAGTGGTTGGAAAAAAATCAGGTAATTTTAATGGAATCAGAATTGGCCTACAGAAGAAAAGAGTGACCAGTTGCAGATGTTTAAATTCAAGGACTTCAAGCAAAATAAAAACTTTAAAAAGAGAAAACATTTTAAATGGAAACCTTTCTGAAATGCACTATATCTTTATTGTATTCAATAAAATTCAATTTTCCTTCAATGACTTAGGGTATCATTATTTTGAACATCAATTCTTACTTTAGCCATAGACTTGATGTTTTAGAAGATATTGTGCTAACTATTTCAATTTGTCCCTAAGTCTGTATTTTAATGAATTTAAATCATAATCCTGAGTAAGGAGTCTGTAACTTCACTAGACTGCCACAGGGGTTCAGGATACACACAAAAAGCTTAAGAACCTCTATGTTACAGGTTAGTGAGATATGTGGGCTGGTTAGTCCTGATACAAAATGGCAGATACTCAAGAAGAAGAAAAATAATTCTAATTGCATTGGAGGAATTGTTTTATGCTTTCATCAATTTTAAAATGCTCCTTTACACAAAAGTACGTCTCATTAGCACCAGCATTCTTCTGGATAGGTTGGATAATGGTATGTCATGGAGCAACCCAGGCTCTGAAAGATCAAAGTTTCAGAAGGCCCAAAGGATAATGGAGAAGCATAGAGTTGACATACTGCTATAGGTTGCTGCATATGCTCAATAATGACTTAGATATAAGGTGTGGCAAAAAAAGGTCATTCAGGAAATAATTGATTGGAAAAGGAGTTAGGCTAGTCATATAAAGAGAGTGAGAATAGGTGGACAGCTTAAGTCTGATCTGGTCCATACAAAATGTTTAAAGATGTTGAAGGAGATAGTAGTATGGTTTAGCGCAAAGAGAAATTTATTTGGAGTCTAAGAACTTTGGTTTGTTCTCTGATTTTGTCACTTACAGCTTAGGACATTAGACAAGTCATTTAAGTCTTCTCATTTGTGACATGAAGAGCTGGGACTCCATATTCTTCAAATCCCTTCCAACTCAATATCTATGATCTTCCACGAAGAATTTTTGGAAGGGCATGAATGAGATTTACATAGACAGTAATGAGGTAAAATCAGTGTTGTAGCATGAAGTTTTTATAGCCAGAACATTACTGAAATGCCTCATTCATTCTTGCTTCTCACCTTTGGAACTTTCACTGTGCATTAGTACAAGCACAGAGGAAATTAGAGGAGAATATAATTTTAGTGCATTTTATTTCTTGTTAGCAGCTGTGATGCAATATGTTTTCTTTTGGAAAGGAGATTGAAAAGATGGTGAATTTGGAGTATCTAAAAACTTAGTTCTTTCTTCTTGCTTAGCACATTTATAAGTAGATATTTCATTCATATTTGTCACATTTTCCCCCTGGACCTGTGATTTCACACTTTTAGTGAGCTTTTAACTTACTAAAAGGAATATTTTCTATAAAAAATATTAAGAAGGGAACCAGTATGCTACATACTTGTTTCTGTCACTCATCCATGCTGAGCAAAGTCTGGGCCCAAGTAACAGTAAAAGGTATCTCTATTCCTGAGCATCATGGCTTGAATGGTGTAGTTTCTTTGTCATGTCTATAAAGTAGTTATGATTAGTAGGCAAGATGGAGAAAAGGGGATCAATAGTATTAAACTTAAGACCTTGGTAGAAATTGTAAAGGCCAGTCCCAATTACAAAGGGGATCTTTGTAGATCAGTTTGGGTTTCCATAGAAGTTACAGAACAATAACCTTAACCCAAACTTAACCCTAAATCTCACTTGAGAGTTTGTAGTTCACCTGTGTCTTCCACTGTCATATTGTTTCTCTAATGACACAGCCATAGAACATATACTTGTGATAGGACTTGCTTTGTGATTCCAAGACCAAAAGAATTATGAAGTGAAATTTGGTAAATGCTCATAGTATTTCCCAAACACTCCCCTGCCCTGAAATTAATTAATACTACCCGCTTAAATAATCACAAACAGGTTACTGTCAACATTTTTCTTCACATTGCTATGGGATGGTTGGAGAGCTGGATGATGGAGCAGGCTGGAATCCATACAGCAGAACATAAGTATGTAGCATACCAACATAGCCTTGACCTGCCAGGAAAATATTTCATGGAAGCACAGTCCCGATTGATTAAACATGGTTTTTGAACAATTCACTGCAGCATAATTATAAAATTAACTCTTTAAATGCCTATAGTGAATGCTGATGAGGTCAGTTGCAGAAGATTAATAAAAAATAATATCTTGTTTTCCTTTGAGGCAATTACTTGAAACAATTGCCTAATTTAGAGCAAAAGAACACAGTGGTGAGGCTGAGGGAGAATCATGTTCTGAGATCAATCATTGACAAGCATGGGAATCATATATAGCTTCAGCAGCATAGGGAAAAAGGCATTTAAATACTAGGCAGTCTCAACAATGCAGAATGGCTTTCAAACCTAGGACTGGTTCATTTTGGTTTAGATAATATCAGTTTAGCCAACATTTTGAAGTTCAAAGTCTAAGTAATCAGATAACTGAAAAAAATATAAAAGAGATAGGCAAAGCTCAACCAGACTCTTTGGATCTTTCATGCTAAGCTATACATGTTCAAGGACTTGTGGCAGTGATTTCATCTATTCTTTTTGTTTGCCTATTGTCACTATTGTCACACATTCAGGATCTTATTATAATAATGTGATACTAAGAATTGTCTAATAATCTTCTGGTTAGTCTCTGAATCCAATATCTCTTTCTTTACAAACACCCCAATACTCTAAATAGATTTCCCCCCAAATCACTCTTTTCACTAAGTATTTCTCCTGCTCAAGAACCATCAATGGGTCCCCATTATTTCTGGCCCCAGCTTTTTGGAGAATGGCTCCAATTTTAATGTTGAAAATTTCAATGGCTGTCACATGATAGTAGGTATATATCAGGATTCATTAAGAAAAAATAGATATAAAAAGTTACTGTGAATGCTTTCAAATGATTATGATGCACAATACCTGTAATACATTTGAAAAGTATCAATACATCTGTGTAGGAGACATTGTTCTGTCTTTGGAAGATATGTTTGTTTATTTTAATATGCTGAGTCACATTGAATGTCTTGTTGGAGTTAAATGTTAAAATGACAATGATTAGTGAGTCTGTAATTCCCCAGAACCCTTTCAATATTTCTATGATTTCTTTAGGGTTGGGAAACACAGATCTTTGAGATAAATTCTAAACTCAAATAGGCACTTTGTTTTATGTTTCCAAACTAGCTCCTATTAACTACTTTCTTTATTCATTCCTATCAACCTGGTCTGATCAATTATTCCCCAGATCTGCCATATCCATTTCTGTCCTGTGTCTTTCTCTAACTACACTCAACATTTTGTGGTGATCCTTCTGTTACTAAATATTCCTCCATTTTTTCAAGCCCATTGGACTCACCCTTGCTTTCCTGACAGACCCAACCCAGAGTTTTTTCTCTCCCTTGAAATCTTGTCATTTATCATCCTTACTACTTATTTGACACATCACATTGCCTTATGACAGTCATTCAGTCATTCATCAAACATTTATTAATTATACATTAAATATAATGTATTTTTCCTAAGAGTATAAGATAATGTAAAATCCACTGATTTTGGCTCCAGATTCTGACTCTAATACTTGCAAATTGTGTGACCTTGGAAAAATCATTTCAGTTTCTTAAGCCTCAGTTTTCTCATCAATGAAATGGCTATAAGAATATTTGTACCTCTCAGGGTTGTTGGGAATGAAGTTGTTGTGGGCTATAAAATGTGTTTGAATGTTTTAAATAAGTTATATGGTACTTTTTATCTTGTTTTTAATTATAGTCATTTTCTACCAATGTCAAAATTGAATCCTTCCTTGTGACTGAGGGGAGAAAGCATAAACATCTAATTCAAAAACTTGTCTGACAATGTATGAGATATTTTATTCTAATAAACCTTCAATTCTCTGTCATGACAAGGAGAGTATATTTCCCTTTCTCTTGTCTATGACTTTAATTTTTTTTTCTAGTCACTCAGAGTTTACCTTCCTTTTGGTGACCTTTTCATTTATACTGTTGTCATTTTTATGTTCTATTGGTTCTGTTTTTAATTTAGCTCTATGTTAGTTTGCTCAGATCTTTGAAAGTTTCTCTAAATTTCTCATATTTATCATCCCTTATTAAGTAGTAATGTTCCATTTCCAGAACAACATGAAGATGAATCATCCTTATATCTGTTTTCTTATTTGAGAAATTTTGATAGAGCACTGGCTGTGGAATTGGGGGAGGACCTGAGTTCAAATACGGTTTCAGGCATTAAACATTTACTAACTGTGACTCTTGAGCAATTTACTTAACTCCGAATGCCTTGCAAGAGAGAGAAAGAGATAGAGAGAGAGAGAAAGAGAGAGAGAGAATAAATCAGAGAATTAGTAAAATATGGTTCAGATCCCACTTCTAATTCAAACTAACTATATGATCATAAGCAGCCACCCTACCACTCAGTGTTCTAGGGTACATGCTAAGACAATAATCATCCCCAGACATTCTCAAGAATAGGGGGACACATGACCCCCACAAATGGGAAAAACCATGAATAACTCTAGGCCCCACCTGAAACCTTTTTTAAAAATAATTCTGATCATACAAAATAAGTAAAACAAAACACAGCACCCATAAAAAGTTGCAGCCTCTACATGAGAAAGATCAGCATCTTCTACACTTTGCAGAGCCTTCACACCTGCCATTGCAACTACAGCAACTGCTTCATGGATTTACTTCTTCTATGAAAAGTCCAAGATACAAGGATAATTGTAGGAGAAAATCATGTGACCAAGTTTGGATTGTAGAGACAAAGAACAGGTATTCCTAAAGAGAGTGTCTAGTCAAAAATTATTTAGAGCACTGAAACTTTTGACAAAATTTAACTGTTTATAATAAATTTATGTAAGTATACCTTTGGTAATAAATGATAAAATATATTTATAGTATACTGTATGCATTTATGCATTTATGACTTACTGATTTTTTTCTTTACATATGTGTGTCATCTGTAGTTTTTCACAGTACATGGCAAATCTCCAAAAGTTCCCACTTAATTATCAATGGCCAACCCACAAATAACCAGAAACATGAATCTGAAACACTACAATGTAGAAGGATGACTGCAAAATTACAGACCAAAACTCATACTTAACAATGAGATTATAGATCTGTCTCCCTGTCTTTTTCCAACCTTCTTCAACACTAATGCTGCCATTTAATCTTTGATTTAAATCCATATGCATCACTTTTCTAGTAGCTGAAGAAGAAAAAAAAATATCCAAAATACTGGCCTTTATGGAGATTATTATCTGGTAGGGGGAAGTAATACATACTGATAACTCAAATGCTTCAAGAATATGATCACATCATTGCAAGTACTACCAATATTGATTCAGATTACAGCTCTTCAAAGTGTTAGTAGATCATCTTTAGTTACTCTGCCTTCTCCACCCCCAGTACTTACTTGTTGGTTAAAATTCTACTCAAGAAAAAAAAAAAGATAAAAATTCTATTCAAGAATATTTTTAAGCTTAGGTCGAATGGTTTGAGGATAAATAGATAGTCTGTCATTTCTAGGATTTTGATTAAAATTTTTCAGATTATGCTTGGTAGATATAGTGCTTGAGAACCCAAGCTCACTTCCATATCATTATCAAGAATTGAAGTCAGTCTTTATTAGAGACAAAAATAACTAATAACTATCATATGGGGTAGGGTGGGTGCAGAAGGGTTTTGTGTATGTCTTATCTCCTTGTCTAGATTACAAATTCCTTAAGGGCAGGGATCATCAGATATTTACCTCAATGACAATATTTGTACATGGGAGATGTACCATATCCATTGCATGTTGGATGAACTAGTTCTTCTTGATGACTCTAATAAATTGAACAATTGCCCTACCATCCAGCTTACTTTGCAAAGTGTTCTTCCATCACTGGTATAGTTCATTCCCTAAGTTCCAGATCTTTACCAAGAAAAGCCCAATGTTGAGCCAATGGAGACAGGTCAACAGTAACCCTGATGAACTTAAAACAGTACCAGTCTTGGCTGGTTCTCTCCAATGACAAATCTAAGTATACACTGGTGGTAGTGGTAGTAGTGATGGTGATAGGGGGAAGGAATGAGAGTGAAGGTTTAGAGTTAGCAGACTGTTCATTTTATACTTGTAGGGCATGTCATTAGCCTCAACTGTTCAAAATTTGACAATACCCACATGCTTCAGTTAAATAGCCACATAGCCACCTCAAGGTTGACTTGGCGTTATGCCATTTCTAATTCTGAGGCTGCATTAGTTTTGACTTTGCTTAATAACAGCTTAATTAAAACAAAAACAACAAAAACAAGGAGATAATCATAAGTTTTATTTTATCCCAAATTTCCAGAAACAACAACAATAATAACAACACCCTGACAGCATTCCATGTCCCATCACATCCCATTTTTACAGTATAGCTCTGGGGTGTGTGATCCACAGCCAGAAATAAACAGAACTGGAATAGTCAGTCAACCATCTGTCTGGAAAACACACATTGTTCCAGATGGTGCTTTCTTTCTGGCTCTCTGGTAACAATCTCCTCTGTCTAATGAAATGAGGCAGAAATGGCCCGGTAAGCTAATGGGGACGATATAATCCCCCCAATACACCATTGGTATTTGGGATCTAGTAACAAATCTAAATTTGACTCAGTACACTATTTTGCACTCTTTTATCCTTATCAGGGTAAGAGCTCCTTGAAAGCAAGGGCTAGGTCTGCCATCTTTTTTGGGAGGTGATACTCATCTTTTGACATCTTTCTTTTGTTCTTTGTGTATTCGACATGTGGTAGCATTGTAATTTGCTGAGCAGCCCTATGGACATTCTACAAAATGCCTACAATTATATTTTATGAACATTTAAATATTGAAGGACTCCACCTTGACCTAGAAAATGATGATTTTAAATTTTGAGAACAAGAAAAAGAACAAGAGGAGGAAGCCATGGTATTGGGATATGAGCATTATGTTTAGGAATCAGGAAACAGGCATTCTAGTCTCAGCTATGTGACGCTGAACAAGTCACAACTCCTCAGTCTTAAAATTAAGAGCTTGGACCAGATGTTCTGTTGCTACTATACCCTCCAAGTCTAAAATCAACTCTGCAATTTGAATAATGATAGAGGCTGGATTTGTAAGTCCTTTTGGTTTTCAAAGACTTAGTCATAGAATTAAAGAATAAAACAATTTTAAAGTCCTGAAATTTATTCAGTGTGAGTAGTAACCATGGGTGCTACTGGTCTTCTCAAGGTATAATAGAATGGAGAGAAGAGGTAGGTAATTGATTTTGGAAAAGATAAAAGAAAAAGTTAGTGAAAAAAGAAAATGTGCTTGTAGTATATAGGCCTATGGTTTTTGATTTCTTAAGGAATAGTGTGTCCCATGTATTACCAATTGAGCAATATCACTTCTTTGCTAGCTTTTCCCCTTATGGTCTTCACAGCTTTCCTCCTGGTCAAAGCTGCCCCTCTCTTTTTCTCAGAACACCAAAGAAATAGCAGGCTATTTTAGCATTTAGCTATCTTTTGGAAGAGCACAGAGGAAGTATTATGTTCTTTCAGCAAAAATATATTATTGTAGTTCCTAGGACAGGCTGCAAAGCTTGTCATTCTCCTCCTTCTGCCTCCTTTTCTTTGTGAAGGACAGTAAAGGTCAACACAAATACTCCTGAGAGGTTTCTCCTTTCTCAACTTGTAGATGGTTCTGGGGGCAATTCTGAGAAACCCAGCTCTTCATTAAAATGCTTCTGCTTTCTCTAGTCCACTTCCAGTAACTACAACACTCTCCTTGCTTGTCAGTTTGGCTCAGTTCCTGTCAACCTCTGTCTTTTGTAAGCAGATTCTTTCATCACCTTTTATGTCTTCTGTCCCTGACTTCTGATTCCTCCTATATTCAACTTCTATCTTCTAGAGTTACTAATGCCTTGATTTAGGAGTTCAGTATGTTGTCACTGATTTCTTTCTTTCTTCCTGACTTCCTAATATCCTGACTTCCCGATTTCCTTCCTTTCCCCCCCTTCTTTCCATCTCTTTCCCTCCCTCTCTCCCTCCTTTGCTTCTTTCCTCCTTCCTTCCCTCTTTTCCTCCCTCCTTCCCCTCTTTTTCTCCTTCCTTCCTTCCTTCCTTCCTTCCTTCCTTCCTTCCTTCCTTTCTTTCTTTCTTTCTTTCTTTCTTCCTTTCTTTCTTTCTTTCTTTCTTTCTTTCTTTCTTTCTTTCTTTCTTTCTTTCTTTCTTTCTTTCTTTCTTTCTTCCTTCTTCCTTCCTTTCTTTCTTTCTTTCTTTCTTTCTTTCTTTCTTTCTTTCTTTCTTTCTCTCTTTCTTTCTTCCTTCCTTCCTTCCTTCCTTCTTCCTTCCTTCCTTCCTTCCTTCCTTTCTTTCTTTCTTTCTTTCTTTCTTTCTTTCTTTCTTTCTTTCTTTCTTTCTTTCTTTCTTTCTTTCTTTCTTTCTTCCTTCCTTCCTTCCTTCCTTCTCTCTAGCATGTCTTTCCTCAAGTACTTTTTTCTCATAAATTACGCTTTTTCTCAAGATGGATTACTCAGTGTTATATGTGGGTGTGCATGTGTACTTACCACTCCCCCGACACACAAAGACACCCCTCCTTTTTTGGCATTCTTTCAGAAATCCAAATATCCATATGATATGCCCTTAAAATAGCAATATAGGAATCTAGATTAAGAGCTAGAAGGTCAATTGAGGAGAATGAAGCGTATTCTCAGATTCACTGGGGAGTGCTGTCAAAATTGCCTCATTATACAAATAGGAAAATTGAGTCCTAGAGTTTAAATTAGTTGTCTAAGGTTTTTCATTTATTAATCAATAAACTAGATTTTGAACGTGTATCCTCTTACTCCAATTGCACTGCTATTTCCATGATATAATCCCAATCTATTTTAAATAATTTTCCCCACAAATTCTTTGCTCCCATTACTCATTGTTTCCTTCATATGCCAGACTAATTCCCATCGCTGTGCCTTGATTTTTATTGTTTTTCTCATCTGAAATGTTCTTGCTTCTTTCCTCTGTCTTTTTCTTCCTCAAAAGCTCACTTGATGTTCCTCCATGCAGCCTTTTCTAGATATTTTAGCCAGTGAAAGTTCCTCTTTTCTCTGAATGCCATTAGTATCTATATCCAGTATGACCTAATTTAGTATTTGGTTGTTTTAAATGGCTTCATGTCTTGTGAGCTTCCTTCTCAGAAAGTTTGTAAGTTCCTTGTAGACAGAGACCATGCTTGCTTATAGTACCCTATTCATAGATCAAAGGGATTTTATAGATTATTTAGTCCTGTCCCTGCTTTTGGCAGAGAAGGAAGCTAAAGAGGACAGAGGTCTTTCTCTATCTTTCCTCATTGATTTCACACTACCCTACCTCCCTGTGCCTTCCCTTTCTCCTTCAGTCCTACAAAGTGCTCCATGTTACAGCAAAACTGGCTTCCTTACTCTTGTCCCAATGTGATTTTTTTAATCTCCCACCTCTGAATGACCTAATCCCCATTTCTGGAAAATTCTTTCTTTTCTCCTCCACTTCTTAGATTTTTTAGTTACATCTCTTTCCTCAAGGGGCTTTGTCTTTGTATGGCCAATGCCTAGTACGTGTGTGTGTGTATATATATATATATATATATATATATATATATATATAATATATATAAATATATATATATAATATATATACATATACATAAATACATACATATATATATATATATATATATATAATACATATACATATACATATATATATACATATACATATATAATACATATACATATATATATATAATATACATATATATACATACATATATATATATAATACATATATATATATAATACATATATATATATAATACATATACATACATATATATATATAATATACATATATATACATACATATATATATATAATATATATACATATACATAAATACATACATATATATATATATATATATATATATACACACACACACAGTTGTAGCTTGATAAATGCTTATTGAATTGAACCAAATCAACTGATGTTGCGCTATCCCATGCCTCTCTGTGTAGACATTAAACATTCCACTTAGTCCAAATTTAGGATCAATAATATAGTTGTAATGAGTTCTCCAATTATGATTCTTCCAAAGCTGGTGATGAGGGGGTCACTTATATGCCTGTGATTATCCCTAGGGTTTAGCTGCCTAGGAAACCTTCCTTAGGGTTGCATTTGACTGGAATACTAGAATCGAGGTTTCCTGAGCCTCCACCTCTGGCTTTCCCAAACCATATTTCTATTATTTCCCATTTCTGCCCCAGGATCCCACCTTTGAGTTTTTAAAAGCAAGGTTACCAACCAACAGTCAACACCTCATTTCTTGGCAGGGGCCTGAATCAACAAAGGGACCAATTAGTAAGTGCTCCTTCAGCTCCAGGGAAGTAGGGTATACTGGAGGTTACCATCTCAATTAAAATAAAGCACCAAAGAAACACCAGTTATGTGGTCTTGGCTAATTAGTGACACCCTCATTTTCCAGAGATTAAGTTAGACCTAGACCTGAATTAGATCAGTTTCTTGTCACAATTACAACCTACTTGTATTCCTGCCTTCCCAACAAAGCTGCACGCTCATCCATCATCATAAGAATGAAGATGTTTATCACACTGGACTCAAAGTTTCACTTGTCTTGTCAGAACAAGACTTCAGATTTCCCTCTTGGTCTACCCTCATGAAGCATTGTAGCCTCAGGCCTTGGATAAAGAAATCCAAGTGCTAATGCTATTCTTATGGCCCTAGATGCTTTCTTGGAACACTGCACACATTCCTTCCTATTCCCAGAACAATTCATTGAAAGACAAATCCTTCAATGACTCCCCATGGCTAAATGGCCATGGTTCAAATCAGCCTAGTCTTCATTGGAACCCAATCTACTTTGCCAAACTTATTTCCTGTTACTTCCTACAATTATATATTCTCCAGTCTACAGTTATCCCTCCCTCCTTGGAAGTTTAGCCAGTATATTAAATATTCTTTTGACTTTTACCCCAGGTTAATTTGTTACTCATACTTTTACATGCATAGATTTTATCTCCTTAATTACTAGGAACTATAGGAGATTCAAGGAAGACCTGATTTTTGCCCTTAAGTAAATTATACTTAAGGATAGGGATCGTGCCTTTTGCTTTTTGACCATTTGTGATTATTCCCACCCTTAGATGCTCAACAAAATTAATTAAATGAAGCAATGAGTTTTTAAGAACTGGGAGAGGGTTGTATATCTAAAAGACATTTTAAAAAGAAATTTGGGTTCCCTAGTAGAAGGCATGGAACAAAAGATTGAGAAGTTGGAATGAGGGTCATTAGTATATTAATTTATTCTGCACATGTTAGAGTATTTGTCAGAGCAAAGTAGGGATCACAGAAGGGGATTTCTAGTTATATAAAGGTTCAGATGGGTCCCACAAACCAAATAGAGAAAATTTTCAAGATACCAGGCTCCTGGGGAGGAGCATGTTCTCTACTGCCATTCTATCAGGAAAAGTCAATGCCCTGCCTGCCCTCTGAGATGTTATGACCCTGACTACTCCTTTGTACTGAAAAGTTGGGGTGGGGGATGACCATACTGTACTCCTATCAGAAATATAATAATATACTTCTAAGATTCCTGTAATTCATGCAACCTTGATGTTGTTCAATTATGTCCAACTCTTCATGACCCATTTGGAGTTTTCTTAGCAAAGATACTGGAATGGTTTGCCATTTACAAATGAGGGAAATGAAAGTAAACAGGATTAAATGACTTATCCAGGCTCAATTAGTAAGTTTCTGAGGCTAGATTGGAACTCACAAAGATGAATCTTTCTGAGTTCAGGTCCAAGCCTCTATGTACAATCACCACCTAGCAACTCTATCCAACTTTTGACTCCTTCATTAACATTAAAAGTCACCTATGGGTTGCCCAGTTAGCATCTCAGGTCAAACAGATGAAGTCAGTAAAGCCCTCTTAAATAGGAGCCCTAGAAAAGAGAAGGTAGCAGAAGATAATGTGGTAGAAAGAGAGCTCCATTTACAGTCGCAAGTTGAGCACTGGAAAGGACCAGCAAGACCATTCTATTCAAAGTGCTCAATTTATAGTTGTGGATACTGAGACCTGAGGAGTTTATATAGCTAATTGATATCAGTAGTAGACTTGGAACTTGTTCTTCTTAAATCAAACCCAATGTTCTTTCTTCTAAGCCATGAGTCAAAGGCTTGAGATATTATCACTTTTGACATTGGCTAGCTGTGTGACCTTGAACAAGACCCTTCCCCTTGTTGGGTCTGTATCTTTTTCTATAAAACTTGTAAAACTATCCTTATATTATATACCTGATAAGTCTGTGATGAGGCTCTGGTAGGGCTTCATAAACCATAAAATTCAGGTTAAATATGAATTTTGCTATTATTATTTTTATGGGCTTTTCTGTTTTCCCTGAGGCTTCCACAAGAAATCTCACTTATTTCCACAGCATGCCATCTCTCTCTCTTTGGGGTTGGGGTTCTTGAAAAAGTAATGCTAGAGTAATACTTGGACAAGAATACTGAATTCTGAGCTGGAAAGGGGGTTTCTTAACCATGAAACCAGTCAGGGCAAGGTGAATATATAAGTCAAGGGTCTGAGGTAGCTTCTTTTCCCTTCTGTCTCAGTACTGGCTTCTCCATGGTCTTTCTGGTCCCAGGGGACCTAGCTATTATCAAAGAGCTCAGCTCCCTGTGTGTGCATTGTCAGGGAATGTCAGAGCTGGAGGGAGATGTTAGAGATCATTTCAAAGGTATGATGATTCATAGGATATCAATCTACATAAATGTGAGCTATGATAATTATAGGGTTTGTGTGTGTGTGTGTGTGTGTGTGTGTGTGTGTGTGTGTGAGAGAGAGAGAGAGAAGAGCCCTGAAGAGAGAGCCCTGAATTCCAGTTCTATCTCAGACCCTTACAAGCTTTGTGACCCTCAGTAACTCTTTTAATTTCTCTCAGCCTTAGTTTTCTCACCTATAGAACGAGGATATTAATAGCACCTTACAGAGTTTTGATAAGGATCAAATGAGATAATTTGCTATGAAAATCTAGTTGTTTTCTTAGTATGGATAGATAAATGTCTCTATATGCAATATCTCTGTCTATGATAGATATATTTATATGTATATATTGACAATGTTTGTGTATGTGCATATATGTGTGACTATGGACTGTCATTTAAAGTCCTAATGTGCTAGACATCTCTGCAAAGACTTTAGATAGGTGCTAATTTACATTAGTAGAGGAAATTCTCATAGAAGCTCCTGACACAATTGAAATTGCAGATCTTGTCTCCTCTCCCATGCATGATGTCTATACCCACACAGATACACACACACACACACACACACACACACACAGGGCAATACCAGATTGCATCCATCATTGGACTTGAAAATCCCAAAGTGTATTTGAACAAGGGAACATCATATTTTACCATAGGATAATGAAAAGAGCCTTTTTTTTTTTTTTTTTTTTTTTTTTTTTTTTTTTTTTGCAGAGGATCCTTCCAAAAAAATCTTCTAACTACTAAAAAAATATTTTTTAAAAAGCAGTTTGGGTAGAAGGGGCCCCACTAGGCAGATGTCTTCGCGCACTAGGGGCTAGCGCAACTCCGTCAGGCAGCATGGCATCTCGGGACTTCCTTATTCAAGGAAGAGCAATCCTAGTCACCATCTGCTCACCAGGTGTTGCCCTTGGGACGCCGTTGGGAGCCCTGTCAGGCTAAGTCTGAGGGAGACTCTGGGATCAAGCACCATCACTAGAATCTCTCAGTCCTTTGATGAAGGTTCACCCACTGATAAGGAAAGCTGGTGGGAATCAGAAAATGTAGTCGGGGGAAAAGATCAAGGCCCACATTAAGGAGGGAAAAAAAGTGTCTGTCACTCTGATAGGGAAATGGATTTTCTTGTTTCGTTGCCCAAGCACGCACGCACGTACTCAAAAGCCTGCCGTGTTTCAAAGCAGCCTTCAATGCCCTGGTGTTCCCTTGGATGAAGAGAGATCTAAAGCTTCTCAGAAGGTGGCAGGTACAGAGCAATTCAGGCAGGACCCAGCCAACAACTCCCTCCGCCTCTCTTTCCCCATCTCCCCGCCCTCCAAAGTTTGGTGTTTGTGTGCCTGTGTGAGAGTGTTCATGCACACATGTGTTTAAACCCAGACTTAAAAGGAGAGGGAGAAAGGAAAATATGACAGCTTTGGACAAAAGCAGCAACAATCCATAATGAATGGCGGAGTCATCATAAAAGAGCTCTGATGCTTTAAGAAAAGCAAATCTCCCCTCGGAAGACAGCACTGAGGATGCCGCTGAGGACAGCAGCTTAAAAGGCCCTCGTTTCCGAGCCAAGAAGAGGCACGGAAAGGATTTGATATACAACACAGAGTCTCTCCTTTCCCTTCTCCTTCTTTCTTCCCCTTGAATCCCATCTTGGCTCAGCCGCGGCAAAACTAAATTAGAAAAACCTGCCGAGCATTGAGAGTCCAAATGAAGCACAAAGCCAATTTATCACCCCCGAGCCTGGTTATCTAATAAACCCCGTATGTAATAAACGTGTTAAGTGCCCACCTTTAACTTTAGCACCCATGGCAGCAGCCAGAGATGGGGGAACTGGGGCATCTTTGAAAAGTGAATCAGCGAATGATATCAAAGCTGGACAGTGCTTTCAGCATCTGGCTTACGTCAGGGGTCCGGTGAGGGTTTATGAGCAGTCATGGAGACCAGCAGGATATCTGACAGCGAGGCAGATCATTTTGACCACTAAGGAGCTGAATCAGATGTCTGTGTTGAGGATAGACAATTCTGCAGACTGAGCAATCACTGGGGAAAAGGAATAGAAGAAGCCGAAAGAGATGAGCTCTTTTCCTTTTTCTTTAGAAAAACATTTTTAATTAGTAGACTTCAGGAACCAGGAGCCTACAGACCTGTAGAATGATGGCTTGGGGAAAGATGTTAGGGATCATCCAACTTTGCAAATTTATAAATATATATATATATACATTCATCATTTTATAAGCTTAGAAACTAGAGTTCTTTGTCCAGGGATCACACAATCAATGTTTGAAAATTTCCTGATCTCTCACCCTACTCTATCTACTGGACCACCCAAATGTCTCTAGGTGGAAAGAGCATTGGATTACCAGTGAGAAAAACTTACACTCTATAACTTAACTAGCCAGCTGTATGACCCTAGTTTAAATACTCTCTCTTCAGCTCTAAAGGAGATAGTTGGTTAGAGTAGTAATTCTTATACATCTTAGTCCCAGCACCCTTTATACTCTTGAAAGTAATTGAGAATCCCACAGTACTTTTATTTATGTGTATTATATTCATAAATATTTATTGTGTTAGAAATTAAGACATCTATGAAAATAGATTTGACTCCATGGACTTATTGAAAGCATTTTGGGGATCGTTGGGGGATCCTTGGATTGTACTTTGAGGACTACTGGCCTAGAAAAGCTCTAAGAAAATTTTCAGTTCTAAATCTTGATGAGTCAATGATTTCAAACCAGGTTTCTCCATATCTTTGAACCCTCTAAGTATATCAGAAAATCTCAATGGAAGCTCTTTCAGAGAAGAAGCCAGTCTAAACTCAATGGAGAACCACTTATGGGTTCCTTTTGTTTCCTGTTCATTTGTTGTGCACATGAGTCCTGAACTGATAGTTTCCATTGGAATCTTTCCATAGGACTATTCTTAATTAGACTTTCTTTGCTTATATTATATATGTAGATTCAGAATAAAGGTGCAATTCCTTTAAAAGCCTTAACTTTATCCAAACTGTATCTTTAAGTGATGTCAACTGTATGTTTAAGTGATGATGATTCATGCCTATGTTCACATTTTTAGTTTTCATTGCTTTCCTGGAAAAATATCAACTTAACCCTTTCCCAGACACTTAATTATTTTGTTGTTCTTCTATGTTTTTTGTCCTCTTGTGACCAACATTTTTGAGATAACAAGCTGGGATGTGGAATGCTATTAGTGTTTATGGAAAAAATATACAACTTCTTTCTTCCTTTCTCTAAAGAAGGGTAACATATTTGAATGACAGTGTGTATCTATAAGGATGATACTGTTCCCTTATTTTACAATTTAAAGAGATGCTTATCTTATAACTGACCTATGAGACTTATTGAACCTGTGTTGTTTCTAGTTTATTTTGAGTATTTTATTTTGCAAATGAGGAAACTGATTCTCAGAGAGATTACTTGATTTTTCCAAGAGGTCATAACTACTTTGTCTCCCCCCAACCCGAGAAACATAGTGCTTACTCAGAAACAGATACTGTCAAGGTCTAATCTTCCCTCCATCCAACATAGATTCCTGTGAAAACTTATATATAAATAATCCATTGCTGTAATTTGGTCTGAATATTCTGAATAACTTTTAAGAACTATGATAATACGAAATGCCTAATTTGTTATTACCTTTTGATTCCACTATCTAACATTTACTCCAAGGAGAGCAAAAACAGAGAAAAAGATCCCATATATATCAAAATATTTATAGCAACACTTTTCTGATGATTTTTATTTTTGTTTTGTTTTATTACCTGGAGACAAAGGAGCTTTCCAATTGATTGGGAAATGACTAAAAGAATTACGGTCTATGGATACAATGAAATATTATTATGTCATAAGAAATTAATTCAGAGAGACTTAGGAAAGACTTTTTTGAACTGATCCAGGGTGAAGCAAGCAGAACCAAGAAAACAATATACACAAAGACCAAATAATATAAAAGGAAAACAGTAATGAATGGCAATAGATTTCTGATAATGAGTCAGTCTTGACTACAGAGCAATAATGACAAAATATGCTTTTTCAAAATAGAGGCAGGCATGCACTGAATAAGGCAAATACTATCAGATATAGCCAATGTGTCATTTTTATTTTGCTTAATTATACTCTTTTATAACAAAGGTTTTTATTAGAGATTGTAGTATTAGGAAATAGCAGGAATGCAAAATTTAAGTGTCAATAAAACATTAAGAAGAAAGGAAGACTAAAAGAAACAGAATGAACAAAGATGAAGAGAATAAATAAAAGCAAAGAAGGAAAAAATCTAGAAAGGTAAGGATAAAAAGGAAGGTATTTATTCCTCCCCTTTTAACTCATTACCTATTTGTTTTGTGGCATTCTTTTTAAGCTGATTTAAAGTAATTTGAGTTCAAAACTTAGAAATCAATATATTTTTGAAAATGATCCATGAAGGGAAATAAGATAAAGAGAAAAGGAAAGGATATAAATGAGGAAGGCAGAAAACTGAAGAAATCACCAAAGCATAGTACCTAGCAGTTTAGGTAAATGAAACTGGGGGTCATGCAATTAATTTGGAATGTGGTCTGTCCTCAGTTTGATAAAATGCCACATGATATCAGATCTGCTTATGGTTGGGGGAGAAAGAAGAGACTCAGAAATGCCTTCCTTTGTCACAGTTGAATAGGAATCTGGCTCCTCTGGTTGCTGGATTTCTTACTCATCTCTCCCTACATCTCTAGGTTGATGGCAGTGTAATAAAGGCCATAAGTATTATAAATGATACCAGCAATGACAATAAACTGAGGCTAGCTTTCTGGCTTTGAAGTCAACTAAGAAAAGGGAGGTTTTCATTTGTTCCAAATGGAAACAGATGCATGTGATCAGGGTTGGGCAAGGAGAGAATTGCAAAGTTGGTGAATTCTGTTTGGGATATTTCCATAGGCTTTTTCTCTCAGATAGTCACTCCGGCTCTTCTACCCTTAGCTACTTAAAAGAAACGGGACCTGCCCTTTCTGATCCACTGTTTTCAAGTTGATTCTCATCCCCCTCCCAATTGAAATTTAGATACCACAGAAAATTAGATTAACTAATGATGCATGAGAAAATAGATACAGCTAAATGAATGGTATTCGAAATTGCAGCCTTAACTCCAAGGAAATTCCATTAATCCTTATGTTTGGCCTTCTCTGAAATCATCATGATTAGTTCAGTCATCTAAGATAGCAGAAAATCACACAGTGCCTAGAATCTGTGGGCCATCTGGTGGCCAAACTATTATCATTTGTATAGAGACAGAAGTGTGTACATGTCTGTGTGTGTGTGTGTGTGTGTGTGTGTGTGTGTGTAGTTAGCTTCATTTAAATGGGCCAGATAAGGCCCAATAAGTACCAGTGAGGTGACCCAAAGAATGAATGAATGAATGAGTCTTTGTGTACTTGAGAACATTCTAATTATTTGAGAAAATCAATATAGATTCTAGAT
Source organism: Sarcophilus harrisii (assembly GCF_902635505.1). NCBI lineage: Eukaryota > Metazoa > Chordata > Mammalia > Dasyuromorphia > Dasyuridae > Sarcophilus > Sarcophilus harrisii. Next base: position 51,014,810 of record NC_045429.1, read on the forward strand.
GGATCTATCCTTGTGTTGTATTTGAGTAGATATTTTCTGTGTCACTCGTGTTTTTATTAGCTTTAGAATATTAAGATTATCATTACTCAGGTCAGACAATCAGAATTTAGTTTCTAGCTTTGATCCTTTTTAGCTTGCTTTTGTTTTCCCATCTACAAAATGAGAGGGTTAGACCATATGATCTTTACGAACTCTTCCAGCTCTTAATCCATGCTGGGGCCTTCTGTTGAGAATGCTGTCTAAGCCAATAGTCTCAAACTCAGATTTCACAGGTTTCCCCCCCACCCCAGTTTCTGTGTCTAATCTCCATACTACTATCATGTAAACACTTACTTTTTTTTTCAATTTCATATTCTTCTTAATGACAATATAAGGAGACATAATAAATGAATCTTGGTGGAGGGGTGGGAGAGTGAGCTATAAGCAGCCTGTGGTCCAAGAATTTGTGATCTGTTGTTTAAGTCATAATTAATGCTAATAATTTCAACTAAATGACAGAGGTACTGAAAAAGGGGAAGAGTTTTCAATAGCTTTAAAACCACCCTATGTAATCATGGGCTTATTCAGGGACTCCCTATGCTAGTTTCTGTCTTTATTATTCCTGAAGCAATTTTTTAATGGGGAAATCTGTTAACTGCACTTAGATACTCAGTTCTTTAAAAAGAAGGAACTTTGTTCCTGCTTTCCCTCTTTCCTCTAAATTCATTTCTTTGTGTTCAATTCAAATTAAGGAACATTTATTTAGCATCTCCATATAGAACATTGTGTCAAGTCTTGGGAATAAGATAGAAAGTTTAGATAGGATGGATGACCCCTGCCTTTATGGAGTAAATATTGTAAATACTGACTTCTCCCTTATAGCAGAGGATTTAAAATGTTAGGGTTTAAAGAGGCATTAAGAGATCATTTATTCTGATTCCCTCATTTTGTAGCCAGGCTACACAAGAGTTAGATACTTCCCCTAAATCACAGATTGAGTTTAAAGCCCAAATTAGGACTAGAAGACAGATCACCTATTTCATAATCCAGTGAATTTTCTACTTTATTGTGCTGCTTTTTTCTGTTTCTATGATGTGCCTGTGTCCCAAGGTGCTTATTTTTGCACTCTGCAGACAGTAGGCATTCCATAAACATATTGACTTCCACTTTTCATACCTTAAAGTTGAAATCTGAGTCCCTCAGCTTAAACCATGTTTCTTCCTCCCATCCTGGGCTGTGTACTCTGTACTGATAAAATAAGAGGGGAAATACAAGAATTGAGGAGTGGAACTAGGACCCAGTATAGAATATGGCTCTAGACTATAGTCTTCTGTGTGTGACTGAACACATAAAACCCGAGGTGGTAAATGCAGCCATGGGGTTCCTGTGGATTCTGACTTCATTCTGGAGGTTTATGGTATCACCAGCGCCAGTCTGCATGGGATTAGAAAGCCACTGTTGCTCACTGTTTATCATTTCTATGTAAATTCCTGCAAAAAACCACCCCCCCCCCCCTAAAAAATTCAACACTCAGTAATTATACTTGGTGGGTTCAAGAGAACAGTTTTCCCTGTGTAAAAAAGCACCCTGACTTTGAAGAGGGAAATAATTCGGCATTTATTCTCGAAATGGTGTGTAATTATCCAACACAGGCAGTGGCTGATTTAAGAATAAAAGCCCAGGCAGTTCTGAAGGCATAAGCCCATGCTCTTTTTCAAACAATTTTAAGAGGGAAAAAAAAAGACCTAGGGATACATTTGTAAATTTGATTTACTTACCTTAGCTACCACAGTGCTTAACATAGAATAATTATAAGCTCAGGATCCAAACTCCTATGGCAAAAGTTTTAATTTTAAAATCCCAGCATGCCAGGCTGCACAGTATATACATTGCATCCTTAACCTACACTTCCCAATTGAGGCTTCTTGTAGGTTTCACTTCAGGAGTTAAAGAAATTGTACCATGTAAAATGAAGGACTTAAGCAAAAAAGAGAAAAGGGGAATGGGGACCAGAGAAAGAGAGAGACAGAGAGAGAGAGAGAAGTAGAAGAAAGAGAGAGAGGAGAAGGAGTAGGGAGGAAGGGGGGAGAGAGGGAGAGAGAGGCACAGACAGAGAGACAGACAGACAGACACAGAGAAACACACACAGAGAAACAGAGAGGGAGACAGAGATAGAGAGAGAAAGAGAAGAGACAAAGACACATAGAGACACACAGAGAGACAGAGACAGAGAGACAGAGACAGAGAAAGTCAGTGAGAGACCGAAACAGAGGAGAAAGAGAGAGACAGAGAGAGACAGAGACAGAGAAGGGGAAGGGAGGAGAAGGATGGGAGGGAGAGAAAAAGAATAAGAGTGAGAGAGAAGCACAGACAAATGAAATACAAATCTAGGTAGGTGTAGACAGAGGTCACCCTTAGCATCTTTTTTTTTTTTGTTTGTTTTTTTTGTTTTTTTGTTTTTTTTTTTTATTTATTTAATAGCCTTTAATTTACAGGATATATACCCTTAGCATCTTGGTTCAAATATTGATTACCAATATTTTCTCTTTCCTGCATCCTATGCTAATTCTTACATTTTGGTACTCCAAAGCAAAGCTGTAATTAGTAATGTGTGTATGTGTGTGTGTCTTTGCATGTGTGCATAAGCATTTATACATGTGTATATATGCATACTAGCATGTTAGTCTAGTAAAGAGTTTACTTGGGGTATGATGACCAGCTTGCCATTTGATGGTTTCCTACCTCAACTAATTATTCCTTCTAATTAGATGTTAAGCTAAGTTGTTTCTATGCTGTTGGAATGCAATTGCTGCTAGATCCACCAGCATTTTATTGCCCTGGGGCAAAGCTCTGATCACCAGTCCTCTGCCCCCAAGCCATAAGTGCTATAGAAATAAATAGCATCAGAGGATGTCTAACTTTGACTCTAGACAGTTAAATCTTCTTTATTCCCTACTGGTAATTTCGTTCTGCCATTCTTCCTCCTCACCCCGCCTTTAGCCACCACCAAGCCAGAGACCAACCCCTATTACTGCTTTAATGAGATCTACACCAAATCTGTGAGCTCTGAGCACTTCAACTCTTATCCTTTCAGTGACCATTTCAGCAAATCTTTATTAGGTGCCTATTAAGGCATTTTACTAAGCATTATTTGGAGAGTTAAAATTGAAATTCTTATTCCCAAACTTTCAACATTTCCACCCAAAAGTTCCAACTCAATCCCATCCACTCTTTCCACTGTCCCCTATGCAATGCCTGTTCCCTAGGTAACACACTTCCATTTGTTCTAAATCTTTTCTTCCTCCATTCCTTCCATCTCATAGATATTATGGAAACCTGCCTTCCCCAGTAACAAAACCTTCTTGATCACTTGTCCAGTATTACCTTTACTCCTTATCTTAGGTTTACTGGTCTTGGTAGGGAGAATATATTTTCCTTCTTGTTATTACTTCCAGGTTCTTTCCCCTAACTTTATCACTTAGTAACTTCTCCTTTGAGTTTCATGCTATTCCTACCTACCACCCAGTCAAAATCCTGGTAGTTGGTAGTTGTCTATGGACCCCTCAGGTCACTCTCGTTCTTTGATGTTCAATGAGTTTAGTACCTGACTCAGAACTCTTCCCTTTTCCTCAATTCCTGATTTCATACTAGAGGACTTCAACATATATATTGACTTTCTCAAACACCTTAACTATTCAGTTCTTGAACCTACTCACTTCCCATGGGATACTCTACCCTGCAAGGATAGTCAGAATCTATCTTTGATCACCCTTTTCTCCTTGACACTTTTTTTCCCCTCAGGTTTTGAAAACACCAATCTTTCCTGATCCTCTTCCTACAGATCTGACCCCTTCTTTTTGGTTTCCTTAGCTGGATCCTCATATAACCATATTCTTTAACTTTAGGTATCCCTCATGCTTTTGTCCTGGATCTTCTCTTCTCCTTCTCTACTACTTTACTTGGTGATCTCATAATCTCCCATAGATTGATTACCATCTCTATACTGATGATTCTTTAATTTATCTCTTTCCAGATCCAAATTTTCTGATAAGTTCCATTTTCACATTTATAGCTGCCTTTAAGCCATTTTAAACTAGAAGTCTACTTGACATCTGGAACTCAACATATCCAAAATGGAACTCACTACCTTTCCTCCATACCTTTCCCCTCTCCCTTCTCAATTATTATAGAAAACAGCCCCTTCCTCTCAGTTCCATAGACTGCAATTCATCCTTGGAACTTCAAAATCTCTCATTCCCTTACCCTCATATACAATTTGTTGTCAAGTCCTAGCAATTTCACCTTTTTAATAAGTCTTGTATTTTTTTTTTTTTTTCTGACCACCACCATTCTAGTGCAGGCCCTCATCACCTTATACCTAGATTATTAAAAAGTATTGCAATTGCCTGCTGGTGAGTTTGCCTGCTTTAAGTTTGTCTCCACTCTAATTCTTCTCCATTCAGCCACTAAAATAGTTTTCCTAAAGAACAGGTCTAATCGTGTTATTCTCCTATTCAACATTCCTCTCACTTCCTCTCACTTCCAGGATCTAATTTAAAATGATCTTTTGGCATTTAAATTCCACTATAACTTAACCTCCTCTACCTTTTCAGTCTTCCTACACCTTATGCCCTGTCATATACTCTTTGATCCAGTGACATTGGTCTCCTGGCTATTCTGTGAATAAAATGTTCCATTTCTCTGCTCTGGGAGACTATTCCCAGGCCTGGAATATTCTCCCTCATTATCCCTGTTTAATCCTTCCCTGGTTTCCGTTAAATCCAAACTACAAAACCAATGTTCACAAGAAGTCATTGCCAATCCTTCTTAATTCTAGTGTCTTCCCTCTTTTCATTATTTTCTATTTATTCTATATTTAGCTTGTGTACATAAATTTATTTTCTTCTTATTTCTCCCATTAGATTGTGAGCTTCTTTAGGGCAGGGACTATCTTTTGAATCATAGCCTGGCACATTTTAGGTCATTGAGTTCAAACTACCACTCTACTCAACCCTTCCTTCATAGAATACTTGTGAATCCTGATTATGTGAGATAATTTCCCCTAAGTTTTTTTCTTCCTGACTCCCATTGTATTCTTCTTCCATTCCATTCTCCTTCTTCTAATAACATCAATATATAACAGAACCACTGATAAACCTTTTGTTTAATTAGATTACTTATATGATCTCTGATAACAATAAGACTCAGAAGAGACAGATATATCAATTGCTCATATTAAAATACAACTCCTTACTTAAACCCTTTTGATTGTTTATTTGTGTTTACCTTTTTATATTTCAGTTGACACCTCTGTTTTTATTTCAAAGTTTCAAAATAGCTCTAGTCTTTTCATCTGAAATGCTTAGAAGTACTCTATTTCATCAATGATCCATTTTCCTCCCTGTGCTGGGTAACATTCTTGGCTATAAGCCTAGATCCTTTGCCTTTTGAAATATTATATACTAAACTCTCCTTTCCTTTATAATAATGGCTACTACATCATGTGTGATTCTGACTATGGCTTCTTGGTATTTGAATTCCTTCTTTATGGCTTTTACTTTAGCCTGGAAGCTCTAAATTTTGAATAAAATGTTCCTGGATATTTTCATTTTAGGATTTAATTTGAGATGCTACTAATGGCTTCTTTCTATTTTCATTTTGTGAATTTATTCTAAGAAGTCTAGGTAGTTTTCTTTTTAGATTTTTTTGACATATGATGTCAGGCATTTTTTTTTTTTTTTTTTTTTGGTTTTTAAGTAGTTCATTGATTTTTAATTTTTTTTTAATTTATGAAATAATGCAAATATTACCATAATATGTAGTATAGTTATCATGTAAAGTTTTCTTTTGCTTTTATTGTTCTTCCCCTCCCTCTTACATTATAGTGATGGCTACCATTAGATACAAATGCGTGTATAAGCATGTATGTGTATGCCTTTCTCTGTGTGTATGTGTGTGTGTGTGTATGTAAAATAATTCTACATATACTTCTATTTATTAGTTCTCTCAGTTCAGTTGAGTTGTAGATAACATCTTTTTATAGGGCTTTTATAGTTAATCTAGATATTTATAATAAGCAAAATTATCAAGTCATTCAAAATTGTTCTTAAAATAATATTGCTGTTATTGTGTACAATATATTTGTGATTTTACTCATGTGGTTCTTCATTATTCAGGCAAGTCTTTTCATGTTTCTTTTTTCTCTCTAAAATGGTAGAGTTAATAATTTCTTAGCATAGTAGTTCATTAATTCTTAATTAAAAAAAAATTTCCCAGGTCAGTTGATTTTGCTATAAAATATCTTATATTTTCTTCCATTTTTTCAGTCTTTTGACTGTTTTAATATTTCTTATTGTACCATGAAGTCATTAGTTTCTATTTGGTCCATTCTAATTTTCAGGGAATTTTAAAAGAAAATAACATTTTCTACCTCATGCCAAGCTGTCAATTCTCTTTCCAATTCTTTCTGCCATATTCTCATTTCTTTTCCAATATTTTCTTTTATTACTCTCATTTCACGTATAAAAACATTTTAAAACTCTTTCAAAAGACTCTTGCTTCACCTCTTTTAGAAATTCTAGTTGAATTTGTGCCCAAGCTGGGTTTTTCTTGGAGACTCTGGTAGTAGATGTTTCAAAGTCATTCTTCTTTTCTCAGTTTATGTCTTAAACATCTCTGTCATAATAGCTATTTATGGCAGGATTCTAAAAAAATAAAAGGAATCTAACTAAAAACATTTGTTCATTCTTCAAGTTTACTTTCTAATTTTGGACTTTGTATCAGGACCAGCCTCTGCACACTTCTGGAGACTATCTGTGTTGCTTTGCTTCTGTTTTTTTTTTTTTTTTTTTTTTTTTTTTTTTTTTTTTTTAAGAATATCAAATATCGTGTTATCTCAAGATCTCTGTGAGAGCTTAGGGTGAGGATCTACAAGCGTTCCTTGTTCTCAAAGAACTCTACTCTAGGGCAACTTCTTATCCCTCCCCACCTTGGCCTATGTTCTATAAGTTTCCAACCTGGGTTTGAGTCTGAGTTGCAAGTCTGCCTTATTTAGAATTCTAGTAGACTGCTTCTAAACTCAGGAATGACCTATGCGTCAGTTGGAAAGCTCACTTGATTCAGTGATGGAAATGTAGGCTTCCTTTTGGTTTGGGATTCTGGTTTTGGTTATTTTTCTGCTGGATTCATTCTAGGCTAGAACTTAGATACTACTCCATTCCTGGGGTCAGATCCACACAGTAACTGCTGGCCTCCAAACTTCTCCTTGCTCAGTATGCAGACTAAGCATGAGACTACTCTCCATCCATATCCTCCATCTCTAGGCATAGGAACTTTTCTCAGTACACCCAGAATATGGTCACGTTATCTTGGATCTGAAGTCGGTTTTTTTTTTTTTTTTTTTTTTTGTAACTGAAGGAGAACTCACTACACTTATTCAGCTTCTGGATTTCTCTAATTGTTAATAAATACATTTTTATAACAAACCCCAATTTCTGTCTTTCTAGTTTCCATGGGGTAAAATTCATCTAATTCTGTCTTTTGGGATTAAGCAGGTTGATTCTGATCTCTTCGCTCTCCCATAAATCCTTTCTTCTTCAGCATTGACTTCTTTAGTTCCTTTACTGAATCTTTGGGTGGAAAATTTGCTTAAGTAGTGTTAAATAGATATGATTTCTTGTAATGACCGAAAATGTACAACAACATAAGACATTGTATTTATCATCATTGAATCTCTTTCAGGCTAGCACAATGATCTGCATATGACAGATACTTACTTGAATGAAAGAATGGTAGTATTTTAGTCACCTAATACAGGACAAAAGAGTTTGTCAACATTTCTGGAAACACATTAAGAAGGCGACCTCTTCTATTTTCTATTACACATATGGCTAGGCTTAATTTTATTCAAATAGAAATAACAGGGGCATAGCAGAAAGAACATACGCCCATTTCTTTTTCTAACTTTTTTTCTGTTTCTATGAAAAATGAATTGAAGCCATTAGACAGAAATGTGTCATTAAATACTTAATTGTGGCAGAAACTGTGTGTGTAAATGCTGAGGGGCTCTGATGCAAGAGGGATAATAAGCACTGGTATGGAATTATGCTTCCAAGTTAGCCTTCAGCCTACTAATCAAGTAAAAGTGCCTGCTAACCTGATGGTCCTTGCCTTCATTTCTCACTCTAGTGGTCATCCATATTCATGCAGTGTTGTTACTATAACAGAGCCAAAGATAGTTTGCCTCAAGGCACTAACATGGTAGATATGGTTACTTTGCTACCCAGGTTTCTGAAATTGAGAAGACTGAATCTTCATATGAAGATTATGTGACTCTGTGCTTCAGTTTGGGGGTGGAACGGATGAACTCAGGTATAACTCCTAACTCCAAAATGTCATGATTCTATAACAATCAGCCATAGTACTGCAGAAGCCAGTAACTAAAAATGCTATTTAGTTGACCTGTATTCATTTTACACCTCCCCCAAATTAAAATTGATCTGTGGACAGTAGTGGAGTTAGTATTATGGAGCCATAATAGAACTATTGCTACTAGTTATTACTATTGAATGGGACCTTACACATTTTTGGAGCTAAAGGCAGTCCAAGATGATGGAGGTACAGGACCAGTGGAGAATCTCTAACAAAAGGAACCACAGGTCTCTGATGTTACCTGTACTTTCACTCTTTTCCTGGAGGTCAAGTCATTCTCATTCCCGTTTTTCTAGTGTCTCCTTTCTCCATAATACTGATAATAGACAGTCCGCATGATCTTTTAGATCTTTGCCATGCAAGATACCTGAGATCAGTGGTGATATTGCATTCACTAGTCTTAGGGTATCTCAAGATCACTGGATGCCAGCCACTCAACCAAGCCAAATTTATCCCAGATGGTAAAATGATAGAATTTTTAGTCTTAGCTCTATCCTATGACCTATGCACACAATTCTTGGGTCTCTCAGTTCTCACTGCCCATGAATAAGAGTAGTATAACAATTTCTCTGGCATCACAAAGCATTTCTTAGGAAAGAAAGTATCAGGTTCTTTCTGAGGCAGAGCCAGATATGGAGGGAATGGGGAGGAGGATGGAGAATTTCCTATGGGGCTGATTCTAAATTTGTCCCTAGCTATTTTTCTTCTATGCAGGGAGCTCCAGGTGCATCTACCACTGACTTTTACTTCAGATCCACCAGGGATCAATACCCAGCTTTTGGTCAGCATCACGTTAATGAAGTCCTTTGCTTAGAGCTTCGCAATATTGATTCCAACAGCTGCTTCAGTCGGAATTTGGGAGACTCTTATTTGAAGTCTAAAAACTAAAAAGAAAGTAGAACATTGCATTATTGAATTGACTTCATTTCTAGCGGATTATGTTTTAATAATTGCATATGTCCAGTCAGCTTTCATTACTTCTGGCTCTTAAAAAAATAGTACTAGGAAAGTGTTCAAATTTCGATCGGCAGGATTATTGTGGTTTCTTTGGAACGAGCCCCAGAATGCCTCAGACCGAGCAATATTAGGGACTTTATCTTAACAACAGCACTGAGAATTTCTTTTTCTGTTCCTTTTTAAACCCTTAGACATTCTTTTTTTTTTTATAAAGGGAAACAAAAATGCCAATTATTGGCTGAGAACATGAATTTTTCATCAAGCTCCTACAATTCCCCTGAAAACTAGGGAGTAGGAAAAAAATATATAGAAATCTGTTTCCCTTAAAAAACAAGGAAAGAGAAAACCAGAAAAAGAAAAGGGAAAAAAAGAAAAGGAAAGAATGTCACAGTGATAATTTAAGGTTACAGTGATTTTTCTCCCTTATTATTATTACCAATCAGTTCCTTGGGACACATAATTACATTAGACAAGTACATTTTGTCAACCATCTTCACAGTTCCTGCAGGAGTATGTGTGAGTGTGTGCAGGGCTGGGGGTGGGGTGGGGAATAGGAGAGAGGTCGGCTTTCTAAACCCAATTAAAATTTAACACTTGTCTCTTTTAGCTGACACCCTCCTTTTGGGGGAAGTGAGTGAGGAGACACAATGCACAGATGCTCTTTGCAAAATAAAGACATTTTCCACCCTCTCCCTGTACAACTTGGAGTTTCATGTAACTGCTAATAGCTCACACACAGGCCCTTCGGATACGATTTTTGACTATTTCCTTCTCAAATCCCCATGAAAACTCCTTACCAGTTTATTTATATTTATTTTTTTAAAGGATGTTTTCTAGACGCAGGCAAATTGGGCTGCCTTTTAAGATTCATGTTGGCGCTTCCATGGTCTCTATTACCCAATTTAAATACACAATAGTCAGAAGGTTTGAATACACCATGTTAATCCAGCATTGGAGACCTCAGCTTGGCTGTTTGTTAAAAGCAAATTGTACCTGTTATGAACTGGAAAGGGGCTCACTGTCGCTGTTAACTGCTTTACCAAATTGATTCTGACTCACTCGTTTCAAAATGAAAATTGAAATGCTTTTGACTTTTTTTTGGTGGAGAATCTGCTTTACTTAACGTTAAGTGGGTATCATTTCTTGTGATTACAGAAAAATGCATCATAACTTTTGATTACACTGCTATTAAGGATGCACAGTATCAATTGCTGGGGCTCATAAAGTACAATTCCCGGATTCTGGGCAACACATTTTTATTTGGAATTGAACAGCGCAAAAGGATGAGGAGAAGAGGCTTGGGAAGGAGAAAGAAAAGGGGTAGAGGTTAGGGATGAGAAAGAAAAGGAGAAGAAGAAGAAAAAAGAAAGGGAAAGAGGATGAAAAGAAAGAAAGGAAGAGGAGAAAAAGAAGGAAGATGAGGGGGAAGAAGTTGAAAGATTCTGGGCTTGGATATCAATAATGAACTCATTTAAAGGGGAAAGTAGAGAGAGGACAAAGAAGAGAAAGGAACCCTAACAAAATTGGACTATGAGCTCCTAGTCCATAGTTCGTAGATCTCCCTTTCCCTTCATATCATCTCCAATCCCCATGAGTTCACATAAGACACCTCCATGACTGAAACCCACTCCTTCATCATTTCTAGGTACTGACATTTTTCTTTTTTTCAGAACCCACTTTGGATGTCATCTTTTGCATGATGCTTTCTTTGATCCCTCCCATATGAAAAATTTCTTCCCTCTCAAAATTTTCCTAAATCTCTTTATCTGAATCTTTTCTTAGACTTAACCCAATCTTGGGCCATGTTTCTTTGTATATTTCTCTTCTTAGGGACAAATTTCTTTTTCATTTTTAAAAAATCTCTTATGATAAGGCATAGAATAGTACTCAATAAATATGGTTGAACTAAATAGGATGGTAGGGAAAGGGGAAGGGGAAGGGAAACAGGATAAGGAAATTAAGGGAAGACATATTCAGCTCTGGAAAGAGACTATCTTTAACCTTTTAGAAGGGAGATGACATTTTTGTCATTCTTTTTCACTTACCCAAATTATATGTATTAGCTCGATTTTTTAAAAAAAACTATCATTTAATCATTTTTTTCATGTTTGACATTTCATGACTATTGGGGGTTTTCTTAGCAAAGACATTGGAGTGGTTTGCCATTTCTTTTTCCAGCTTATTTTACAAATTAGGAAACTGAAGCAAATAAGATTAAATGACTCCCCCAGAGTATCCCAGTAAATATCCCAGGATAGATTTGTACTCATAAAAAGGAGTCTTCCTGACTCTAGCTATAGCACTCTATTTACTGTGCCACCTAATTGCCCTCATTACTTTTTGCATGTCCTCCTTTATATGTTGTCATGGATGGCTATAGGACCTTGGTGCTAATAGAGGAGATCTCTATAGGACATATAAAATACCAGTAAGGCTGGTACCTTCCAGCTGGGGACCCACAAGGATGTTCCCAATGCTTACTGAAGCTGAGACCTTGAGTATTAGTTTGTCTTGAGGCAATCTTCAATATCATACTCCTGTAGGGTAGGGATCATGCCTGTATAACTAGCTTATATAATAATGATGGGCTATTCACTTCTATCCAGATGTAACATGCTTTCTGTTATGATATGTTATGAAGGAAGAGGAGGAAGAAGTTAAAAAAAAGCATTTTCATTTGAATTAATTCATTTCAATTAATTAAACATATATAAAGTATTTATTAAGACAAAACAACTATCAGAACCTGCCTTTTAGGAGTTTACTTTCTACGCGGTAGACAACATGTTCACATATAAGCAAACATGTGAGGAATTAGATATTACCAAAGAACAAGGGCAATCAAAAAGGAATTCTTTTTTGAACTTTGAAGGAAGTTAGAGGCCATAATTGAAGCCAAATTGAGAGAGAACTGTATTCAAGGCAAAGGAAGTAAGAGATTAATTCTGATATCACAGAATGTCAATTTAGGCAGTTGAGCTATAATGTAAACTCTGTGAAGGGGAAAAGACCAAAAAGGAATCAGACTTTGTAGGGTTTTAAAAGCTAAGGTGGGAGATCAAATTATATTCTAGAAACAAGAGAGATTCAGTGAAGATTGTTGGAACTGCAATATGATTGTTAGATTTGTGCTTTAGGAAGATGCTTTTGGTGGCTGGGTAGAAGACTGGAGAGAGAAGAGGCTGACCAGCAGTTTAATTCAACAATACAGGGAAGAAGTGATCAAGATTTGTACAGGATTTTGACTGTAAAAGTTTAGAGTAGAGGAAGCATTGCTAGATCTTGATTAGTACCAATAATGAATGCTGTGAAGTTGTCACATGTATTAGAACTTGCTCTATTTGAAATCGTAATTGTGTAAAATATGTATAACATGTCCTCAAGGGCTCTTTGTATTGAATTCTCCTCATTGGTGGATAATGATTATTAGTGCTAATTATAGCAGCTTAAGGGGTGGAGTTGGTGGGAACTTGGGAAAGAAAAGATTCAAGTCTTTTGTTTTCTGGCTTTGAAAGAGAAGACATAGGGTACCAAACTCTCTTCAAATCCTGGAAGAACAAAAAAGATTCTAGAAAGAAGGTGGCATTCAAAGAATTGGCATTTTGAGCTCTTTCTCTTCTTTTTTCCTTTCTCTGTCTTGTTGCTGTGTCTCTATCTCTTCTTTTCTTTAAAATTTATTTATTTGATATTTTTCTCCAGTTACATTCAAAGCAATGTTTTCTTACATTTGTTTTTAAGATATTTGGTTTCTAGGTTATCCCTTTTCCCGACCCACAATAACGAAACCACATATGAAGTTAAGCAAAACATTTCCATAACAGTCAAGTTGTGAAAGAAAACATAGATCTCTCACTCTAATGAAAATAAAAAACTCTCAAGAACAATTAAGCCAAAAATAAAGAGAGAAGTAGAGAGAATAATAGAGAATGTTTTGATTTATATTCAGACTCGATCAGTTCCTTCTCTGGGTATGGGTAGGATTTTTCATAAGTCTTTCAGAATAATTATAGATGATTGTACTACTGAGAATAACAAAGATATTTAAAGCTGTCATCCCAGAACATTGTTATTAGTTTGTATACAGAATATTTCACTTTGTTCATGGAGGACATTGCAGGTTGTTTTTTTCCTGAGAGCATCCTGCTCATCCTTTCCCAGACAGCAATAATATTCCATCAGAGAACTTGCTTTGAAAATATATATTTTTTACAATTACTATTGCTAATTGTATTTCCTCCATTTATTCTCTCTCCTTTCACCTTGTTCCTCCTCAAAACTGTTTTGCTACTGACTACTCCCTTCCCCAATAAGCACCCTCTTTTATCACCCTTCCCCTTTCCCATATACCATTACCCTCCTGTTTTCCTGAAGAATAAGATATATTTCCATATTCCTATTCCCTATGTAAGTTATTTCCTATTTGAGCCAGTTCTGATGACAGCAAGGTTCATTCACTCCTCCTCTCTTCCCCCTCTTCCCCTCCACTGTAAAAGCTTTTTCTTGTCTCTTTATACATGCCAGATAATTTGTACCATTTCACTTCTCCCTTTCTTTTTTCCTAGTACAATCCTCTCTGACCCCTTAATTTCATCATTTATTTATTTTTTTTTATTTAATAGCCTTTTATTTACAGGATATATACATGGGTAACTTTACAGCATTAACATTAATTTCATCATTTAAAAAACATTATCCCTTCATATTTAACTATACTTGTGCCTTCTGTCTATATATATATATATATATATATATATATATATATATATCTTCTAACTGCCATAATAATAATAAGAAAGTTCTACTGAGTTAGAAGTATCATCCTCCTATGTAGTAATGTAAACAGATAAATCTTAACTAAAAAAATCCTTTATGATGTCACTTTCCTGATTACGTTTTTATGCTTCTCCAGAGTCCTGTATTCAAAAATGAAATTTTCCATTCAGCTCTGGTCTTTTCATTATGAATGCTTGAAAATTTTCAGTTTCATTGAATGACCACCTTTTTTTCTGAATGATTGTACTCATTTTTTCTGGGTAGATGATTCTTGATTGCAATTCTGGCTCCATTGCTCTCCAAAATATCATATCCCAAGCTTTCTGGTCCTTTAATGTAGAAGCTGCTAAATCTTGTGTTATTCTGACTGTGGCTCCACCCTATTCTTGAACTGCTTCTTTCTGGATGTTTGAAACATTTCTCATTGACCTGGGAGTTCCAGAATTTGACTGTAATATTCCTGAGAGTTTTTATTTTGAGATCTCTTTTAGGAAGTGATTAGTGGATTCTTTCAATTTCTATTTACCCTTTGATTCTAGAATATCAGGGCAGTTTTCCTTGATAATTTCTTGAAAGATGATGTCCAGGATTCTCTTTTGATTATGACCTTCAGATAGACTAATAATTTTTTAATTATCTCTCCTGGATCTATTTTCCAGGTCAGTTGTTTTTCCCATGGGATAATTTGCATTTTTTCTTTTTTTTGGTTTTGCTTTATTGTATAATGATTTCTCATAAAGTCATTAGCTTTCATTTGCTCAATTCTATTTTTTAAGGAATTGTTTTCCTCAGTAAGCTTTTGTACCTCCTTGCCTAACTGACCAATTTTGCTTTTTAAGGCATTCTTCTCTTCATTAATTTTTTTGTCTTTCCTTTTGCACCTCTCTCAATTATTTCCCTGATTTTTCCTCAATCTCTCTTAATTGATTTGTGAAGACTCTTTTGAGCTCTTTTATGGCCTCAGGCCAATTCTTATTTTTCTTAGAGGCTTTGGATGAAGGAGCCTTGACTTTGTTATCATCTTTTCTTTGTGTATTTTGATCTTCCTTGTCCTCCCAATAACTTTCGATGGTCAGAAACTTTTTTTTGTTTGTTTTCTGCTCATTTTCCTAGCCTATTACTTGGCTCTAAACTCTTTGCTAAAATAAGGCTCTGTTTCTATGATGTAGGCTATGTTGTTCCAAGCCTCAGGGGTTTTGTGCAGTTGTTTTCAGAAATTCTTCCAGGCATCTGACCACAAGCACTCTTTTCTGTCCTGGAGCTCTTAGTGTATCCTGGCTGCATTGTAAGGTGTGCTGGGGCTGGAGCTCCATTGATTGGGGCTGCATTGGGATTGCACACCAAACTCCCACCCCATTGCTACAAACTCTCTCCATTGACATTACAAGTCCTTCCTGGTGTCCCCACACTGAGAGGCCCAGAAGCCTCCAGCACTTTCTGCTGACTTCAGAGGTGTCACCTCACTGATGCTGAAGTCTGGGCATGCACTGGGACTGTCCTATAGGCTCCCACTCTGGTTCCACAGTCTTTTCTGCTGATCTTTCATCTCCTTGGTGTCTCTGGACTGACAGGTCTGAAAGCCACCAGTATTGCCACTGATTCAGAGCCAGATCAGGCTTATGCTGGGGCTGCACCCCTTGGGACTCCCATCCTGATGTCACAGATCTTTTCTACTGAACTTCTAAGTTGCCTTTGGCTGAGAAACCTTTCAGGTGTTCTGATGTGCTAAAATTTGTTTAGGGTCATTATTTAAAGGAATTTGGAGCAGTTTTGAGGAGAGTTTGGGCAAGTTCCTGTCTTTACTCTTCCACCTTGGCTTTGCTCCCACTCAATGCCTCTTCTCCTCCTCCTCCTCCTCCTCCTCCTCCTCCTCCTCCTCCTCCTCCTCCTCTTTCTCCTTCTCCTCCTTTTCTTCTTTTCTTCTCTTATTCTCTTCCTTCTCTTCCTCCTCCTCCTCCTCTTCTTTCTCCTTCTCCTCCTCTTTCTCCTCCTCCTCCTTCATCTTCTAAGTCTTCTAAGTCTTTCCAGGATTCAGTATCCCAAGGAGTCACATTATGACCTATCATGTTCAGATGTCATCAAGGTCATCTGGGAAGGATAATAGAGAATAAGAGAGATACCAAAGTAATATATTTGCAAATCCCTAATACCTTTATGAATCTGTGATTTCATGAATGTTCATATGATCTCCAGGATGAAAATCCCAATCCATCCATATCTTACTATTCCATATGACTCTCACTTGTGTTCTCCTATTCATTTGCCATATGTAGTTCACCCAGTGTGTCAGGGTTTTCCTCACATTCTCTTGACGTTGCTAAGATCTCTTTGGAACACTTGGATTGTCCACTAGTTATTGCTTGCTCTGATATACAAGAAACCAATTTTCCTTTGGAGACATAAATTTATTTTATGGCATACATTTCTGACTATCTCCTGGTTAATAATTTGTTTCTTGGAAAAATTTAGAATTATTTATTTATTTTTTAAAAATAATTTTAACAAAAGATCCAGTCTCTTTTGTTCTTTCTAATTTTAGTCCTAGTTCATTGTTGCTTTGTAGTGTCCTTCTAAGACATTCCAGAAGACATAACTATCTATTAAAATCTCATTTCCAATTATATTTGACACTGTTCTTTCTTTATAACAGTGGCAAATATCTCTGATGAAAATATCCTTTTTTATTTTTTATTGATATTAATTGATCAGTTATTTCTATTATATTATCTTCAAGAAATTTTGTGTAATTTTCATATATACATGAGAAATACTTTGAAGGAATAATCCTTAAGGTGATATTTTGCTTTACCAAGACAGATGCTTTCTTCTGCCCAACTAATAATAATCATAAAGAAATTTTGTATTTTTTCCATCTTTCAGTTGATCTTGTTATGATAAGGATGTAGTAGATTTTGGAATATCTCCTTTGAAAGCCTTCTTGTGCTTTTTTTTAAATATACTTTTCTCAAGGATCCTCTTAATGCACATGAGTACTTTATATAGAAATAAAAGTAGTCATGTAGGTTGATAATAATTGACATTTTCTAAGTCAACTGTCTTTAATAATGTCCAATATTTTTCTATATCTTTGTCATCTTCCACTCATAACTGGGAAATCAATTCCTTAACAGAGTCAAAATAGTATTGCCTTGCCAGCATGAACTGTTTCAAAATATATTTTCCTAGTTTAGCTGTTTTTTCTATCTTTGTTATCTTTAGAGCCATTTCTACTTTCTCAAGAAGCACATCTGGGATTGTACTATCAAGTCCTACTATGATGACTGTGATTGTAGTGATTCATATTGATAATGAAAAGAGTTTGATTTTTAGAATATTTAAATATTCTTTCCCATTTTGGTGGGGGTTTATTTGTTGTTCTCCTCCCAGTTTTATTCATGAATGCCCTTGGGATGTTTTTGCTTAGCTAAGACTTTTATCAACCTTTTCTGAAACTGGTTTTATCCTTCTTTGTTTCTCCCCATTTTATGAGGCAATACTGTTCCTAATTTTCTACCATCTTTTCCCAAAGAATTCACATATATGTTTATGTTTAAAATATGTGAGGTAATTTAAATATATGAAGCCTAAATATCATACCACTCTTCTTGACTGTTAATTGTTGATTAAGCTAATTTTTAGACCCTTTCGTCAACTTTCTTTTTATGGCAAATGACTTCCAGACATTGAAATTCTATGCAAAGTTGTCATAAGGAATGGTGGTGTTCTTTCATTCAACCATTTCCCATTGTTTGGCAACAAAAACTTGTTTACCTAAATCCAAGTGTAATTATTTTAATTTAATGCTGTGTCTTATTTACATTTTTATTCTTTTTTTCCAGTGTTTTTTTTTAATTAATTGTGACCTTTCCCCAACAAGTTGATGGTCTGAGTGTACACAAACACTTGCCTTAAGAATAACTTCCATATTTATAAGACATTACTAAAATGTAATCGATTTTACTTTTTGTGATATTATTTGGTCATCGTCACATTTCAATTCCTTTCTCTAAGAATGCATTTATGATTTATATATATGAGGCTTCTGTGTAGTCTATAGGGCTCTGACCTTTGCTATTTCCTATTTCTGAACCATATTTTCAATGTATCATTTGTAATCTTCACTTGTACCCACCCTTAGAAAATGTGATTAATTTTTGTAATGTACAGGTCTGTTCATAATACTTCACTCATCAAAATTTAGTAATTCCTTTTTGCCATTAAAAAATACAAACTCTTCAGTCTGACATCGAAGGTCTTCCACAATCTAACTATAACTTGCCTTTCTCTTCATTAGTTTTCTGTACTCTTTATCTCAGCTAATAGAATATAGACTAGGATTTGTTCTATTAACTTAATATTCAATTTTCCAACTTTATGTATCCATACAAGTTGCCTCTTCATAAACTCTCTGCCTCTCTGTCTTTTGGAATTCTCAGTCCAAAATCAGGTTTTGACTATGTTCAATGAAATCTTGTTTCCTGAGATTTGGGTGCTTCCTTACTTTCCAGATTATATGTGTTTTTTTGTGTATCCCATCTTTTCCTCTTCAAGTAGAATGTAAGATTCTTGACAATAGGGAATATTTTTTTTTATACTTCATACTTCCTGCGTCTTATAGATAGCAATTATTTAATAAATGCTAATTAAATTAAATTGAAGTAATGGTATTCTTGATCAGATGCAATTTGAATTAAGTGGTCTTTGAGATACTTTCCAATTTTGAAATTTTATAATTTACCCTCAGTTTCACAAGATCATCCAGCCCAATCTATTGCAGTGACATATACCTCTGTTTTAAAAATTAATTGGCATAGTCCAGGAAGGCCACTTCTGTTTTGATCCCATGAGGATGAGACATGATATAATAGCAGGTTCAGGTAAAGATGAGGCTCTTCACATTGAGGATAGTAGGGGAAATGGTCATGTAGGCACAAATAACTCAATTCTCTTGTGAACAGAGCCCCCACTATAATCTGGTATGATACATATAATTGCTTCTAATTATGTTTTGTACAATCCATGCTTTGACTTCTAGAAGTGTGGAAGCCATGGTACCTGAAGAATCATTTCCTCTGTGCTTTTAATCCATTATCAAGCTTGACAAGATAGAATTGTAGAGAAGTGTCCCCTCTTCCCATTGGTGAATTTATCCTGCAATATACATTTTGGGCAAAGATTTAGACCAATCTTCCTTCATTCCTATTTCTACTTTGCTTCTGACACTGCAGATTTTACCACCATGTCCATACTCTTTTTTCCCTTTAATTTGTATGTGTTGTCTTCCCTGATTAAGAATGAACATTCCTTAAGGTCAGGAACTGTCTTTTTCACTTGTATTTGTATCCCCAGAACTCAGAGCAATGCTTAGCATATAGTAATAACTTAATGAATGTTTATTGACTTGACTTAACAAGTGCCCTGCTTCAAGGAATGGCAAGACCCCAAATGTTCCTCAAAGAATAGCTAGTTGATCAGACTTTTGGTCTTCCCAGTGAGACTATGGCTTTCTGAGGAAATGTGCATCATGAATTGATTCTAAGGGACTGTATGGCACAATGTTAAGGGGTATGTGACTAATCAATCAGATGGTGGGAAGATGGATCACGATTCACTAATCCCACAATAATCAATTGTGGGGCTTATCTTCAAATCATCTCCCCCTACTCTTTGCCCACAATTGTCCAATAACACCCTACTTATCTCCCTTCTGCCACCATACAGATTTCCAACTTTTCTCTTTCTGCATCAGTTATTTTCTCTTTGGGAAAGTTATAACCTAGCCATGAAAAGTTACAATAGCATCTATGCAGGGAACACTGGGAAAATTCTCTTTCCCTCACCCCCTGGACAATTTCCCTAGATCACTTTGTGTCCATTTAATATTTAATTCCCTTCACAACTTGTCCCCATCCTTCATTTCCAACTTTAATCTGCAATATTTTCCTTCTCCATCCTCTGAAGTTCAGCAAAACTGGCTTTCTTGCTATTTCTCACATTCATACAAAACACAATTAAAATTTTCAAACATGAATAGGAAATTAAAGCATAATATAATCCATTAAGCTGAATCATGTTTAAAAAAAGCAATGAATTTATATTGGAAACTCTGCTAGGTTGAAATCAGAGATAATTCAGTTTTGCTTATTGTCTTTGCATTGTGTATGGTGAGAAATATGAGTCCTGGAGAAAAGCTGTTCTGTTCACTGACTGTTACATCCTATTATTGGATTATTATATTATGTATCTTTCAATAAAAGTATTTTAAAATGAAGAATTTCACCTGCATGGTTAGCTACATTGATCAAATTAACTGAATAATTAATTACTAACAAAGAATTATGATTTACAAGTCTACTCATCTTCAAGGACACACACAGATTTTTCAAAAATAATTAAGCATATTCAATCACATGGCCCTCAGATGCAAAAAAAATAAAATAAAATAAATAAAAAGGAGGATGGGGGGGTCAGTTACCAAATAAAAATTTGAGGTAAAAGATTTTCAAATATTTATTTCATTCTTACTTATTCTTTTTTATTTTAATATTTTGTTTATGTTCTTTAATGCACATAATACAATAACACAAATATATGTATATTATTTACAAAGCATACAGGTGCTCTCAGATATATTTTTGAAATGGAGTGCTAGATCACTGCCCAGTAGGTTGTTGCTATAGTATTGTGACCTTTGCTGTCCTCCATGAGAGGGTATGCAGGGTAGTATCAAACAGCTTAGCCAGAGAAAAGAAATTATTGGGGTCCCAATGTAAAACAATTCTTCTAGGTCCTTGCCCTTTAGTTGGGGGTGCCCTTTAGTTGCACAAGTGCCTCTAGTTAAGGGAGTATAAACCCTAGAAGGAACTTGGATACCATCTCTTCCAAACTCCTCATTTTAAAGATGAAGAAACAGAAATATTCAGTGACTTGACCAAAACCACAAAAATAGTTGAGGAAAACCACAAGTCAAGCCCTCTAATTACAACCAGGTGGTGCAATGGACAGAGTGGACTAGAAGAAAAACTCACCTTTCTTGAGTTCACATCTGGACTCTAATCTTTCTTGTGCAAATCACTCAATTTTGTTCACCTCAGTTTCCTCATTTATAAAATGAACCAGAAAAGGAAATGACAAATAACTCCGGTATCTTTGCCAAGAAAATCCCAAATGGTGTTATGATGAATCAAACACCAGTGAAACAACTCAAAAACAACCAAAAATTACAAATCTCAGATCTCTGGATTCACTGCATGAATGTTGTCTTAGGCCAATGTGCTTATCATATCCCCTTTTTGCTCTGTTGTTAGGTATTGCCCTGGGCCAGGTGTCATTTTCCATTCAGAACTTTGTTAATATTGTCAGAAGATAGAAAGAATATAATGCTCCTCCTTCACAAATCTTACAATCTTGTTGAAAAGGCAAGGTTTATGCATAATTTAAAGTTATATAGAAATTTAATAGTTAAAATTTTATTTACTCTACAGCTGCACTAAAAAACCTAAAATTAATGTTAGTGCTCAATCCTTCCCTCAAAAATATTACTTGTCCTGTATCTATTTCATATATAGTTGTCTGAGTGTCTGCTCTTTCTTTTCAGTAGAATATAAACTTGTTGAGGCAGGGACTGAATTAATTTTTATCTTTGTTTTCCCACTATTTAGCATAGGACTTGGTACATGGTAGAATAAGTGTTAAATAATTTCTGGTTGAATTAGAATTGGATGGAAAATAATGGGGTTGGGACAAATCTCTTAGGTAACCAAGGTGATTCCTTAAAAGACAGAAGAGCAAATTCATGTTTTTTTTTTTGACTTTCACTACCTTTCTGCTATAGAAAAAAGCTTCAGAGGATTAGAATAGACTTCGCTATTGCCATTACAAACAAGCCTTGGTTTGTCTTGTGAGTACTTCTATTACTTACTTCACTGAATTGTTGTGAGTAAAACCCAGGGAAGACACTAATATGGCAATCGAATGCTTCTTTTCTCTCTCTGGGGTGGCTCACTCACCCAGTTTTGCATTTGTCCAGGCAACTTTGGTTAACACTGATATGAAGGAATTACACTCCTGCTATTTACCACTAGAGATCCTGAATCCTCGCTGTTGTGTTTCTTATTTGCACAAATCAATCATGATAACAATATAGAATCAAATACTAAATAATGCCTTAAACTGAATATAATTGTGTTAATTAATAATTATATTAATAAACAACAATAATATCTTGATAATAATAATTTACCTTAATGATAAGGTCAAGGCAAGAAGAAGCATTTCATTTACTCATTAGAAGGCAAGAAAAGGAATGACTGTTCCATAGCTTTTACTTATTAGGAGGCAAAAATAGGAATAGCCATAATATTTATTCAATATAAAAAGAAAACATAGATAATCAAATCACCACAGTCAACCCATAAATTTGAGTAACATAATAATATGCATGTGACAGTGAGAATACACTTATAGAAACCTAACCATGTACCATATGAGTAGGGAAACCCTTGTATATAGTGCAATTTATAACTGTGGACTGTTCGCTTTGATATTATTTGTGTCTTTAGGAAATGGTCTGTACCCATACATCATTTACTGGACCAATCTGTTTCTTTGCTTCCTTTTGGTGTTGACACCTTTTTTCTTGGAAAACATATATCTCTACTATACTCGGTCCATGGAAGCAGTGTTAAGCTTACATCTACTTATTGACGGGACCCTAAGAAAATGGTGACATATTTCAGTGATGAGCTTATTACTTTAACTGGAAAACTTCCAAACCCCTCAAATTTATTCCAGGGCCCTGAGAAGTTTATTCATTAAAAGTATTAGATAGCAAGAAGGTCATGAAGCTTTTATCCAATCAGTACTTCAAATAGCAGACGATTCTGTCTTTTCCAAACAGGTCTTAGTGAAGTCATGCCATTTTTACAGTTGGTACAATTCATAGCAAAGCAGCTGCAGAGCTTAACTTTCCCACTCTATTATTCCCGTTAAAGCCATAGAGAGCACAATAAGACAAAATAAGTAAGCACTGAGAGGTTTCCTCTGAATTTATGGATAGCACTAAAGGGCAATGAGCTCCAGTGGCTCCCTATTACCTTAGGGATAAAATATGCATTTCCTTTTTTGACATCTGGAAAATTCTTTATAATCTAGACCCTTCCTATCTTTTCAATCTTTCTATATATTTTGGTCTCTTCTATACATTCTACATTCCAGCCACACTGATCTTCTTGTCAAATACAACTCCATTTTTATATCCATGAGTTTGTATTTACTCCTTGCCATATCTGGAATGCTCTGTTCCTTACCTCCATCTATTTGTTTCTCTGAAATTTTTCAAGGCATTTCAGGTCCCATCTCCTCTAGGAGACCTTTCTTAGTCACAAAGTTGCTAATGCCTTCCCCTCTCAGATCCTTTCTGTTTAATCCATTTTATATTCTAGACCCTTCCTATCTTTTCAGTCTTTCTATATATTTTGTTCTCTTCTATACATTCTACGTTCCAGCCATACTGGAATCCACATTTTTATCCATTTTTATATTTTAAACATGGTAGGAATATACGTTAAATCCAATATATGCATACATATTTATACAATTATTTTGCTGCACAAGAAAAATCAAATCAGACCAGAAAAAATGAGAAAGAAAATAAAATACAAGCAAACCACAACAAAAAGAGTGAAAATACTATGTTGTGAACAACACTCAATTCCCACAGTCTTTTCTTTGGGTGCAAATGGCTTTCTTCATCACAAGATCATTGGAACTGGTCTGAATCACCTTATTGTTGAAGAGAGCCATTTCCATCAGAATTGATCATCCTATAGTCTTGTTGTTGCTGTGTACAATGATCTCCTAGTTCTGCTCATTTTCCTTTGCATCAGTTCATGTAAGTCTCTTCAAGCCTTTCTGAAATCACCCTGCTGATCATTTCTTATAGAAAAATAATATTCTATAACATTCATATAGCATAACTTTTTTTAGCCATTCTCCAACTGATAGGTATCCACTCAGTTTCCAATTGCTTGCCACTACAAAAAGGGCTGCCACAAACATTTTTGCACACTGACATATATTTTTTAACATGTTTAACATATATTGGATTATTTGTCATCTAGGGGAGGAGATGGAGGAGAAAATTTGAAACACAAAGTTTTACAAGGGTCAATGTTGAAAAATTATCCATGCATATGTTTTGAAAATAAAAAAAACTTTAAAAACAAAACAAAAAGAAAATAAAAAGCTTTAATAAAAAAAAATAGAAATGCTTTCTAACTTTTCTGTGATATGGAAGTGAATAAAAATTTAGTTTTCTGTCAATTCTGATGGACGTGGCTCTCTTCAACAATAAGATGAACCAAATCAGTTCCATTTGTTCAAAAATGAATAGAACCAGCTATACCCAGTGAAAGAACTCTGGGAAATGAGTGTGAACCACTACATAGCATTTCTAATCCCTCTGTTTTTGTCTGCTTGCATTTTTTATTTCCTTCACAGGTTAATTGTACACTATTTCAAAGTCCGATTCTTCTTGTGCAGCAAAATAATTGTATGGACATGTATACATATTTTGTATCTAACACATACTTTAATATATTTAACATGTATTGGTCTACCTGCTATCTGGGGGAGGAGGGAGGGGAAAGGAGGGGAAAAATTGGAGCAAAAGGTTTTGCAATTGTCAATGCTGAAAAATTACCCATGCATATATCTTGTAAATAAAAAGCTATAATAAAAAAAAATCAAATTGCTTCAGCAAAAAATAAAAAGAAAATTAATTTTCTAATTTTAAGGCTAAAATTAAGCCTAAGGTCAGATATAACCTTAAAAGACTTTATATAATCATTCCATTGTCCCTAAATAGTTATTTGTTTTACACTTCTTTTAGTTATAAATAAGTATGTATTAGAGCTAATCCAAATTGTCTCATGAGAGACTATTGTTCTTTTGTTTTGTTTTTGCTGAGGCAATTAGGGTTAAATGACTTGCCCAGGGTCACACAGCTAAGAAGTGTTAAGTGTTTGAAGTCAAATTTGAACTCAGGCTCTCCTGACTTCAAGGCTGATGCTCTATCCACTGAGCCGCCTAGCTGCTCTTACGAGAGCCTATTGTTAAATTTTCATTATGAGCATTTATATTTTGGAAATTGCAAATGCTACAAATCAGAGCTTGATTTCTTGCTTTGTCCATTATCTAGACTTAGGAAAATGATGGATAAAATATTAATAATGCAGATTAAATATAAAAGTGTGTTGGAGCTAGGTGGCACAGTGGATAGAGCACTCACCTTGCCATCAGGAGGACCTGAGTTCAAATCCAGTCTCAGATATTTACTAGTTATGTGACCGGGGCAAATCTTTAACTCTGATTGCTCTTCCCCAACCCCCAAAAGAATGTTATATATACTTCATCCCTTTTTCCCAGTCATTTGTTAAAGTTGTACTCTGATTATAACCATCAAGATTCTCAAAACAGCTATAAATTAATGAATTTACAGATAATTATGATGTTTTGTCATTCCATCTTCCGTCAGGGCTTTGTCTCCGATGTCTGTGACTTTTGTCCCTCTCTCAAAACTATCTGTTTCTCTCCTCAAATACTTCAATTGTGAAGAAATGCTTTGGTTTTTCTCAAGCTGATTCCATCATGGTTCTATACACATTTTCCCCTTTCCCTTTCCAGTAACTCAAATCCCCATGTACCAAAAGGGACAGTCCCTTATATAAGGAAATAAAATAAAATACAATACAATAAAATAAAACTGCATGAAATAAAATGCTGCTTATAAAGGATTTTGTATACTTTAAATCATTATATCAGAACTTTACAGCTGGTAGGAGAGTTTAAATATAAATGTACAGCAAAAAGAGCACTAAAATTAGAAACAGTGGCTATGAATTTGGATTCAAATTCTACTATTAATATATATATATACGTATATGAGTATATTTATACACACAAATACATATACATACAACCATCACTAAACTGCCCTTTCTATCAGTTTCTATATCTATAAAGTGTGTGTGTGTGTGTGTGTGTGTGTGTGTGGTGTGTTGGAGGTCTGTGGGAAGCAACAAGATTCTCTAACAGATGAGAAAATTGAGGATTTGAAATTCATGAAGTTTAACTGATGTTCCCCAAGTCTCATAGCTGGTAAGTATCAGTGTTAGGATGGGAACAGAGTCCCTTGACACCAGATCTAGTATCTCTTGTAAAAATACAAACTATTAAAACTCCAGGATGGCCCAAAAAGCCATCCAAAGACTAGTCAGATTGAGAAGAACTTGTTTCTTTGCATTGGCCCCTACCATGGAGAAATAGATCTACGCCTGTCAGAGTTAGCCTTCTTCAGGAGCAGAGGTGAGCCACAGCAAAGGGCAAGGAGGGAGACATGGAAAAAGATAGAGATGCTGAAAATGAGCTACAGGAACTTCTCGGGAAATTGAAACTGCAATAAGGCACCGGTGGGTTGTGTTCCTGTCCCTTTGCAATAACTGAATGTGAACAGGAGGGTCAAGGTGCAGAGGTGGAGGGTCAGCCTGGAAAATGAGGGCTGTCATGGGGCCCTGAGGCTGCTCAGATGGCAGGTGGAACCAGCCTGACAAATTAGACAGATCTGGGGACAACCTTCACGGTTGAAAATCGGGTCTCTTCAGTTCATTACAAAAGACTGAAACTAGCCTATAGGAGAGAGAAAGGAGCGCCATTTCACAGACTGTCAGAGCTGGGGGAAAGTGGGGGGATGGCAGAATGATACATCATGAGTTGAGGAAACTGAAGTTTTTTTTAAAGTAGAGAAAACAAGAGGAAACACAAGAGAAAAAAGGAAAAAGAGAATTTGAAAGAAAATGAGCAAGGGAGGTTGCTAGAGGTCTTTTATAATTAATGATTGGTGGACACCTGGTTTTCAGCTGGTGCCAGATTGATAGTTATGTGAAAGAGGGGAGGGAAAGACACAAGCATTTATTAAACACTTATTATAGATTAGGCACTGTGCTGAGATCTATAAATAGTATTTTATGTGATCCCCTCAACAACCCTGGGAGGTAGGGGCTATTATTATTCTCATTTTACAATGAAGGAAACTGAGGCATTCAGAACTTAAACAATTTGTCCAGGGTCACATAGCTGGGAAATAGCTGAGGGCAGATTTGAGATCAGGCCTCTTTGACCCAGGTCCAGAATTATTTCTACTGTGTCCTGACTGCCGAATAAGGGGTAGGGAGAAAGAAAAGAGAGAAGAGAAAAAAAATGAGCGAGTGTGTAATTTAAGAACCCAGTAGATAATGTAATGGGTTCAAACCTGCTTCTGAGTACATTTGGAGATCTCTCCTGTCAGCCTGTGCCCAGGCCAATCAAATCAGCTTGAATAAAGAAAGAGTCTGAAAAAAGAGATAAGAGGGTGACTCTCGTTGGTTCTGCTAAGAATGCCCAACGAAGGAGATGGCATTGCCTCCATCCCTATCTACTTCTTGGATGGGAAAGCAGCAGAAAAAGCCATTTGTTCTATTTTCTGCTTGTTATCATTTCTTCCAATGCTCCCCCATGTCACTGCAATGCCTGATGCAATGCTGTACAGTAGCCTTGTGTACAGGTCATAATACTCAGGCCATGTTACACGGGGCTCTGACAACAGAGGGAGATAACAGATTTTCCCCAAGTGGTGATGTAAGTAATACCTAGAAGCCTGGGCCATCTGGCGAAATTCATGGAAAACAAATTGCCTTTCATAAGCATTTTCACTATCTCTACACCAGGCTAATTTCTGTGGACAAACTATTCCTCAAGGAGTTTTGTACAGAGGAAGAACAGATAGCTAGTTCTGTTTTCTTTCTGATGCCCCTGGAGTATCTTTGGTCTGAAGTCTGCTAGGATCAAAGTAGCCAGGGTCATTTATTTTGGTGTTTATTGAGAGCCTGGCCGAGAGTTTGGGTGACAGCAACCAGTTGCTTTACATTTGTCAAGGTCTAAGTTTTTAAAGAAATATAGATACGAACTCAGAAGCCTGGCTTGTGGTTCTGGATTTCTCAGTCACTAATTATTTGAATGACTCTGGGCAGTTTATTTGAACAATCCGAGTCTCAGAAGCATCAAGGAATCATGGACAATAATAATGTTAAATTAAAAAAGAAAAAGAGTCACTAAACCATACAAATGGATCATAGCAGGCCCCATACTGTTCCAGAAAACCACATATTCAAATTATCTATGTTCTATTTTATTTTTATTTATTTTGTTAAATATTCATCAATTGCATTTTAACTTGTTTGATTGTACTTGGGACTGTTTGAAACCTCTGATGCTTAATCGCTGGGCTTTGAATCAAGAAGATCAGAATCCAAATCTCACCTCTTATATTTATTAGTGATATAAGGATGGACTTGTCTGAGATTTCCTCCTCCTCATGTTTCTGTTCTCTCTCATTCTTCTTTATTGGTTCATTATCTATACTTTCTAATTGTGGGTGTGGCCCAGGATTCTGTTCTATCCCCCTTTTCCCTTATTTCTCTTTATACTGTCTCACTCATGACCTCATCAGCTTCTTTAAATTAAATTTTCATCCCTGTAGAGATGATTCTCAGATCTAAATATCAAGTCCTGTGTTCTTGGGGCAGTTAGATGGTTCAGTGGATAGAGGGAGGAAGTGAAATCAGGAAGACTCACCTTACAGAATGAGCAAGTCCCTAAACCTTGTGTCCCTCACATTCTCCTTCTGGAAAATGAGCTAGAGAAGGAAATAGCAAACAACTCCAGTGTTTTTGCCAAGAAAACCCAAAATGAGGTAAGGAAGAATTAGACATGACTGAATAACACAAAAAACATTCGTGAGCTTTAGGCTTGCATCATTGTCTGCTAGGCATTTTGAACTAAGTTTCAAAATCACCTCAAATTCAACATGTAAAATATTGCACTCATTTCCTTTTCCTACAAACCCAACAGTATTCTAAATTTCCCTATTTTTAATGGAAAGCACTAAAATCCTTCCAGTCACCTAGATTCACAACTTTAGTATCATCCTCAACTCAGTTGGGATCACTACCACTTGCTTTTATAAAGTGCCTACTATGTACCAGGTATTATGCTAAGTGCTGGGAATAAAATAAAAAAAGTTCATTTAGTAAGTATAAGACAATGTTATGCTTAAACCAGGCAACTACTTATGAAAGTATGAGCAGAGAAAGGAGAATTAAGTATAGTCCTTGTTCTAGATTTTGTTGAGCAAGTTTATAAGGCTGTGTCAAAGATTAGAATCAAAGAATTAATGCAGCAGAGCTCTAGTTAAACTTTGGTTAATTGATGTGTTGTAGTAGCTAAGAGAGTTCAATAGCAGTAGCCATTATAACAGCAGAAAACTTTTGCCTGTGGCTTATGATTCTTGTGCTGATGTAGTAACTGGATATCTGGTCCAGGAACTGTAATTAGATCATTCCAAGTCACAGAAGAGGACCCAAACCTTTGAGAACATTTAGCTACTATAAAATAGAGCAAAATAGGTCTTGATACACAAAATAAATGAAGAACAAAGGGAAATGGGAAAGCTGGTGAGGGGTACTTTTTAACTAATCAGCCCTTGCCAAGATGTTAGAGTACAAAAAAATGCCTTATAGTTTTATGACATTTTCAAATTTATTATCTCATTGATCCCTACGATGACAGAAATAGATATCATTATCCTCCACCTACCCTATTTTTATAGAAAAGGAAACTAGTGTACAAGAGAAAGTGTACCAGAGAAATGACTTGATAATTATTACATATGTAAGTTGCACAGTCTATGCTTGAACTCAGCTCTTCTGACAACAAGGAGGGTTTCTTTCTCCTAACTAAGTTGCTCTCCCATGTAATTTATATTGGCTATTTAGAACAATGAAGCCTGAACCACTTGGAGTTGAAGGCAGTGAGCTTGACACTGCTACAGATTCAGCCATGGTGTCATCATCTAGTGACAGAAACTATTTCACTTGTACATTTCTAAAAACCAGGACACCATCTTGAATGTTCCTAGTGGGAGAAAAGAGCTTCTCACAGAGTCTCCTAAGCTTAAAAAATTAATCTGCATGCAGAATCGCTCTTGGGAGTATTACATCTTATGATACAAATATCTCCTGGGATCTGTGCGTCACCAACTCTTTTTAAAATAATGGAACTGTGTAATGGGGAAAACATTGCTCTATAAAACACACAGCTCTGCTGTCAGAAAAAAGGGAAGGAGAAAAGAAGTCGATGAAAGATTTAATGACTACAGATCATACAGCTAGAAACAGATATTTAGTCTTTGGAGGATATTTATGTTTGACTTAAGTGTATGGGTACTGCTAGCAGGTCCAGGCTATGACAAGAAAGCAACAATAGGCAAGCCAAGTGGAACAAGCAGACAAACTAGGTGCTATCCCATATAGCAATGGATACGTGATGTCTGGTGGGACTTGATGAACTCATGTCATAATGGAAAAAATCCCATTCCAAAGGAATTATGAGAGCTGTAGATAATCAGGTGATAAATTGCTGAATCACTTGTAATATCATAATCATATATAATGTAATATATACATTCAATAAACATAATGACAGCATCTATTTATGTAAACTAAGTATTACAAAGTATTTTCTTTGTGGTCTTTGTTATAATCCCTATTTTACAGGAAAAAAACTGAGGTCCAAAGAGATTAAGTTCAGGACTTTTGATTCCAAATCCAGTTTTATTTTTTCTAGTGTACCATGCTATTTTTCTATTTTTGTCTTTAACTCTTTACCAGATTCTCTCTTTCATTTTTACAAGTTTTATTCAGTGTGATGCTCTGAATTTATCATTATCACAGGGGACTTATTTTTTGCTTGCTTTGTTAAAAAAGCAAAGTGAAGATTGGCTCATTAGATTTTTTCTTATGATGGGCAAAAGTCCACTTTTCATGCTATCTTGTTCTAGGATCAGAATGGCCTTAATCCACTTGAAGGATGAAATTATGTTTTCACATTTCATTATGTCTCTAGAGCAGATGTTAACATTGACCAAGATCCAAATGAGTTCTTGCTATGGAAGGCTGGTTCAAGATGAAGGAAGACATCCAGGAGTGTTGACACAAGGGATAGCAAATGACTTAAGTATCTTTACCAAGAAACAAGAGTCACCCATGAGGATTCAGTCTTCCTCAGTTTCAGTTTCCTCATCTGTAAATTACGGATAATAATAGCATCTAGATCCCAGGGTTCATTCAAGGATCAAATAAGATAGCATAGGACAAGTGATTTATCATTTTTAATGAGTTATATAAATGTTGGTTATTAATATAGCTAGCCTTTATCTTGTGTTTTTAAGTTTTACAAAGTTTTACTCTTATCAATAATAATGATATGATGGTGATGGTGGTGATTGTTAGAATTTATATAGCACCTATCATATGCCAGAAACTGAGGAAGCATTAAAATGCTACCTTTTTTGATGTTCAAAATAACCTCAGCAGATAAATGCTATTATTATCCTATTATACAAATAAGTAAGCTGAAAACAAACAAACAAACAAAAAAACATAGGGTGATTGACTTTTCTAGGATTACATAGTTAATGCTTAACTAAGCCAGATTTGAATTCACTTCTTCTTGATTACAAATCTAGCATTTTATTCATTGTACTATCTAGATGCTATTGGTTACTAAACTGTTATTGGCCTGAAGATTGGACTTCTGTAGTTACTATGTGAACTTTGGATGCCTGGCTAATGCTTTTCTCTGAGCCTCTCAGCAACATGATTTATCTATTAGATCCTTGCTCTGGGTTTGTTCACGTTTTGATCCTGACCTTTTATGATTAGCCATGACTCCTTTGTACCCACTTCAGCTCCCAACCTTTGGAAAATTCAATAAGCATTATCTTCATCCCTCATTTTCTGTCCTTGACAGTTCCCTATACAAGCTCATTTTCTAATTTGTGCTCAGCACAAGAAAGGAAAAGTAAAGGTAAGTTGGGTCATCAAAGAATCTCAGATCCATAAAAGAGATGATACATGTTTTTGTTGAACCACTTTCCTTGATAGGTCAGAGGATTAGATAAGCTCCTTCCAATTATCTAAGGAACCCTTGAGTTGAATTATTATAGTAAGAATCAACATACCTTTTGAGAAACTAATTCATAGCCAAGCAGAGCCATGAAAGATGTGGTAATATTAGTGGGGATAAACCATCAGTTTTTTTGTAGTTTATTATCCATTGTCCCATGACTCTGGAAACAATGCTCAAAACAAATATGAATGGTATTAAAATGAATAGGAAAAAGACAGCTAGATGACTCAGTTTATAGAGAACCTGGAATTAGGAAAACCTAAGTTCAAATCTAGCCTCAGATATTTGACACATATTACTTGTGTGACCCTGGGAAAGTCATTTAACCTGAATTGACTCACAAAAATAATAATAACAACAACAAAAACAACTGCAGCAGCAGCAACAACAACAATAATAATGAAAAAGCCCAAATCATTCTCATGTTTATGTAATTAAATGAATCTCAGATTGTCCAATTAGAAATTGTCCAATCTGATAAAACAAGGAAGGTCTAGAAATGTGTATGTATATGCCAGTACATTTTTAGTACTTTTGCTAGGGTCCATTCAAAGAGAGGTTGGTAATGAAAATCTATGATTCTGTTCAGGCTGTTACAAAAAAAAGGATGTCAATAAACATAAGCTGCCCCTTATTTCAAAGAATATATAAATGAAGAGAAATGGAAAATTAAATATAGCATCCTGGGAAGAATACTTGTTCCTTTTCAGGAAGACTCTATTGGCTGTTGGTAAGGGCAGTCATTTCTAAATGTAACTTTAATTCGAGTGAATCAAGGAACAAAATACATAGTTTTTTTTTTTTTTTTTACTCCATTCCATTCAAATGATAAGTGTCCTGAAATTATTTAAAGGTAGGGCTATGTTTCTGTCATTGACACAAAGAAAGATATGACTCTCTCTGAGAAATATTCCAAAGACCTTGCCTGTAACATCTGGAACTTTTATTATTTGAGCTGAATTTCTGCAGGGGGACAATACATCTACTGTTCCTGTCTCAACTAAAGAGATGCCCTTGATGGTTATAGAAGGATTGGATTCCCTGCACAGCTTTCTCTATCTAGAGACTGCCAGAAACAAAACAACCTTGATGTTGTTGGTCAAAGACAATGTGAGATTAAAGGGAATTGCAATCCTATTAATGATCATCACATTGGCATTGTGCCATCATATGAAGATCAGGTGAAATGCGTTCTCCTGTCATTGTGACACAGGCTATGGATTACAGGGATGTGGTTTCCTCTAGGCTTTCCTTCATCTTTCTTATACATAGTTTCAACTATATCCACATTTTGAGACCCTCCCTGCCTCATAATTTCTACTGAAACCTGAGATTCATTTAGTGCCATAAACATGATGAGGATTTGGGTTTCCCATTCTTTTCTAATATCTTTTTATATTGATTTACATTAGGATGATTTATAAGGGGGATAGGCTTTAATCTATGACTTCAATTCAAATTATTAATAACAACCTGCAGTCCATAGTTATATAGTACTTTAAAATTCACCAATGGTAGTGTTGGTCTTGTTTTATCCATTTTATAAATGAGGAAACTAAAATTCATAGATATGAAGTTGCTCATGATTACCTAACTAGTAAGAAGCAAAGTTCAAGTTCAGTTTTTAGGGTCCATTGGCATGGTTGATTATTGTGCCAAAACTAGCATAGCAATTTTGATATAGGTGAATATATTATAGTACATATATATATATGTATATATATGTATAACACATACACACATGTCTCTATATCGTTTCATATTCTTTAGAAGATGATGTCTGGCTGTCATCTAGCTAGCTATTGTTTTATCTTCTTTATTCAATTTAAAAAAAAAAGCAAAATCCTTCATAGAATTGTGCATAAAAATAGGCTTGCAAAACCATGATCATATTATTCTCTCTCCCCATATATATATATATATATATATATATATAAATCTACACATATATTAATATAGTATTTATATAGTACTTTAAAGTTTGACAGTACTTTACAAATATTATCTCATTTTATCCTCGCAACCCTGAAAAGTAGGTGATATTATTATTTCCATTTTACACATGAGGAAACAGAGAAAGAGAACTAAGTCACTTGCCTAAGATCACACAGATAATAAATGTGTCTGAGATTGGATTTCAGTTGATCAATAAACATTTATATAATGCTTACTTTGTCAGGCACTGTTCTGAGTGTTCTGCAGTTATCTTATATGATCCTCACAATAACCCTGAGAGATGGGTACTATTATTATCTCCATTATTCAGATGAACAAATTGCAGACAGAGATAAAATGACTTGCCCAGCATCACATAGCTACTAAATATCTGAGGCTGCATTGCTACTCCTGGTGTTCCTTATTCCAATAGGCTTAAATGGATCTTTTTTTTTCCTTTGGTCCATACACATTTTCACCAATATGGAGAACTAATAAAGTAGAAATCCATTCTCTATATACATATGGGAAAGTTTTTAACTTATAGATTCAATGATAGGTTGGGCCAAATGACTTGTCCATGGTCACACAGCTAATATGTATCTCTAGACTTAAACTTCAGACTTGAAACACAATCTTCCTGGGTGACTTTAGATAGCAAAATTTTATACAGTTTAAATGGTTATTATTAATATAGTTATAATTTTGTGAGAAGATATCAGCTTTTTCTTTTAGGAACAAACTATCTGTTGAATGGACTTCAAAGAAAGGGAGAGTCAAGAAAGAGTGGCAGATTCAATAATTTGATCCTAATGAGGATCAGTATAGACAATTAGTATTGGGAGGGAAAGAACTTTGCTTCTTATCCAATAGACACCATCCATAAGGTTTCATATGGATGCAAAGATACTTTACCATGGAGTAGTCTCAATTAGTAGACTATAAGATTTAACCCATTGAATGATCATACTGAGGCACAGCTATTGTCAGGAATGCAGAAAGCATCTCACTTCTCAAAGCATTGCAAATCACTTAAATGGAATATTTCACCAGAAATTTTTCTTCAAAAATTACTTCATGGAAATTCCTATAAAATTAGGGGGTTCATTATTATTATTATTTTAAATTGGAGATCCTGGGGGAAATGTGATTTTGTTTTCAAGAACTTAAAATGCTCTGAGTGATTAGACTTACTCTGTTTAGCCTCAGAAGAAAAAAAAAAAACTTAGAGCTGCAAGTAGGAGGGGAAACATAAATCGTTTTACTCTTTGTGGCAGGAAAAACCTTCTGAAAAACATGCTCAGGAAACTTACCAGTGATAGTTATTCCAAAATGGAATGGACTGCCCTATAAGATAGCAAGTTTGCTCTCAATGGAGAATTTGGGGTAAAGTCAGAACAGATGATTCCTTCTTGACTGTGCTGTAGTGGAGATTTATTTTGATGTATGGAACATTTAGGTCACTTGCATAAGAAAAGCTATGATCCTTTCCCTAATCTTAGCACAGATATCTGACCATCCCTGGTTTCAGTTTGAGAGACAGTGAGAGGACTCCGAAGCCAGTCCCAATAAAGAGCCATATCACCATCAAACTTACTATTCCTCTCCCCTAGAACATGGCATTCCTCTGCTTCTGCAATGACGTCTTCATTCTTTCCTCTATCCTAAAATATCTAACACTTTATCCAGCAATGTTTAGGCGGGGCCACTACTATGTCAAGGGTGTTATATGTATATACCAGGAACTTATTGGCTCGGTGCCATCACAAATAGGCAGCTACTGATTTAAATCTTAGACACTTCTCAATTTTCCTTCTCCGGGTTGCCTCCTCATCAATCTTTCTGGGAAGGCTGAGAAGGTGTGTATGGTGTGGGACTCTTATTCAGAATTGTGTTTAGATGAGATCCTGCTCCCTACAGTGACTAGGGATGTTCAGATAGGCTTAGAACCCAGCTATCCTGTTTAATATCCTCTAAACCTCTGGGACTGGCTGAAGACATGAAGGAGTATTCCCTCATATGGGAAGAGTGAGTGGTTTACTTGGTAATTTTCTGAAACACCAGAGAATAGTTAAGTTGGAGTCAAAGAGGAAAAAAATATTGCTCAGAAGGTAGAACTGTTTAAGTAGGTGTATTAGATTTGGCATAGTAATGGCTATTAAACATAAAAACAATCAAGTGATGAAATCATAGAACAAGAAAGAACATCAAAGATCATGGGGTCCCACATCTTACATAGTAGAGAAAGAATTTCATCCCTCTAGACCTCAGTTTACTCATCTATAAAATAAGTTGCTTGGACTAGATAATATTAGTTCCACTCATAATTTTAAAGCCTTTAATACACAACTCATGTCATTTGCAAAATCCAAGCCCATGTCTACAAAATTCCAAATCTAACACTATTATTGCTGCTTACCTCTCATATTCAAGAGTACCAATGACATCCCAATGTTGGGATCAAGGCGCAGTGTGTTGAACTGTGGCTGATCAATAAAATAGTGAAATAGTGGATGATGTCTTGACTTGGTTATGAATTGGATTTACGTAAGGCAGTTATGCAAAGTTATCAGCTTCATTCTCTTTTCCAGAGTTATCAAAGTCCAGTAGCAGAACAAGTCAGGATGACTGGTGATGGCTTGAGATATAGTGTATGACTTTGTTACCTTCAATGTCTGATCAAGCTCTAAGCTATCTACAACATCTACTTGCACTGCCTTTGTGGTCCAATGGAACAAATCATTTTCCTGCCTCTTCTTCACAGAGAAATTATTCACATGCTCACATGCTTAGGATAGAGGACATTCCCAAAATCTATTATGCCATGATGTCCAGCTCTTTAAATGCCTCTTGTGTTAGTTATACTCCTGTAGTTCTGAAGAAAAAAAATCTTGTTTAAAAGATTTTGTTATTATGAACTTAACCATATTTCAGAAACACTAATGTTTTAGCATATAGGAGTCCTAGAGCCTTTTAAAGATTTGAAAGCTATTAAAATTATTAAAGTTTAAAAGTTCCTTGAAAGTATTTCTTCATGTAGGCTGTCTACATATTCACTAATGGAAGTATCCCCTACATCAGAGTTTCTGAACTATTGATCTGTGGCAAATTTTCAGTAGACCAAAGCATTTTTTAAAAAATGGTCCACACACTTTAGCCACAGTTCTGATTTATGAAGCACTTTAAAGATTATAAACCTTTTCTCATAATAATTTTGAGGCAGATAAGGGAAATATTATTGCCATTTTATGGATTAAGAAACTGAGGATCAGAGGGATCCAAAGTCATGCATTATATCAAGATTGGGAAATACTTTCCCAGAATAGTGACTCTTAATTTTTTTTCTTCTGGTCTGAAAAGCACTTCTGCTCGACAGAATCCTTAGGAATTAAATAATACTCTTGGTGAAAACCAGGTGTAATGGTTAAAGAAGTTTTTATTTGGGTGGGACATGGGATTTGGTAAGAGTACACATTATATATTGTAGTAGAAGGCATTCTGTATTTAAAGAAAATCTGGGTTCAAATCCTGGCTTTGTTATTTATGATTCATATTTAAAACTTAGGCAGGTCACTTAGTGTCTCTGTGCCTTAGTTTTTTTTCCGTGAATAATGAAGTAGTTACATTAATCTCTAAATTCTTTCCTGACCTCCCCCCAAAAAAAATCCACGATTCTATTTTATTTAAGCTTACCAGTTCATATCATTCCTTCTCCCAAATCTTTTCTCTTTTGACTATCCTAAAAGGAAATACCCATTTCAAACCAAGCAATCTGGCTTTTATTGTTTTTTGTTGTAAGGGAAGTACTTGCCTGAGAACTCTCAATCAATGACTGCATCTTGCTCTGCTCTTTGGACAGGCCTGTGGATGCCACCGGAAGTGCTCTGGAACTCAAATTGCATTCCAACACACCTTTCTCTCTATGCATTAATTAACCATACCTGGTATAACAGGTGTTCTTTCTTGTTTATAAACAATTGTCAATTGCATAAAAATACCTATTTGTATATAAAAAGGCACAAAAGAGTTTCTTCTTGCCTTGAAGTCCTAATTAATTGGTAGATTAGACTAAGCACCTACCATGTGCCAGGCAATGTGCTAAACACATTTTTTTCAATATCATCTGCATCCTATATATCCAATTGAAATGCATTTTCAGGAAACCAGCTAAACCTCTTGTAAATGAAGGTCAGTTCCAGGAAGTGAGAGGCCTGTCCAAGAGAATAAACCGGTGGGGTAGTAATGAAGTTATGCATTAATCAGATTTTGCTGCTGTGCTGCATTTTCTAACTTCCAGTATCTTCTCCAGTAAAAAGAAGAAAATAAAATGTCATGTGATGTCATGAACATCCTGCCCCCTTATCTTTTTTTTTTTTTACTCGTCACTCCCCATTTTTTTTCTTATTCTATCCCAAGCATGCACACTCCTATCTTTGACCCCAAAATGGTCATCTTAGTAAGGCAAAGCTGAGATAGCTGGCTAGTGGGGGGAAGGGGAATGGGAATGAGGAGAGGAAATCCAACTGCTTTTCTCTCCCACGGGAGGGAGGGAGTGCTGGCCACCACAAGGTAGGACCCATAGCCTGCCCTACTGGGTCACTGGACCCCACCGTTAAGGGGGTTAAAAAAAGATGCTGGCCCTGGAGATAAAAGGGATATAATGAAAATGTAAACGAAAAACTTTATACCAGGCATGGCCTGACAGAGGGAAGATTGATATCCCATGATGCTTTGTCTTGATGAGACAATGAAAAATAACCACCACAGCAGCTGTGTCAATATCAGACTTGGTAATGCACCACTAGCTGTGGGTTTTTATTTAATCCGCTTTGCTTTAAGATGATAACGGTTGTTACTTTTCAGTGCCTGTCTGTCAGCGCCGGGCATTGCAATATTCCTCCGCAGCTCTGCGAACGGGTTTCATTTATTTTAAAATACCATTTCACACACTGCTGACTTTTAACAGTGTTCTGTGTGAGTTTGTGAGATTGAATAGTGACAGAAACAACACTTTTTATGAGAATACAGAATATTAAAAACGGGGCACAATATACAGATGGCAGTTTTCACTACGGCTTGGGTTTCTTTCTTTCTTTCTTTCTTTTTTTTTTTATTCCTCCCCCCCTCCTTGCTTCTGCTACTGAGCTCTCCCACTGAATGCATTTGTAGTAACACCATAAATGTCACTTTCACTGACTGGCTTTTGGCATTTTATTTAAATAGAATTCAACTCTGGCTTGCTGCCGCCGGGCTGCTGCTGTTGGCGCCCGATTCCTTGTTCGGTGGTGGCGGTCCTACTTGACACTATCCCCTTCCATGGATGGCATCCTTCTTCAGGATCCCATTGAAGAAGTGAAATTAATAGACACATACGTCTCTCCCCACCCCCAAGCCAACGAGATAACAGCCCAAGCCTTCCAATGGCACCATCATGAAAGCTCCCTCTCTATTTGGAAAATGTTTTTCAGTTCAAAGCTATTGCATTTCCTCCTGGATGGGAGGACCAACTCAGGAAAATATCTTGAGTGGAATGTCATTGGAATAGGTATTGAGTGTCAGGGCTCTGACAGATGCACCTAGGCCTGACTGGCCCTGCTGACTCAAAGTACTCAGGTAAGGGGCCTTTACATCCATGGACCTGCTTCTTCCCTGATGGTTATCTTGGCAGATGCCTACCTCTCCTCAGAGGTCTCTAGACAGGCACAAGGGGGTGGCATTTGGCTGCCAACATGATGTTAACATGAGCAGATCCCCCCCTTTCTTCTTTTTCTACTGCCTGTAATATCCATTGCTCCATCAGTCCCAGAGACAAAGTAGAATAGACAGGGGCAGTGATGCCTTTAAATGGATGAACCTGCAATTTGGTTAGAGTTAACTCCTTGCCTCAGTCAAACAGGGAGAGATGGAATGTGCTTCGCTTAGCCATATGAATGAATACAGAGACCACAAGTCTAAGTCTGGAATCAGAGAGACAGCAGCAATGAATTCAAGCTAAGAGCAAGGGAAAATCTTCATGAAAATAGAAATGAGACCTTTTGGCTTTTGAGCTGATTATCATCAGCTCCAATGTCCATATGATATGGGTAAAGGTGATGTAAACTCACTAAGTGTATGTTTGAGTAAGGGTAAATATTTTCTAGAGTTATCTTAAGGCTGTTCTAATCACCTAAGTCTATATTAGTGAGCAGAGGGCAGGGATTGGAGGTGGGAAATACTCACAAGGCAGGCATGGGACTCTCAGTATAGTTGAAGTCTCCATAATTATATCTGCTGTACTGCCAAGGGTTATACATTTTGATCATTTATAGATTAATAAATAAGACTGAAGGGAATTGTCTGATGCATAGAGGGTTTAAGATCTCAAGTGGTCTCTGCAAGAGATCCAAAGGCAGAGACATTAGAAATGGGGACAGAAAGAATCAGACACCCAAGAATGTTGACAAAAGGTGTTGGAAAACATATCCATTTGTAGAACAACTATAAAAGTCATATGTAGTCCACCTCATTTTTATATCTGAAGCAAATGAAGTTCAGAGAGTTAAAATGCTATTTTCTAAGGTAATATAAATTCTATATGAGAAAGCTGGGACCACCACAAATCTTATGATTTCAAACCCAGGATTCTTTCTATTATGTAATTTTCAAGAATATAACAAGCATGGGTAACTAGCTGTCTTAGTAAATAGAACACTAGAATTGAAATAAGGAAGACCTGAGTTCAAATGTGATCTCAGATACTTCCTACCTCTGAGTCATTTAACATCTCCCAGTCTCAATTTCCTTCTGTGTAAATGGGAATAATTGTATTTATCTTTCAGAGTGTTTGAAGGAATAAAATGAGATAATATAAAGATTTTGTAATTGAATCACACTATGAATTTTAAATATTATCATAACTAATTACATATATCTAAAGCTATATGTGACCTTAGAGGCAATTCAACTCAGTCCTTTCATGCAATCATTTTAGAGGCAAAGCAAAGTAAGTTAAACTTGGATGTCTAGGTTCAAAAGCCATCTCTTAGACCCTCTATGCATCAGACAATTCTCCTTAGTCTTAGTTATTAATCCTCAGATAGGTAAAATGTCTACAATGAGAAAAAAAAATCTCAGATCAGTCACATGTAGAGATAAGGGAAAAAAACCAGTGATACAAGGTCACTACTAAATTGTTCTTAGAGTCCACTACAATACTGAACACATTGTGTGCCCTCAGTAAGTAACTGCTGAATAATTGATAATGAATATCACTTGTTACCTTGATAGCTAGTCCTGGGTTTTAGGACTTCAACCATTTATTAGTACTGTGATCCTGGGAAAAACATTTGACCTCTTTCAGTCTTGGCTTTCTCATCTATATAATGGGAATAATATCACGGCCCCCACTAGGTTATTGTAAGGTTCAAATTAGAAAATATATGTAAAGATTTTGCAAACCTTAAAAACCTATATAAATTCTTGCTGATATGATTATTTTTAGAATAAAAGATGACAACATATTTTTTTCACTCTTGTCTCTCCTTAGTTGTAAACCCCCAGAGGTCAGAGATCAAGATCTTGAATTTAATACTCCAGCCAATCTTTGACAAACAAACAAACAAACAAAAACTCCCTTATTTCTTGATAATAACTGACCTAGGTGTTTGATGTCTTAGGGACCTTCCATGATTAAATCCTGTTAAATTTACCTGATATATCAGCCCTATCCTGTCTACTTTCAACTTACTGAATCAAGATTCCATAGAAGGCAAAGCCACACCAATGTTGCCCTTCTTAATAGCCTGGGATTCTTGCCTCAGTGACCTTCAGAAATGACCACTATGCCAGTCCATAATTCTGTATCTCCCCCAACAAATATTTGCTCTGCACCTGGCCTGCGCCACAAAATGATGTTGGCAAATATCACAGATCCATTGGCCTGCTAGGGATTCATGCTATCCAATTTCAACAGGGGTTTTAATCCCATTTGGCAAAGTTTTTATCATCTCATTTATATTCAATAACTGTTTCAAACCTCCTCCACTCCACTTTGAGCCCTAACACCCCTCTTTCATAAACCTCTATTTCCTCCCCCCTCAGTGGGTGACCTTAATCCTGCTTCACTGAGAAAAACAAAACTAATTGGCATGAGTTCCTTCCTTTACCCTCTTCTCCTCAAAATAATGCCTCTAATTTCATCTTTACATCCCTCCCTCTTGTCTGAGAAGAGATCCCCCCTCCTCTTCTTTCATATCAACTAACCCATTTTTCTCTACATCTTATCCTTCCTCTATTCTTAAAGGATTTGAGAATAAATTTATTCCTGCTTTCTCCATCCCTTTCAATTTCCTTTCTCTCTTCTTTGGTTACTTTTCCTCCCCATACGTATAGCTTACTTCTATGCCAGAGAAAAGAAATATAAAGCAAAATAAAAATATGCTGGAATTTTCTGACCTCCAAATGTAACAGACTATTTCTTTCCTTATTTTCATAATTAGATAGTCTATCTATTATGTCCATTTCTGCACCAATCAGTTTTATTCTCCTAAATCTATATTTGCAAAAGCTTTGCTCATAATCCCAGTGGACCCTTTTCTTTTTCCATTCATCTTGAACTCCCTCTCACATTTGATGCTGTCTTTCAATTTCTCATACTTGAAAACTCTCCTCCTTTGGTTTTGATGATAGAACAATCTGTATTTTCCTCCTGTCACTGATTTCTCTTTCTTTCTCTTCACTCAATTCTCTCATTTCTTCTCCTAACTTTTTTTCCCCAAGATTCATATTCAAGCTTACTTGACTTACATCTCCATTTGACTATTCCATGTATGAATGAGTCACAAGTCTTTATCTTTCTCTCCTCTCTCTTGAGCTTTAGTCTTGTATATCCAATAGTCAATTGCCCATTTTTGCTTGGATATTCACCATCTCATCTTTAAGCATGTCTGGAAACAAACTCATCTTCAACACCCACACCTATTCTCACCTCTGGTCCTTCCCACCTCCTCTTCCCCCAGCCAAGATAGCTCTTTCTTTGGCTTCCTTATTTTGGTACATAAGAAAGAGCTCTTAGAAATCAGTTCTCTCTTACATGAAACCTTTCCTGGTTCCCTCAGTTGCTAATGCCTCCTCCTGGAGTGTTGCATATATTCTATTATTTCCCCATCTAGAATACAAATTCCTTGAGGGAAAAGATTGTTTCATTCTTGGCTTTATTTTTCCAGAACCTAACACAATATCTACAACCCAGTAGGTATTTAATGAATGCTTATTGATTGACTGACTTGGTGTCAGGTCATGTAAATTGATTCCTGTCTCCAGCATTAAAGAGCTATATAACCATGGTTAAGTCATCCAACCTCTCTGAAACTCAGTTTTCTCATCTGTGTACCCGAAATAATACCTCTACTTCCTATCTCACAGGGTTGTGGTCAGAACAATGCTTTGTAGACTTTAATATACCGTTTAATAATAGGAGTGGTAGCTTATTACATAATACTTTAAGACTGATGGAGAGTTTTATTTGCATTAACTCATTTGATCATCACAACAATATTGCTAGAAAGATGTGATTATTATCCTTGCTTTACAAAATAAGAAAAGTAGGGCTGAGTGAGGTAAAGGATTTGTTTAGGACTAGTAAGTGTCTAGAGTAGGATTTGAACTGAAGTTTTCCTTATTCTAAAGCCAGCTTTCTCTTCATCTCTCTCTCTGTTTTTCCATCTTTCTAGTTGAGTTTCTGCCTTTGTCTCCATCTTTCCCTCTGTGTCTCTGCCTTTGTTTCCATCTTTCTCTGTGTGTCTCTGTTTCTCTGCACCACTAAGGTGCTTTCCAATATATTCTGAAAATTCATTATGTAAATATTTATTGTTATTTTTATAACTTCCAATTTACCTAGCCTTGAAGCTTTGT
Organism: Sarcophilus harrisii; assembly: GCF_902635505.1. NCBI lineage: Eukaryota > Metazoa > Chordata > Mammalia > Dasyuromorphia > Dasyuridae > Sarcophilus > Sarcophilus harrisii. Next base: position 51,058,838 of record NC_045429.1, read on the forward strand.
AGTTGTTTGTTTCTTTCCTTCACCACATAATCAGTCACTGGTACTGTAGATTGTTCATTTGTAATTTATCTTCTATCTGTCCTGTTCTTTTCTCTTCCCACTGTGACCACCCTGAAGACCTAGATCACTGCAATAGTTTTTTGACTGGTCTCCCCACCTCTAGCATTTCCCTTAGTGGTCTATTCCATACATTGCTGCCAGATTAATCTTTCTAAAACACCACTTCCATTGCCTAGCTCAAAAGCTTGTTATTGGCTTCTTGTTGCTAAGGGATAAATCTTTACTTCTTAACCTGCTGTTTGAGGCCTTTCATAATTTGACCCTAGGCTACCTTCTCAAATTGATGTCTTACTATTCATTATTTCAACCTATGAGAACTTAGATAGTCTCATATATGCACTGGATCCCAAGTATATCTAGAATTTGTTTTTACGCCAGTAATCAAACTAATCTCTTCAAACTGGAAAGTCCTCTCCACTTTCTAAAACTTTTAGATTTCTATATATCATACTAAGTTCATAATTATTATTTTTTTAAAAAACCCTGCTTACCTGTTAAGGCTCAATTTAGATCCCATATAACTTTTACAAAATCTTTTTGTAAAGACATTATTGTCTACCATACTTGATAGTGGAATGCTCAGGTATGAGAACTAATTTTTGGGGGGCCTTTTTTTGTATTCCCTCTAGCACCTAGCAATGATGTAATAGTCAGTCAGTCAGTCAATGGCCATCTATTAAACTCTTACTATGTGCTAGACACTGTGTTATATGCTGGTGGGTATTTTATCTGAGATATGAATGAAGGAAGTCAGAAGGGACAGTTGAGGAAGAAGAGTATTTCAGGCTTAGGGAAAACCAAGAAAATACCTCTGATAACCTAAAACTATATTATAAAACAGCAAATATCAAATCCCTTTGGTACTGGCTAAGAAATAGAATAGTCAATCAGTGGAATAGGTTAGGTTCACAGGACAAAATAGTCAAAGACTATAATAATCTAGTGTTTGAGAAACCCAAAGACCCCAGTTTTGGGGATAAAACTTTCTATTTGACAGAAACTACTGGGAAAAATGGAAATTAGTATGGCAGAAACTAGGCATTGACCCACACCTAACACAATATACCAAGATAAAGTTGAAATGGGTTCATGATTTAGATATAAAGAATGACATTGTAAGCAAATCAGAAGAACAAAGGATAGTTTACCTCTCCAATCTGTGGAAAAGGAAGGAATTTGTGGCCAAAGAAGAACTGGAATACATTTTTAATACGAAATGGATAATTTTTATTATATTAAGTCAAAAAAATTGTACAAATAAAACCAATGCAGACAAGATTAGAAGGGAAGCAATAAACTGGGAAAACTTTTTTTTTTACTTTCAAGGGTTCTGATAAAAACCTCATTTCTAAAATATATAGAGAATTGACTCAAATTTATAAAAAATCAAGGCATTCTCCAATTGATAAATGAGCAAAGGATATGGACAGACAATTTTCAGATGAAGAAATTAAAACCATTTCTAGTTATATGAAAAGGTACTTTAAACCTAAATGCAAATTAAGACAATTCTGGGGTACCACAACACACCTCTCAGATTAGCTAAAAAGACAGAAAAAGTTATTATGAATATTGGAGAGGATGTAGGAAAACTGGGACATGAATACATTTTTGGTGGAGTTGTGAACTGATTCAATGATTCTTGATAACAATTTGGAACTATGCCCAAAGAGTTATCAAATTGTGCATACACTTTGATTCAGCTGTGTTTCTACTTCATTTGTACTCTAAAGAGATCATAAAGGATGATTGTGTAAAACATGTGCAAAAATGTTTATGGCAGCTCTTTTTGTAGGATGCCCATCCGTTGGAGAAAGGCTGACCAAGTTGTGGTATATGAATTTTATGGGATATTATTGTTCTATAAGAAAAAATCAGCAGTATGATTTCAGAGAGGATTGGAGAGATTTATATGAACTGATGCTAAATGAAATGAGTATAACCAGGTGATCATTATACATGACAACAGCAAGATTATATGATGATCATTTCTGATGGACATGGCTCTAGTCAACAATGAGATGATTCAGACCAGTTCCAATGGTTTTATGATGAAGAAAGCCATAAGCATCCAGAGAGAAGAATGTGGGAACTGAATGTGGATCACAACAAAGTGTATTTTCACTCTTCATGTATTTGCTTGCATTTTGTTTTCTTTCTCATTTTTTTTTCCCTTTTTGATCTGTCTTTTCTTGTGCAGGATGATATTTGTGGAAATATCCATAGAAGAATGTTATGTATGTATTGAATTACTTGACATCTTGGGGGGGGGTATGAATTTAGAACACAAGGTTTTATAAAGGTAAACATTGAAAATTATCCATGTATACATTTTGAAAATTAAAAAAAAAACTTTAATTAAAAGAAAAAAGAAAATACCTGTAGTTGGGGAAATTAAATGTCAAGTTTGAGGAAAAGTAAGAAAGCTCAGTATCTCTGGACTATAAAGTATGTTGTGGGATAGGGAAGGGAGGTGATGGACTCACTCTACCAATTCTTTCAGAGAATAAATATTGGACGCTTCAGTCCCTAAAATGCTCCCTAGCACACAGAATTATTCTAGGCATGGTTGAATAAAACACATTTTTTTTTGTTGATAATCAATAAATATTTATTAAATGCCTAGTATGTTCCAGACATTATATTAGGTACTAAGGAACATAAAGTTAGATAATGAAAGAGTACATTCTAATAGGGAAGGCAAGTATATAATGTGTATGAGTATATGCAGAACAAGTATAAATTGTTGCTATAAATATTTTGGCATATAGGAAGCCTTGATTTTTTTTTTTATCAATTTCTTCTTTGCTATATGTGCCTAGTATTTTATAGTCACTTTATTTGCTTAAACTTCAACTTGTTCTCAAAAATAGTTATACTAATTCATAACTCTACCAGCAATATACCAGTATGCTATCTTCCAACAACCCCTTCCAACACTGACTATGCTATCTTTTGTCATCTTTGCCAATTTTCTGGATATGAAATGAAACCTGAGCTTGTTTTGATTTGCATTTTTACTATTATTAGTGATTTGGCACATTTTTATATGGTTTCTAATAGCTTAGAACTGTTATTTTGTGAAATGATTTTTGTACATTCATTTAAAAATAGATTTGATATCTATATGAAACTAAGATATATATGCGTGCACATTTATATGTATACATATATGTGTATACATGTGTATATACACATATATTTACATATATACATATGTACTATATATATGTAGAAATACATGTGTATATGTACATATATATAAATATATACGCTATGTGTATATTTTTTATATCTATATACTTGGAAACAAAACTGTTGGCTAAGAAATTTACAGCTTCAGATTTCATAACATCTCTTGTTCTTTTCTCCACTCCCAGAGCCATCTTTCTATTACAGGATCTCTACTTTTTCCTGAACTGTACAATAATCTTCTAATTCAGTGTTTCCCAAACTTTTGACATATGTTTACCCCCTCTATAATTTTCATAATGCTGAGTACACCTCACCAAAAAAATGGATGTATTTTAATAACAATCAAAATGTATTTATTTTTTCGATACATATACAAAATAATAATAAATGAAAAATAAAATTATTCATAATAAAATATAAATGCCAGAAGATTTGTCGCATGTGGAAGAAGAGCAATTGTTGGAATTTGCTTCAGACTGATTATTGAAAAATAAACATAAGGAGTGTACTTTAACATCATTCTGGTTACAGATGCAACATGTGTATCCTGTTTTAACAGAAAAAGTTTTTAAATACATCTTGCCTTTTCCAACTTCATATTTATGTGAAGTTGCTTTTTCAGCATTTGTAGACATTAAGTCGAAAAGAAGGAACAAACAATTGAAGCAATTGAGCATCATCTCAGATTAAAATTAACAACCAAGGAACCAAATTTTGATGATCTGTTATCTCAGCACAAACAATTTCATCCTTCTATATAAAAATAATCAAAATCAGTGGGACTTACTAAAGCACATAACAAACCTTTCCTGTAAGAAAAATTACACAAAAGTTAAAAATACACAGGAGCCTGGAGAAGCCACTAACTATTAACGAAGTAAGTTGTCTCTGTAACAAAGTGTGGTATATTGACGCTGTGTCATACTGGACCATCTCACGTCTCACAAGATTGTCTTGACTTGACTCATGAAAACGTAGAATTAGGCGCAGCTAAGCACGGTGCAGTGCATATCCCCACCAAACTTCGGTGCAATATGTACCCCCATCAAACTCTTCCCGTACCCCTGGGGGTATGTGTATCACACTTTGGGAAACACTGTTTTAATTGATCTCTGTACCTCAAGTGTCTTCTTAACCCTAATCCATCTTCCTCATGGTTGCCAAAGTAATTTTCCTAAAAGGTAGGTCTGTTCATGTCAAACTCTTGTTAATAAGCTCCAAAGACTCCTTCTTACAAGGATTAACTATAAAATATTATGACATTTAAAGCCCTTCATAACTTGTTCCCTTTTTCTATATTTCATTGCTTTTTTGATCAGTCTTTCCAGTCCTGTCCAACTCCTTGAGATCTCATTTTGAATGTTATTGGCAAAGATACTGGAATGATTTGCCATTTCCTTCTCCATCTCATTTTATAGGTGAGAAAAGTGAGGCAAATAGGGTTAAGTGACTATCTCAGGGTCACATAAGTCTTAAGTGTCTGAACCCGATTTGAACCAGGAAGAGGAGTCTTCCTTATTCTAAGCCTGGTGCTCATGGTGCTACATGATTGGCCCTTTTTTACTTTACTTTTCATACAGTTTACTCCTTATTACCACAAACTCCACAGTCCAGAGAATTGGATTATACTCTGTCTGTATGTCTGTCTCTCCGTGTGTCTATCTCTGTCTCTGTCCATCTCTCCTTGTTTCTGTTTCTCCATTGCTGTCTCTCCAACTCGATTTCTGTCTCTTTGTCTCTCTCTGTGTTCTTTCTCTTTGTCTCTATCTTTCTCTCTGTGTGTCTCTGTTTGTCTCTGTCTTTGTCTTTGTCTGTTTGTCTCTGTCTCTCTCTTTCTTCCTCTGTTTCTCTCTCCCTCTCATTCTCTCCTTGTGTCTTATTTTCCTTCAAACTTCTTGGCTTCCTTCAAAACTCAGCTCAAATTACTGCTTTTTCATGAGACCTTTCCTGGTCTTGATTCCAGTGACTTCTGCCTGAAACTGTCTCTAACCTGTATTTACAACTATGATTCTTATTCTCTTCATCTTACAAATTTGAATTCTTTGAGGGAAGAAGCAGCTTTTTGTTCTTTCTTTGTATTTCTACACTTAGCACAGTTAGTCAACAAACATTTCCTCAGGGGTTGCCATGTGTCAAGAACATATTAAGTTTGGGGAATACAAAGAAAGATAAAAACCCAATTTTTGCTCTCACTGAGCTCACATTTGGCAACTATGCACAAGATATATAGAGGGTAATTGAAAGTGCTTAATAAATATTTTTTGACTGACTGACAGTCTTCTTATATGGAAGCCAGAAATAGTCTCTCTACTTTGAGAAAGTACATTGAGGTCTAGAAAACTCCATTTCTAGGACTTTCACCTAGAATTCACCAAGTGATTAAAATAAGCTCTTTCCAACTGTAATTAATTTCCGGCTTCCAATTTCTAGTGCTATTTCTTGAATTTTAAGGATACTGGCACTTTCCCCCGTGAGTATTTCTAGAATTTTTTTGGCCTTTTCTATGTGTGTATTTTCCAAGACTATAATTGTCCCCTTTTTTTCCTCCTCATCCCCCATTTCAATTTAAGAGCTGCATATTAAAAAATAGTATTGTCTAGCAAAGTTAAAATCAAAGATTAGGAGTTAGAAAGGACCTAAAATGTAATATGTTTCATCTGCCAGGTTTTAAAGTTAAGAAAGTGAAGGTTTAGGAAGTTTAAATAACTTGTCGAGGGTCACAGAGACATAAGTGACAGAGAGAGGATTTGAATTTGAATTTCCTGACGCCAGAGCCAATGTTTTATCCTCACCGTACTGTTCTTGCCACTCTAATTTTACATGAGAGAATCAAGATTCAGAGATGTCAAATCCAAGAGACATAATGCAAGTCATTACACAGAATTACACTGTAACCTATGTGTCCTGACTTCCAGTGCATTTGCTACACTGTCAACCTAATAGTCTGTGAGTAGGCAGCTAGGTGGCACCATAGTGCTGGATCTGGAGTCGGAAAGAATCCTCTCCCTGAGTTCAAATACCAATTCAGACACTTACTAGCTGTATGACCTTGGACAAGTCTTGTCATCCTGTTTACCAGTAATTCCTTATCTGTAAAATGAGCTGGAGAGGAAATGGCAAGCCACTGTAGAATCTTTGCCAGGAAAACCATGAATGGGGTCATGAAGAGTCTGGCACAACTAAAAACAACTGAACAAGTCACTGAATAACTTAATCTTGCATGGCTAAAATTATGCTGTACATGGAAAGAACACAAGTTTGGGTGAAGCAAATGAAAATCAGGTAGGGCCCCAAATCATGATTTTCTTCAGTTCTCATAAAAATTAAAAAATATATATATAAACTAGAATATGACATAAGAGTAATATGTTCCATAGTATTCTGTGGAGCATATGTTAAGAAGTTAAAGTCCTCAGGTTCAGATGAAGTTTGTCCTAGGGATCTGAAAAAATTATTGATATGATAGCAAAAGTGATAGTAAGTATGGGAAAGGTACCAGAATATGGAAAAGGGTCAAATGTTAGATTCTGAAATATTAACTTAATATCAGTCACATCTAAAATTTTTTAAAAAAGTTTAACAGAAATGGCTTCTGAACCCTAGGAAAACAAAAAGATAATGATATTTGGAACTAACATGAGTTCACTCAAAATCAGTAATGTCAAACTAATTTTGTTTTTTTTTTTTTTTTTTTTTTTTTTTTTTTTTACAGAATTACTAAGCTGGTAGATGAAAGGAATGGACTAGACAAAAGAAATCTTGATTTCAGTTAGACACTTGACAATGGCTCTTATGATGTCTTTGTGGACAATATAGAGAAATATAATCTGAATGACAGTACAGTTAGATGGATTCATAGACAGTTGAACTGGCACATTGAGCAATTAATGGATTTATGTCAACCTGAGAAAGGTCTGGATATTTCTAATGGTATATCATTGGGCTCTGTCCTTGGTCCTGTCTTGTTTAACAGCTGTATCTATAACTTGGATAAAGAAATATATATCCTGTATATCAAAAGCTCAGATAACACAATGCTATGGAAAATAACTTAAAGGTTGGATGACAGCATAAAGATTTTAAACAATATTAATGGGGTGGAAAATGGTTTGAAAGCAATAGGGTGAAATTTAACAAGGGCAAATTTAAAGTCTTTCATTTAGCTTAAAAATCAATTGAAGAAGTACAAGACAAGGGGAGCAACAGTTTATGCTTAGGTTGACTAATCATAACCTCAATGTGAGCTAACAGTGTGACACAGTTAGTATAAAAAAAAGAAGCTAAAAGATGTTTGGGCTGAATGACCAGAAATATAATGTCCAGGCAGACTACAGCTGGAATATTTTGAGCAAGACAATTTAAGAAGGATCTTGCCAATCCAGAATATATATCCATAGGAGAGGAACTAGGATGGTAAAAAAAATACCAAACCAAAAAAAAAAAACTTTTGAAACAATCTTATATAATGAATTATTAAAGGACTGGGGGATGTATTCTTTGTTAAAGTCTCAGAACTCTTATCTACTGCAACACTTAGCATACTGACTAAGTATAAGAAAGAACTTTCCTATAATTAGCAATAGCTAATAATGAAATAGACTACCTAGAAAGATAGTGAGCTCCCTGTTATGAAAGGATTAATTTGGAGATGGCTATTTGGTACACTAAACCATCTCAATAGCCCTTTCAATCAATCGATATTTATTAAGTACTTACTGTATGCCAGGTACTGTACTTTTCAATTCCAAATTTCAATAATTATCATCTCTTTTGTCATATTTTAAGTTTAAGTTAATTTATAAAATAATTGACTATACCATGTTTCTAGAAACATAGCAATTATGAAGTATGTAAAACAGTACAAAGCTGTAGCATCATAGACTGGGGTGCAATGTATCTCCACAAGTTATAAGACAGACTGTGGAAATGTGCTGTTCATTCACCAAACTGGATAATTAGATCAGTAGGCCTGGATGATATGTTTTGTTATGATATGCATTGATTGTAGAATGGATGCCAAGAGGATTGGAGACATTATGGCTTGGCTTCCTGAAGTTACATAGAAAAGGATTCCCTGAGTGGTGGAAAACTTTAAGTACTCACTTTGACTATTAGTTGCAGCCTCACATTATGCACTGATAAAATGCTGTGCTCTCCTATACTGATCCTAGGAAAGTGCAATTTAGAAGAGTTTCTCATTTTTATCACCAAATAAGGTTAAAAGGAAGCCCCTCTTCTCTCTTTCTTTACAACTGCACTTGAATAGGGTAAATGAGGGATAAATGAAGAAGGATGAATAGAATGACTTTCTTTAAATTATTAAAGACTTGACTATTTGTACTGTAAAATGACCTAGCTCTTCCATTCTGTACACAAAATCACCTTTATATTTCCAAATAATTTTTTTCCTAAAAGACTAGGTGCCTGACATACTTTGTGACACTGTCATTATGGTACTTGACAAACATTCTGAATATCTGCTCTGTGTGGGGCATAAGGCATGGGGTGAGGGCTGATGGTTAAGGGAGAATTATGCTAACAAAAAACAAACTATGTCCCCTACCTAGGGACTTGGTTGACAGTCTGAAGCCATCATGCCAAATATCTGGATGAACGTTTAAAAAAAACTTCTGTCAATCACCTGAATGTTTCCAAATATGGTATCTAGATGTTTGGCATCCTGTGGACAACACATCAAGATGATTGATGGAGTTTATCACTTTTCATCTGGATGTTTTAATGTGTAGACACACCCCACAGACATCTGGAGTAAAATCAGTGAGAAAAACACTTTTTTACAGAATTTCTTCAGCACTCATCAATTCAATAAATATTTATCAGACTACATTGCTTATCTCTGTGTTTGGCACAGTGATGGATGTGAAGATGAATAATCCAGTCCTTGCCCTCATGGAACTTATAATCTAGTAAGAAAGAGAATATTTGCACATTTGTATGTAAGGCAGAATATGAGTATTATGATAGAGACACAAAATGCTGTTAGAGGTCAAAGGATTAAGATGTTCATTTGAATTCCATTCTATAAAAATTTATTTAGAAGCAAATATCCTATTTCTAGAGATAAATAAAATGACCTTTAGCTCCTATGCAAGCACTAAAACTCGAGTGAAATAAAAGTGATTTTGTCTATATATTAGAAATATGAGAAATTTGAATTCACAAAGGTGCTAAGGAAATCTGTTCTGAGTAGTTCTGGGTTTTCTGTAAGTCATGTGTGTGCGTGCGTGTGTGTGTGTGTGTGTGTGTGTGTGTGTTTCATTCATGTGGATTTTTTTCCTCAGGAAAGAGGAAACCCTAACCCTATATTTTACTGACCTGACACTGAGACTGCTTCTGCTATCTTCTACTATCCCAGCATAAACTCAATTCAGTAGTTACATCTGGTCATGTTTCTAACTTTTAGCTTTCCTCATACATGTTTTCAAAACCTTATATGCTTCTCATAAGCCTCTGTTCACAAAACAATAATGTTAGAATTGAGATAAAGGTAAGCTTGCTAAGCTGTGAAAATATCAGAGAGGCTCCAGGCAAATATATTTCACAAAAGGGAACATGGAATGTCAGGAAAGAGCAAATAGTTTCTAGACTATATCTTTCTCTTACCAGTAGAGAGGCTCAGAAAGCTTGATAGAAGTCAGTCCACTATTTTCTTGATCAGAGTCTAGAATCTTTCCCCCAAAGGATCTATGTCCAAAGTCTAACTTGTTTCTTTTTTTAATCACTGGCTCAATTTAGCCTAATGGTAAATTGGTCCCACTCTACAGGGATCATCTTTTTCTGATATTTTAGAGCTTCCAAAATCATTAATAATTTGAATCTTATGATTCTCTTTCATCTTCAACTCAGAATTCCTTATTTAGAAAGAAATTCTGACTATTGGGACAGAGATCTAATCCTTTAGTTCATTTTTAGTTTTTTTTAAATACACACACACATATACACATACATATGGCTCAAGCTATCGGGGTAAACTGAGGCAGGGGCAGAGTCAGAGCAATGAGAGAGGGAACCATTCATTGCTTTCACTGTACATGATTTAACATATAGATTTATTGTAATATATATGTACATTAATGCACATTATGAAGTAGTTATGATAGATCTTTGTTTTTTGTTCTTATTGTTTTTATGTGAAGCAAAACATCAGCAAATAAAAACAACTCAAAGAAACCAAATCAGGCACCAGAGAGAAAATATGACCATTTTTTCATTTCATTGAAACCCAAGAAATGACCAATTCTCATACTCTCATTGCTTCCACGTGTTCTCCAGAGCGAAGGCAGAACTCTGAAGCCACTTTGGCATACTTGATACTCCATTGGAGTCACTCTGGAGTACTTTGTAGTTGCTCCCCAGGTTAGAGCTCAGTAAGAACTCATCAGACTTTCTTATACTAGATTTCAATAAAAAGGTATTCAGGAATATAATATCCAAAATTCCTTGTTAAGATCTGAATATCGTCCTCTCCTCTGTTAGAGTTGTGGTCTTCCTCCAAAGCCTTCTTATATTTTCCCATATACCTAAGGAACTCTTATTATATCCCCATGAGTATTATAAAGTGATATGGCCAAATGTAGTATGAAATCATGTTTCTTATGGCTCTTCACTGCACAATGAAATCAATGGCACTATTTCCTTTGTTTCTCTCTCTATTAGATTGGGAGTTCCTTGGGAACAGGGACTATTTTTGGACCATCTTTTGCCTCTCCAGTGCCTGGCATATAATAAGTATTTAATAAGTGCTTTTTTTTAACTGACAGGGAGAACCTGTGAGCCATCTTTCCATTTACTCAAAAATTCCTTTTACCTAATTGTTGTATATATGGAAATAGATATTATTATTTTCATTATATAGATGAGGAAACTCAGAGGAGAAGGGACTCACCCAAAGTCACATGAGTAGTAAATGGTGAAACCAGGACTTAAATCCTGACTTTAGTGAATACAATGTATTTATTCCACTATAATGTATACTAGATTGTAAATCCCTTGAAGTAGGGATTATCTTTTGCCTTTCTTTAAAAGATAACTAGCACATAATAGGTTCTTAATAAGTGTTTATTGATTGGTTGATCCTTCTATTGAGAAGTACTATTGTTGGTGAGAAGATACTTTCTCATTCCTACTGAATGCTTTTCTAGACTGTCCCTCCAGGGCCCCCTAAGAATTAAATCTGCTGTTCTGTGTGGTCTGTGCTATATATAATTTGGTAAGGATGTATGTGCATGTGTGTGCACATATATACATGCTTATCAAGTATATATGTATGTACACATGTGCATACACTTATAGAATTCACAATACAAGATGAGGAAGACAAGACTAGACAGTATTTTTATGGAGATGATCTGGGAATTTTGGTGGACTTTAATTTCTATGTGAGTAAGTGATATGCTATGGTAACACAGAAGAGTCATAGAATCTTAAATGGTATTAAGATGTGTAGCCTTCAGAGATAAAGATTTGCTCATGCTGTTGTCTCCCTATTCAGACTATATCTGAAATCTTAGATTTAGTTCTCAATGCGACATTGTTGTGCCACAGTTCCCTTCCAGTTTTCCTGCCTCAGTTTCCCTTAATTGTTCTGCCGCAATCCCCCTAATTGCAACACCACCCTTCCCTCCTAATCATTAGAATTGATATAATTTAGTGCTGGCTGCACTAAGATTATAAACTGTAAATAAAGCTAAAGAGAAAGATCTTCTATCTTAGACATCATGACCCCAAACCTTCCCTACTTATCAGAATGTCTGATGCCTGCCCCCATTCTGTCATTGTCCTTCTTGATCCCAACTTATCAGACTGTCTGGTGCTTCTCCCCACCCTGTCAGAACCGGATTGATAGTTCATTCTGCTCTCAGTGCTCTGACTCCGCCCCTGCCTCAGTCTACCCTGAGAGCTTGGAGCCACGTGTGTGTGTGTGTGTGTGTGTGTGTGTGTGTGTGTGTGTGTGTATCATGGGAACATTCCCTGCTAAATGCTTTGAAATATCAGCTCTGGGGGCAACATGCCTCCAGCACAATCTCTCAAATAAAATATTAAAAACTCTCTAATCTCTATCTTGCCTCAGTTTCTTTGTCATTACACAATGTGTAAGAAATATTAACAAGCTAGATGGCATCCAGAGGAGGTCAATAAATGATGAAAGGCTTTGAGTGTGTGCTACAAAAAGTTTGGTTGAAGAATCTGGAGATGCTTTGACTGGAGAAGAGGAGTCTTGGGAGGGACATGAATACTGTTTCAAATATTTGAAGAACTATATAGGAAGAGGGATTATCTTACTTCTGTTTGACCCCAGTGATTAGATCTCAGAAGATCTCTCACTTAAATGGTTCACCTCAGGAAGTAATAGGTTCTTTCTCCCTAGAAGTCTCCAAGCAAAATCTAGGAAACCACGATAGTGTGCTGTAGAGAGTACTGCTTTTCATATATAAGCAGAATCTCAAAACTGTGAAATTCTGGGTTCTTCTAAGAAGTCAAGAATATCACAGAAATATCCATATTAATCTTGACAAAACAGCCAAAAAGATGAATGGCTTAAAAACAGGATTTAATCATAGGCAGCATTTAGCTAGAACTTTAAGGTTGGTCAATACTCTAATACATATTTTATCTTCACAGCCACCCTAGTTTCTATTATTCCCATTTTGCAGATGAAGAAATTGAAAAGGAGGTTAAATGACTTGTCCAAGATCATGTAGTTATGGAAGTCTCATAGACAGGAAGGCATTGGATCTTATCTTTCTGAAGAAAAACAAATAAGCTTGATAGTAAGGCTGAATTTGGTTCTCAACATTGAACTGTCTTGGACATTTTGGGGCAAGGAGAATGTGCAAACTATTTGTCCTTTTCTCATAGCAAAAAAAAAAAAAATGGTTGAAAAGATTTAACTATGGAGAGCAATCTAGAACAATGCTGAAAGGGCTATAAAATTCTCAACATCTTTTGACCCAGCAGGGCCATTGCTGGGTCCGTATCCCAAGGAAATCATAAAGGAGGGAGAAAATTCACCTTGCAAAAATGTTTGTAGCATCTCTTTTTGTGGTAGCAAAGAATTGGAAAAGGAGTGGATGCCCATCAATTAGAGGATGGCTGAACAAGCTGTGGTACATGAAGGTAACAATATTGTTGCTCTATAAAAATGATGAACAAGCTGATTATAGAAAGGCCTGGAAATATTTACATGAACTGATGCTGAGCCAAACAAGCAGAACTAGGAATACATTGTACACAATAATGGCAAGAGTGCATGGTGATCAACTATGAAAGCCTTAGTTCTCCTTAGCAGTTCAGTGATCAAAAAAAAAAAAAAAATCATAGACTTTGGAAAGAAAATGTCATCTGCATCTAGAAAAAAGATTTAAGGAGATTGAATGTAAATTGACATATGCTATATTTACTTCTCTTTTTTTGGCTTTTAAAAATCTCTTCCATGGTTTTTCTCTTTTGCTATGATTTTTGTTTCTTAACATGATCCATAAAGCAATGGATAATAAACTTACTACATCACTAAAGAAAAAAAAAAGAAAAGAAAATAAAGAAAAGATTTAGCCTAAAAATTTCCCCCTTTAAAGAGGCAGACAAAAACTGTTGGACACAAGATAACTTTCAGCTTGAAAAGACATTTATGTTTGGTGCTTTTAATCCAGACATGAAGAACAAAAGTTATATTGACTGTTTTAGTGACATTGAACCTACATTCATATATTATATGTAACAGATACACGAACGTGATTTGAAGGCTATTAGGCTGCATGGACCTTATAAACAAGAATTATCTGATACCTTCTTTTGTCTTGGCATTGTTTGCCTTTTGTTCTCAAAGATGATCAGGTGATTCCATGATGTGCAAGTGAATTGGATTTAAGTGAGGAAATTTAAGTGAGCATTTAAGGCAGGTCACCTGCCTTATTCTTTTCTCTGGAGTCATCAGGCTCCAGTGGCCAGATATAGATGAAGACAACTGGAGATGACCCCCTTTTGTCTTGGACTTTTCTTTGTATCCCCAGCACTTAGACATTTCCTGGCCTATAATAAATGCTTAATAAAAGCTATTTAAAATAGCTTACATGTCCCTCCTAAAACTCCTCGTCTCCAGTCAAAATATCTCTAATTTCTTCAACCAATCTTTTTGTCTCATACATTCAAAGGCCCTTCATCATTCTGATTGATTTCCTCTGGATGGCTTTTGGCTTATTAATATCTCTCACAAAATGTGACATTTGGGACTAAATCTAAGACTCCATATACAGGCTGATTAGGGAGACAACAGCCTTAACAAATCGTCTTTATTTCTGAATGCTATACCTCTTAATACTATTTGATTTGACTTGCCTTAGCTTGACTTGATTTGACTTATAAGCCTTTACCTATAAAAAGTGAGAATACTAAGATTGTCTTTTTTATATGGTGCTTATGTGGCAGACATAGCCTGAAATAGATTAATTAGTGACCTTGAATGTTTTGTATTTTCAATATGAGTGAATGAATAGTATTAGAAGTTCAGAGTTGAAAGAAACTGTTGTAATTCTCTACTCCAATTCTCCCAGAGAGCCAAAGTGACTTTCCTAATATCACACAACTAGATAGCAATGGGTTGGGTCCAAAACCTAGGACTCTTAATTCACAGGACCATAACCCAATAAACCAAATTGGATAGCACTTAATAAATAACAATTGATTGACTGGCTTTACTTTACTACAATTCAATTTAATTCAACAAACATACAAAGCATAATGTTAAGTGATATATAACTGAATAAAGCAGAGATTCTGCCCTCAAAGACATTATAAGTGGGGATATTTGGATAGGTAGAACAAGTGCTATAACATAAAATAATGTGGTATATGCATAGGAGAACTGAAAAATATATATATTATATATATATATATATATATATATATATATATATATAAGACTGGAGGTCTTAAAATAGATTTCACAGAGCCCATGACCTAATGTTCACAGATTTTTATCCAGTCTTTACAAAATGTCAATTTACTCTTATTTTAAACATAATATTAATGGGCTGAGTTTATCTGAATAACACCCTTTCCAAACTTACTTTATATGGTTTCCTTTAATATACAGCTTTGTCCAGAGAGACACTCATTTGTATTATGATCATTTTACTTTATGAGGAGCTTACGTTAAGCTGACTTAAGGCAATTTGTTTGTTTACTTCATGAACAACTGATTTATGAGCTTTTGTATGAGCATCATCCTGCAGTCATCATCACAGAAGTATAGTTGAGGGTAAACTTAGTTTTTCTTTTCCAAAAACCCATGCTTTGCTAGTTTATAGATGTGATAATTTTGTGTATCATGACTCCTAAAATGAAGAAAGGACTAAAGTAACTCTGCTTAATGTCTTTCTAATTTCTTTAATTTATTCCCATTATGTCAGTTTATTGAGTAAATATATTATTTGCATTGTTCTTATTGTTTTATTTATCTTAAATCTGTTTTTTCAATATTAAGTGTTTAATTACATAAATTTTGGATAATATAAATAAATATAATTACTTTAAAAATTAATTTGAAATTTCATGGTAATTACCAGAAGAGAGTTTTTAGGAATGAAAAATCTTCCCATATGATGGGGAAAGACACTCCATCATACATCAATGAAACTGTTTCCCCAAATATGCCATAAGCTTTCCACCATCATATTTTGTTCACATTGTTTTTTAATGCTTGGAATGTCATCAAGAATACAAGATGAAAAGTGGAAAATTAGAAGGCATGGGGAATATGGGGTGGGATAATAATTCTATACAGCCAAAAGCATTGAAAAATGGCAGCTGACAACCTGATAGCAAGAGAATAGAAAGAAATGCAATAAAAAAAAAGACACAAGAACTAAATTTCTCTTTCATAGCATGTTGTTTGGATTTTCCCTTGGTGTTCATTTTATTCTAATCAGTACAAGAATATTTTGTGTACATGTATTATCTCCTCTACAATATCATCAGCTCTCCTGACTCTGTCTCCTTCTTCTAGTCCTTACTGTGCCTTGTTACTAGTAGGCCTTTGAATGTTTGTGGAATTTAATGAAATTGGATGAAAAGTAGGAAAATGTCTCAAGACAAATGAGTTCTTCAGTCCATAAATTCATGTCAGGGGTTTAGATAAAAATTCCTTATAAATAAAGTTTTTATACTTCTAACACTTCTTTGTTTGGGTTTAAATGTGGAATTAGAACAATGTCTTTTCTAAGAATATTTTCCTATTCATTTATTGTCATTCATTTTTCATTTATAAAAAGAGAAGTGCAAGGCACCATAGTAGGATCCTGAGAGCTAGAAAAGATAAATTAGACACTATTCCTTACCCTCAGAAAAGTTCCAATGCTTAAACAACCATTTGATTCAATGTTAGAATCATTCAAACCCCTTTTGTCCTTCCCTAGCTTAAATGATCAATTCAATCAACATTGTTGTTTAGTTACCTAGTCATGTCTGACTCTGTGACTTGGTAGAACATATTGTCCATAGGATTTTCTTGGCAAAAATTTCCTTGCAATTTCCTTCTCTAGTGGGTTAAGGAAAATGCAGGTTAAATGGCTTGTCCAGGGTCACACACTTAGTTAGTGTCTAAGGCTAGAATTGAACTCAGGTTTTCCTGTCTACAAGTCCAGCATTCTATCCACTGAGCCATGTGATTACTCCAGTCAACATACTCAACCAGTATTGATAACCTGGCTTTTCCAGTTACCAAAGAGATATAAGCATAACAGAGTTCACATTTAAGTAGCACCTTATAAAAAGCAAATAAACAAAAACAAAAACAAATTACGCCCCCCCCCCCCCCCCCCCCGAAATTTGTCATAGCATGGAGAGCATTTAAGGAACTGACCCAGGATCATAGACAAGATGAGCTATTCATTTGTGTTTGAGCTAGAAAACAGAATGAAGACAGCTATGTCACCTTGTCATAGTGAGAAAAGCACTGATTCTAAGTCAGATGACTGGGGTCCAGATTCCCATTCTCACCCTTACTAGATCTATGACCCTGGATCAGTTCCTTAAATGTTCTCCATTCAATTCCCTCATCTGTTAAAATGGAGGTTTCTAAAGTCTCTTCCAGCTTTCTACCTCTGGAGTTTGCATGATCACCTTCCTTTCTCTCCTCACATGCATGAGACTGATACTACAGATCTTATTAAATATACCGATGAAGAAACTGATACTCCAAGAGGCTAACAAGTGTATATATAGTCACACATCTGGTAAATTTCAAAAGCAGGATTTGAACTCAAAGTTCTTATGCCTGAATTGTTTAATTTATTTATTGTGAGGCAAAAAACAAACAAACAAACAAATAAGTTTGCTCTTTGTTTTGCTATACTAGGCTATGATTTGAATAGTAAAATACCAAGACACATTGGTTATGCTTTTCCCCTTTCCTTCTTTCTACCTTTTCCTATCATGCACACAAAAACTCTGTGTAGTATAGTGGATATAAGACATTACTTAGGAAGAGTTGATCATTTTTGATTCCATAATGTAATATAATGTTACAGTATAATAACTGTATTGTTAACATTTTATATTTTCTTCTTTTTCTTTATCTTTCTCTTCTTGTTTTTTCTTCCTCCTTCTACCTCTCTCCTCCTCTTTCTTCTCCTCTGCTTCCTTCCCCTTCTTTTCCTTCTCTTTCTACTCTTCCCTCCCCCTCCTCCTCCCCTCTCCTCCTCCTCCCCTCTCCTCCTTCTTCTCCCCCTTCCTTCTCCTCCTCCTCTTCCTCCTCTCCCTCCTCTCCCTTCTTCTTCTTCTTCTTCTTCTTCTTCTTCTTCTTCTTCTTCTTCTTCTTCTTCTTCTTCTTCTTCTTCTTCTTCTTCTTCTTCTTCTTCTTCTTCTTCTTCTTCTTCTTCTTCTTCTTCTTCTTCTTCTTCTTCTTCTTCTTCTTCTTCTTCTTCTTCTTCTTCTTCTTCTTCTTCTTCTTCTTCTTCTTCTTCTTCTTCTTCTTCTTCTTCTTCTTCTTCTTCTTCTTCTTCTTCTTCTTCTTCTTCTTCTTCTTCTTCTTCTTCTTCTTCTTCTTCTTCTTCTTCTTCTTCTTCTTCTTCTTCTTCTTCTTCTTCTTCTTCTTCTTCTTCTTCTTCTTCTTCTTCTTCTTCTTCTTCTTCTTCTTCTTCTTCTTCTTCTTCTTCTTCTTCTTCTTCTTCTTCCTCTTCCTCTTCTTCTTCTTCCTCTTCTTCTCCTTCTTCTTCTTCTTCTTCTTCTTCTTCTTCTTCTTCTTCTTCTTCTTCTTCTTCTTCTTTCTTCTTCTTCTTCTTTCTTCTTCTTCCCCTCTCTCTGTCTCTGTCTCTCTGCCTCTTCTCTCTCTCCTTATTTTTCTGTCTGTCTCTATCTCTCTTTCTCTGTGTATATATTTCTTGACCTCTTTCTCAAGCCTTCCTATCTTCTTTTTCTCTCTGTCTTTTTCCTCTACACACACACACACACACACACACACACACACACACACACACTCTCTGTTACATGAACTATTGTGAATCCCATAGTGATTGACCTTTTTCCGTTCAGGTTGAGGATGGTTTCTGGGCACATAAACATAATGTAGCCCCCCTGGGAGCCAGGCTCATGCTGTAGCTTCACTATAATTTATTAATCGCAATTATTTCAAGATGAAAATATAAGCTCAATATTTGGCCACACACATGTTACACATAAAAGGCTTCAAAATATCAGAAGTGCAATTTCCTGTGGGCAATAAAAAATGCCAGAAAATCTTGTTTCAGATCCTAAAACTTAAGAGCAAGGAGCCCCTGCAACCATAATGATGATAATAGTTCACATTTTTATGAAGTTTAAGGCTTATGAAATGCCTTTCCTGCAAGGTCTTCTTTGAGGTTAGGAAAGCATAATTATTTCTATTTTACACATGAGGAAACTGAGACTTTGGGAGTTTCATGTCATATAGCCCATGCCAAAGTGACTTTGTAATGCCAAATCTGGTTAGAGTTTTCCTTTCTTTGCTTTCATTTAGCTAGCCACTTACCTATCTCATCCTTTCCAGGCTGTGGAATATTTTTCCTCAGCTGGCATACATTTTACAATGTTGGTCAATGCTGTACTTTTCCCTAATGTAGGACAATTAAGAACAAGCAGAGTAAAATTCAATTCACTGATATCATTTAACATGAAGGTTCACTAAAGTTCTCAGAACATCATCGTGAGTAGCTTCAGCAAGTGCATTCATTTGTAAATTTCCTACTCATGTATGATATTGACCACAGATTACAGCATGGAATTAATTTTTATTCAGTAGGAGCTTTTGTTATTGGAACAAAGGATCATTTGTTCCAGTAACACAAGTCCTTAACCCAGAGTCTATAAACTTGTTTTAAAAATAATTTGACAATGGTTTCAGTGAAATCAGTTGCTTTTGTAATTCTCTGGATTTTATTTCATGCATTTAAAAACAAGAGGTGGGTCCATAGACCATAGGAAATGGCCAGAGGTTTCCATGACACTATCGCATGAAGAATCCTTGCAATAATAATAGGTAATCTTTATATGGTTCTCTGAAGATCTGCAAAGTGCATTATCTTACAACTCTATGATTTAGGTCCATTTTACACTGGAACTGTGACTTCACTGGTTTAGAGAATTTTCTCTACCAAAGCAGGTAACAGATACTTAGCAAATGATAGACTTAGATCAACTTTCCCATTTTGATGACGAAAACACTGAGGTCCAGAAAGGGGGTTTGAGGCCATTCAGGGAATAAATATGTAATAGGCTTGGTCAGGTCACCTGCTTTTAGGTCCAGTGAGTACTTTTCTTACTATACCATAGCTATGGGAATTCTATGAAATAAGGGCAGGGAGAAAGGAGAAGGATGAAGAGAAGTAGTAAACTTTCCTTGGGATAATCAAGGAAGGATTCATGGTAGTGGTCGGATTTCAGCTGTGTGCAGTGTTCAGGGAACACTAGCTTCTCTAGTATGAGAGCTTGCTTACCCCTAGAGTATACCTGTTACCCAGTTCTCACCTGTGGATCCAAGAAACTGTTGGGGACACCCCAGCAAAACCATCTCAGCAGAGAGGCTAAACCAAGTTGAGGGTAACCAAAAGGAAGATCTAGAAGGATGTGTACTTTAATCATGTGAAGTGAAATAGGTGGATGAGAACAATTGATTTTCAAGGTCAGGAAGACAGAAGTAGTAGGTCCTGTGAAGTGCCTAGAACAAAGAAGTCAAAGTCATCCACTGTCCATTGACAGTCATCTTGACTTTAGTCTTGCCATTGGAATTTGATAACTTTGGAAGAGAAAATGAGGCTGATGACTGCACAATTCTGTCTCACTTAAACCTGATTCATGCTTAAGTCAAGATATTACATTGTGATGTCATTAGTACTCTTCAAAATGAAGGATGACCAACATAAAGATTTCAGGAGCTGTTTAAAGAGATGGAACACTTAAAGACATGGAACAGACACCTTGGACAGGCCTCTTAACCACTGTGCTAGCTGGTATCATATTTTATCATATAAGTTCTTAACTTGGGTTCCATGACCCATAAAGCATCAATGAATAGATTTCAGAGGATCTGTGACTTGAATGGGAAAAAATATAATTGCTCTCTTTAGTAATCTTCTGCCTCCTATTTTATGTATTGAGTATTCTGAGATTTCAGAATACTGTCAAAGGAGTCCATGACACAAAACAAGATGAAGAACCTCTCTCTCTCTCTCTCTCTCTCTCTCTGTATATATATATATATATATAATATAATATATATATATTATATATATATATAATATATAATATACAAACAAGTAAAAATCTGTGAAACATTCTCACAAGTAATAGTTGGAAGATTATAAAATCATTGACTGTCTGTTTTGGTATAATGGTTGATAAACAACTCAGAAGATGTGAGTGAACTGAAAATATAATCAGCCCAGTCAGGAAGGTGAAAATGGAGTAAGCTGGATGACAGCATAAATTTATTTCTCTGGGTTCCAAGAGGGAAGTAAAATCTTTAGATATGTCCCCAAACTGGAGACCAGGCTGTAGGGAGGAAGAAAATGTCCCCATCAAAGGCATCATCTGCCTTTGAAGATGAGACCTGGAAGAAGAAGTAGGGGGTACTCTAAGTAAATCGTCAGGAGAGAAGCAAGCACTCTTGCTGTATTATGTCCTCCCTTTGCTTGGTTGGGCTCTCTCCTTTCCGACATATCAGTGATGTTTATTAAGAGATGACAAGTCTATCAGGCCTCATAAGCAGCCTTTCACAAGGAGGAGATCTTCCCTTACACCCAGAAAGCATCATCAATCTTGTCCCTGCTCTGCTCTTCTGAGCAACTGATAGTGAACAAGGCTCCTTCCCCGTCCCCCTCCCCCTAACTACCTCCCACCACCCCCAGCTTCCTTCTCTCTCCTCTCCATCTCTGTGTAGCACAGCAGGAGATAGCAAAAGGAAAGAGGTGATTTGCATAAAGTGTTTCTGGTAAAGAGATGGAAACAGAAGAAGGGGAAAAATATGGGTCTTTTCTCCAATATAACTGGCTTTAGGGAATATATTTCATACTGGGAGATGGAATGGGAAAGAACCGAGACTATATAGAAGCAACTGCTACAATGAAAAAATACTATGTATCTCATATGTACAGTATACAAATAATATTCATTTGCATATTATATATGTGTATATTCAACATGCACACACAAAAAGTATTAGTCAGGTGATGAATTTGGATTGCATTTGAATATAGAATATGTGGCTTTTCCTATAATATTTTTTCTGCTTTGGTTTGGTTTTGTTTCGGGAAAGAAGCATTATATTGTAACTATCATAGCATTTGACAAAAACACATTGCTCAGAGCAGGAAGCAAAATTGATACTAGTAAGTAGCAATTGCAAATGGACTTCATTGAATATATGTCTTAGGAACGTTATATATGTCCCTATATTTGTAAGTCAAATGGGATCCATGTTTATTTTTCATTAGGAGGCCCCTAATCTGGGCCACGCAGCCTCAGGTCTCTGAAAGACACTATGTCAGATGGGATAATAATATCATTTTTTAAATTTCATGAAATTTATTGAGGCTTACAGATCATTTTTTGGCCTTGGTTCAATATTTAAACATTCTGATCTAACACACCATAAGGGTTGAATTGGGGAAGGAGGAGAGGGGGTGGGAGGAAATTTTTTTTTCATATGGCAAGCACTTCTGAACATATTTTTTGAGTCGTATGCTTTACACAGTTCCTGATTTATAAAAGGAGATTGACATTGCACTTTGTTTGTCATGAAAAATAGCTTGATTATCTCTTCCTTCCACACCTATAAGATGAAACTATTTGATCTGTTAAATTTTCTAGGACCTGTCTGTGTAGCTCTTTGTGCTATAGAAAGCAGGAATATTGGCAGCATCTTATTACTTCTAGAGAGATGCTAAGAAGTGAAAAGAAACTGTCCAAATCTTTCAGCCATGCTAGAATCTCACTTCAACTTGATTGGGACACCTAGAATGCACTCAGGGGAGGCAAAGGGCCAGCTTCTATGAAGACTCCACTGGAGGAGGCCTAATCTCAACAAATTTCACGTGACAAATTATCTTTCTGGTCAGATTTTCTGTTTTCTGATCACCCAAGATAAAAATGGTCACTTTTAGATGTATAATATTTTTTCTATTACATAGAATAATCAGTTCTCTTGAGTACAAAATTTAGCACCTTTGTTGACAATAGTCAAGTTCATTTATTTGCAAAACCCCAAGTTTGATTTTTAGATGAAGATTTCTTTTTCATTCAGTCTTAATATTTCAGTCCATAGTTTAAGTGTTGAAAATTCAGGTTAGATTCTAAAGTTGCCTTTTCTTTTCTTTCTTTCTTTCTTTCTTCCTTCCTTTCTTTCTTTCTTTCTTTCTTTCTTTCTTTCTTTCTTTCTTTCTTTGTTGGGAATGGATATTGGGGAGCAATGGAAAAAAAAGTTTCTTAATCATCAGGGGCTAGTTATAGGCAATCCTTCTAAGGATGGGCTAAGATTTTAGTTTTAGGTTGTAGGCTGGGAGCTGTGTACTACAGCTACTGAAGTTGACAGCCTCACATTATAAGGTTGAGAACCTTGGGGAAGGCAGATGCTTGTGTAGGAGAGAATACAGCTAGGTCCTGATTAGTGCAAATAATGAATTCTATGAAGTGGAAACACGAATTTGAATTTACACCATTCAAAGCTATAATTATGCAAAATAGAGTAACTGGCCTCAGCCTAATGGAAATATGCAGTGCGAATTCGAATAATTGGTTTTCATTCTTTGCACTAATCAGAACCTAGCTGTAATAATAATGATAATAATAAGTTAGCATTTATATAGTATTTTAAGGTTTGCAAAGGCAATAGTAGTACATTGGAATGAACTGGCCTTAGAGCTGAGTTCAAATCCTGTTTCTGACATGTGCTAGTTAGTCAGCTTTTCAAGCTCTAGATAATTCGTTCAGGCTTTAAATTGCAGAGAAGGCACTGACCTGAATTGGTTAATGGAGTTTCCTTATCTGTGTATTTTTTATAGAAATGAAACCACAGGCTGAATTTCAATTCTTTTCAAGTTTGAAAAGGGTTTTCAATATATTATTTTGTTAAATTTTCACAACAATCTTGCGAGAGAAAATCTATTTTAAAATCTATGTGCTAGATAATCATTTGCAGTGTTGCCTAAAATAATTAATTACCTCCCAATCTATAAAGGCCACTAAGATTTTCTCTTTTTGTAGGTAATCATTTTTGATTCAGTGGTGTGATACCTGGCCTCTAGATGTTTGTGATGAAGTTTAGAGAAAAGATTTTGAATGTCCAGAAGAATGGAAAATCAGTTTGGGATGAAGTTGATGTTGAAAGACAATGATAGACGGGGGTGGGAGGAGGGTGAAAGTTGAGGGAGTGTGATTCAGTACACCTTCAGAATGAAAGAAAACTCATTCAAAGGATTGATTTGAGTAGACATCCCTGAATCTGGGAGTGAAGAGTCAAAAAGGCACTGGCTTTGATTTGGGGCTGATCCTTGATTATAGGAAAACAGCAAGAATGACTACTAGGGCTAGGTAGGGGTTGGTACCCTCCACTGATTTTGAGCCTCGAGAATGAGTTCGGGTTAGCTGCTGGTGCCAGTCCTCAAGGAATGATGACATTTTTGAGAATGGATATGAGATAGGTGGTTGACTCCTGTGGTCTCTGCATAAGAAAGAGTGCTTTCATATTTGTATAAGCAGATCCAGAGTCAGTCTGATGATGTACATGTGAGAAAGGATCTTTGTCAGAAAAGTAGTCTACCACAAGAAGTTAATACCTGGGGAAATGTTTTATAGAAAATCACAATGCAGAGCTGTTTTATCATCTAAATTCCATGAAGATTTTTATGTGATATTTCTGACACATTCATTGTTTAGATGTGTAGAGTCCCCTCTTATGAGGTTTGTTACATCAATGAGCAGAACCTGAAATTACAGTATTCTGTCACCAAATGGTGCATAGTATCATAGTCTGAACTTCAAGGCTCTTAATTTATCTCTGCATAGACCTATCAAATTTATAATCAGCAGTTTTCTAGATCTTGTAAACAACTATTAAAACAATTATTACCAAAATATATTTAAAGAACAAATATTCTCAGTAATAAATATTTATAGTATACTTAAGTTACACTTGGTAACTCTCACTGATACTTACACATCACAACACAGGCTACCTTCAATTTTAACCCTTGACTTGATTAGAATTTTCCTTTCTGTCTCATTTTGAGTCCTATATTAGAGTCAAAGTGTCAGGGAAGTATTTAGCTTCAGGATTTCTGCTTTGGGGCTTTAGGGCAGCTTGGAGTCCAAATTCCTTTTGATACATTATCCTCAATTTTCTGGTAGGTCTCATAGAAGCTTTCTTCAATGTTACCTGCATAAAGACTGCTTAATGTCCATATCACTTTCGAAATCCTGTGGTAGTTTTTGCCTGTGCTGCGTCTTTTGTCCACATGGAGCCAAATTTGAGTGGGGGGAGGGAGCGGGGGGGAGAGGAGGAAATAGAAATGAATTGCTGTCATCTAAGTTTTTTTCTTTGTTCAAACCTGAAATTTTTGTTCAATTAGTTTTTCACCACCCAGAAGAAGGTTTCCTTTCCCCCAGTACTGTGTCTGGTACATAGTCAGCACTTAATAAATGCCTGTTGATTGATTGATTGATTGAATCTCATTCTCTTTTAAAGAAGACAGAGAAGTCTTTCCATTCCCTCCCTCCCCCCACCATCCTCCTCTATCACCAGAAGTAGCTGCTGGCTAAGTGTGCATAGAAATTTACTCCCAATATAATTCTTACAGGTCTCTAGCAACTTGTATTTCACCTCCTCTTTCACAGCTTAAGTATCAAGGGATCCTCAGAAGTGATTTATAGAAGAGCTTGCATCTTTACTAGAACAAAACATTCTTAGCAACAAATATTGCTCAAGTTCTCTGAATGTAGATTTAAAGCCAAAAGAATTATATGCAGCAAGTTTTATTTTTGGCTAAATATGTAACAGTATAGCATAAAGTTGAAGGAAATTAATTACAACCTGAAGGACTCAGTCTATCAGTGAGTCAATAAATATTTATCAAATGACTACCTTGTACTAGACAATGTGCTAAGGACTGGGAATAAAAATACAAAAAGGAAAAACAGTCCTTGCCCTTAAGAAGCATACATTTTCATAGAGCTTCAAAGGCAATACAGAAAAGAAAAGGAAGGGGAGAAGGTAAGGTAGCCTATTGGGGATATCATGGGCAAGACCAAATGAATGAAGCCATGTAGAAATGAAGAGATGGTTGACCTGGGCACCATCCTTAAATGAAGGCTGTAAAAGGAGCTTTCCTCACTCTAATTGGAGGAAGGAGTCCCAAGGACATAAAGTGCTGATGAGATGTGAGTTCCAGGACTGACATGATTTTGCAGGATGAAAATGTTCCTAAATTGGGATGGCTAATTCCATAGGAGTGCACCTGGGTGAGAAATGAAGAAACAGAGGATTCTCTCATTGACCACTGTTCTTTCCATTCTTTGTTAAGTCCAATACTACAGTATGCGTACCAGGTTGAAGCTGAAGATGGACTTCTGCCAGACAGTATAGGAAAGAGACAAGTTGGATTCCTATTCAAGTCATTTCCTTTGTTGAATACTCACTACCATCTGGTCTTACTTGGGCAAAAATAGAACTATCGCTTCCATTGCCCTAGAAATTATCCTTTTAAGGCCTTATATGTTCCAATTAGCTTTTTCTTTTCCTTTCTTTTCTTTTTTCATTTGAGAAAGGGGTTCACCATTGACATAACAAATGAGAAATCATTTTGCCACACCAGCCAAAGTAATTTTCCTTTTATCAATTTCCATAACACTTATTGTCTCCATCCCTTTCATTTAATTCACTAAGCACTGATCAGGTCTACCACATTCAGAATATTCTTCTAGATGCTTTTGATACTAGATACTTTTTGATACTTCAGAATCTTAGTCTATCAGAGATGGAAAGGATCTTAGAGACCATCTAATTTAACCCATGTATATATATAGAAATCCCTTTAAAAATAGACTCCTGGAAATGGTCAACCATTCATTGCTTGAATATCTAATGAAGAGGAATTCCTTACTACCTGAGATAGAGATGTTGATTTTTAGATAATTCTAACTATCAAGAAGTTTCCCCAGGCCAAAAGTTGACTTTTTGCAATTTTCTCCATTGATTTTAATTCTGTTTCCTAAAGTCAAACATAATAAGCAACTCCTTCAATGTCTTGTTTCTTTAGCTATCACAGATCTCATAACCCTATTTCTCTCCCTTCCTCTCATCCCCAATCTTTTCTTCTCAAGGCTAACTATCCCTAGTTTCTTCCAGCACTTCTAATATGGTATAAACTTGAAATCTTCCACCATCCTGTCAGCAATCTTTTTCAACGAATTCTCCATTCTCAGATGTGGAATTGAAAATTGAACCCAGTATTCTCCATGTATTCATACTAGAACACAGGACACTGAGACTTAGTATGTTCTTCCTCTCAATGCTGGCTGAGATTTAGTGATCTTTCTTAGCAATCACTTTCTACTCTTGACTCATATTAAGTTTTCAGTATACTGAAAATCTCAGAAAATTTTTTAGAATTGTTGTTTAGCCATGCTGCCTTTCTCCTACTTGAGACATTGAGTTTTTTTGACAAAATGTAAGATTTTCCATTAACCCTTATCAAAATCCATTCTTTATACTCCTCTTTTCTCTGAATTTAACTTTAAAAAATACAACTCTTTTAGTTGCCCTTTGTCATATTTTGAACTTTGTACTTTTTGCAACTCTAGACAAAAGAATATTAATGCTCTGTATATATTCTTCATTTCCTTTTCCTAATTCTGTCTTTCATACAAGTTTTTTCTTTAAGTTGACTGATCAGTTCTTCATATATCCTCATCAGTGTCTTAGATAATTTCCAATTTTCCTCTTTGTGATAACGGTTTCTCTTTCCCTAAATACTTTTTGACCAATTTCTAAAATATAAGATCAAGATCACATTTGGCTTCCCTTTCCTTTCCTTTTCTATCAGTATTCCAAGATGAAGTGGTCACTTCCATTC
The DNA here is from genome assembly GCF_902635505.1 of Sarcophilus harrisii. Taxonomy (NCBI): domain Eukaryota; kingdom Metazoa; phylum Chordata; class Mammalia; order Dasyuromorphia; family Dasyuridae; genus Sarcophilus; species Sarcophilus harrisii. The sequence goes on from NC_045429.1 coordinate 51,086,710, forward strand.
AAGGAGCAAGTTGCTTTTTATTAGTACGAATCTAAAAACTGATTTTCTTTTAGCTTGTTGTTTCTTCCAATGTTTGAAGGATAAAATTATCATTGAGACAAATCAAGAAAAAATTTACCAGTCTTTCTGCCAGAGACAAAAGGGGAAGTCACATAAATTATCTCATTTGCTTCTTAAAATAACTGTGAATCAGGACATGTATTATTATCCCAAGTTTACAGATGAGCAAACTGAGACTCATTGGGTGATAGATATGGAAAAGAGAGAGAGAAGGAAACAGAGACAAAGAAAGAAAGAGACAGAGACCCAGAGAAATGGAGATAGAGACAGACAGAGAGATTGAGATACACAGATAGACGCAAAGACAGACAGAGGCAGAGACAGAGAGACAGATGGAGACCCAGAGATAGAGACATAAACAGACAGAGATAGACAGAGGGACAGAGACAGAGAGATAGAAATAAAGACAGAGACAGAGGTAGAAAAAGATACAGACACACAGAAAGAAGTGAGAAAGATAGAGAGGGAGGGAGGAAAAGGGATGGAGAAAGAGACAGAGAGATGAGAAGCACAAAGAGAAACAATGAAAGAGAGAGAGACAGAGAGAGAAACAATGACAGAGAAAACAGAAATAGAGACACAGAGAGACACATAGAGAAAGACACAGATAAAGACAGAGAGACAGATACAGAGAAAAACAGAGACATAAACATAAAGACAGAGACAGAGAGACAGACAGAAATAGAGATGTAGAGACAGACACACAGAGAGAGAGGAAGACAGAGAAGGAAAGGGAGAAAGAGATGACAAACAGAACAGCAACAATAAGTGAGAGACATAAAATGAAGAATAGCAAGACAAATGTGATATGGATTTTTTGGGGGGGCTGGGTTACATATGTGTAAATCATATGTTCACTTGGTGTTTATTTTGGTATATAGTGTGAGGTTTTGCTCCTTACTTAATATCTTCCAGTCAACTTTCCAGTTTCCCAGAAGTTTTTTTTCCCCTAAAGTAGTGGGTAACTCAGGTTTTTAGTTTTGTTAAATATCATACTACTGACTTGGTTTGTTTCTGTATATTGCACAGCTGATCTCTTCTATTCTGATCAACCTCTCTGTTTTTTAACCAGTACTAAGTAGTTCTCATAATCATTGCTTTGGTTATAGTTTGATATCTGGTAGTGCTAGACCTCTTTCTTTCCCACTTTTTCATTACTTCCCTTGAGATAGTTGACCTTTGGTTCTTCTATATCAATTTGATAACTTGAGGAAATTTAATTCTCATGATAAACAGTCAAATAGTTGTTAAAATTTAAATATGTGTCTAAATATGATGTGTTCCTTGCTCAGGAATATTAAATTCTATTAAAGAGATGGAACTTGCATAGTAAGCAATGAGACATGTAGATCAGAATACAAAAGAGTTCCAGAACTGAGGTTCAGGCCATGGAGTAGGTTCTATGGAGTTAATTGGATAGGAGGTGGCCTTGACATAGTGGAGAGGTAAAATTGTATCTGTTGCCATGGAACACATCAGCAACTATAGAGGTAGTTCCTCCTTAGATAGATGGTACAAGAAATCATGAGTCAAATGGCATAAAATTCTAATCACATGCTAGTTGATTGAATCAAAAAAGAAATTATGTGAAGATCCAGTAAAAGAAATATCACATCAATGGCAATGTATGGATAACTGTACCAAGGATCCCATTGGGAGAGCCTAGGTCCCGAAGGCTATATATAGTATATATATGATATATACTCAAATATAAAATGTAGAACTTGGAGTCAGAAAGATTCAAATTCAAAACCTGGCTTAGTCCTTACTTGTTAGATGGGGGTCAATTACTTATCATGGGAAAGCTAGGTAATACAGGGGATAGATACTTGGAACTGAAAACAGGAAAACTTGGGTTCAAATTTGGCCTGTTTCTTAATGAATGATCTGAGGCAGTCACTTAATTTCTGTTTGCCTTAGTTTCCTCATCTGTAAAAGGGAGTTCACAGCATCTTCCTCACGGCGATATTGTGAGGATCAAATAAGATATTTGTAAAGCTCTTAGCACAGTGCCTGGTACATAGTAGGTGCTATATAAATATTATCCTCTATTAGTTATTATTACATGACCAATAAGAAAATCATTTAATCTCTCAATCACAATTGTCTTTTTTTTTGTAAAATATAGATGATAATACCTATAGTGTGCACCAAAAGATTGTTAAGTAGCTTAAATGAAGTAATGTATGTAAAATGGGAAGCTATATGTATAGAGAACTGGTTTTAGAAGCAGGAAGACATCTTCCTGAATTCAAATATGACCTCAGACATTTACTAGCTGTGTGACTCTGAGCAAGTCATTTAACCTTAGTTGCCTTAGTTTCCTCATTTGCCTAAAATGAGCTGCAGAAGGAAATGCCAAACCACTCTTTGCCAAGAAAATGCCAAATGGGGCCATGAGAGAATTGAACACAGCTGAGAAACAACTCAGGTATTAAGAAGCAAGAAAGGGGGTAAATATCCTAAGGGTAAGAATAGAACCAGGATTCCAGAAGTTGTCCCTTTCCCACTCCATTATGATACCAGCTAATGACTCATTCAAATAGTCATCATGGAGCCACATTTCCATACACTCATCTAAGTTGTATCCAGCTTTCATCCAATATTAAGACAATCTAATAGTTTAAAGGTCCTATAGACAGGGCTAGGAAAAGTTGACTCTCAGCTCTCTGCCACAATTTGCCTCCAGAAACCTGAATACTTTCTCACATGATTTTATTGTTTGCAAGCAGGAACAGGCAAGGAGGAAAAGCATCAAGCCAGGGAATTGAAGGTAGAGAGGGGAAAGTAAGGGAGGGATACAAGTGTAGGAGGGAGAGTGAGACCCAAGTTTGTCCTTTTGTACACTAGATTTTTTTCAGGAGAACTTCCAAGTTTAGTATGGTTCAGAATCATGTAGGGGCAGCCTCAAGATAGGAACAGAACAAGTAGTACAAAGCTTTATAAAAGGCAGATTATTCACTCAAGTAAGCAAACTTTGGATTCTATGATTTTAGGTTCTTCTGAGAGAATTATAAAACAAAACACTCCCCATTACTCTTGGTTTGTACTGAAATTGCACAACTGAATATTGTTTCTTTGTTTTAAGGCTCTTGTGCCATGTTGAAATAAACCTTTTTCCACCTGCCCCCTCACCCTTATTCCCATTCTCTCTCTGTCTCTCTCTCTCTATTTCTCTGTCTCTCTCTGTCTCTGTCTCTGTCTTTGTCTGTCTGTCTCTGTCTCTCTGTCTTTCTTTCTGTGTCTCTGTCTGTCTCTCTGTCTCTGTCTCTTTCTTTTTGTCTATCTGTCTCTTTGTGTCTTTGTCTCTGTCTCTCTGTCTTTTTCTCTGTCTCTGTCTCTCTCTTTTTGTTTGTCTGTCTCTGTCTCTGTCTCTCTGTCTCACTATCTGTCTATCTCTGTCTGTCTCTCTCTTTCTCTTCCTCTCTTTGTCTCTGTATCTCTGTCTCTCTCTGTCTCTCTCTGTCTCTGTCTCTCTGTCTCTCTGTCTCTCTGTCTCTCTCTCTAGTAAAAAAAGCATCAAGTTGTGCCATCAGCTCACTTTTATAGTCCATAGAGAGGGACAATTCCTCTGAATCAATCCTTCAGAGATCTAATAGTCAATCATTTTGGAGTCAGTCTCAGTGACTGATGACCCATCAGTCGTCTGTGTCCTGTAAAAAAGGCACTAATATGTATGACCATATTCTATGGAGAAATATAATTAATGGGGGCAGATCCCTATTAATCAACCCACCCCCCCAATTCCTATCACTTCTCATACAAGCTGTCTCGATTTTTTATTTACCTTCATGAAGTTGAGTAATAATTACTCAGGAAATCTGATTTAGTAAGAACTGAGTGGTTGCTCAACTTGATTTGCAAACATTCTATTGTTACAGTGCAATGGGTTCCTGGAAACTAGGACAATGAAAAATAGTGGGAAATGAATTATTTTCCACCCTGAGACCCTACTTTTAGCACTTTGTTACTCATTTGAAAAAAACATTACACAAGTCAGAGAACTTACAGTTACCCTTTTCCCCATGAGAGGGCAATCCTGTGTCTTTAATAAGGCAAAATGTTGACTGTTACATTCTATTGTTTTCTGAGATTTACTAGAAAACACAAATGAATGAGAAAGTAGAATTTAAAGCAAAATGAAGATTTTTAAAGGAAAAACCATATTTAATTTAGTTCAAAAAAGACTTATTAAACTCCTACTACCTGTGAGGCACATAATTGTTAGAGATACAAAAAAAATAATTCCTTGAGGTACTTTCTTTATATTAGATGAATGAACCAACTAAATGTTATACATTTAAAAAAAATGTCTGTTTTTAATAGCCCATTTCTTGATCTTTAAACTGTCTATACTTGTCCAAACTGAACAAGCAAAGGCTTTTTGCTAATCTTGATTTAAGTGAGTTCCAGACAAATTCTATACACAATATGAAAGCTAGTGCCATTACATGGCTTAGACCAAAAATTTGAGATTTGCCATTGGTCTGCCTTCCAACCTACTTTGACAGGGCTGATGAGTAGGGCTACCAAAATTGACCTGAGACTTATACATTTATACTAACCAAGTGCACCAAAGCTATCCCTTTCCACTTCCCTGTATTAGGTTGGATGTTATATGAGATTTTTTCCTCTTTAAATCATTTCCTCCCTTCAGTTGCAAACTTTTTCAAAAGAATTTTTTAGTCTTATGGTTTTATTTTATTTCTACAGCAGATATATGCATGTGTTCCTTTACCATTCCTCTTCTCAGACATTAAACCCTTTCTGGCAACAAACATTTAAACAAAATAAAAACCAAACCAAACCAAAAAATCAGTAATTATCTCTAACAATGTATTCCAAATTCCACATCTGTAGTTTCTCTCTATTGAGAAGAGAAAGCTGTTTCCTTTCAAAGGTAACCTGGTTTCATGGGTTAAAAATATTGTTAAGAAGAAAGATAGAGAGTATCATTGGATCTGACCTATCCCCTCTTATAGATGGCACTTAACTTGATACATCATCAGGGATGATATTTGAAAGATCCTGAAACCTACCCAGACTATGTTAGGCATCAGGGATAAAAATATAAAGAATGAAACAATTTCTTTTATTAAAATATAACTTTCTTGCAAATTGAGATTGTTTGATTCTTTGTATTTATATCTCCCACATCTGGCACAATGTCTTATGAATAAATGTTTGTTGACTGATTTAAGGAACTTACATTTTATCAGATGAGATATTATACACACATACACACAATACTTAAAGGCAAACAATAAAAAAGTAGGATGCAATTAGTCTATGGCTTTTACAAATCAAATAATAATAAAATAAATAATTTACAGAGCAAATAATCTTTTGGGAATATGAATAATCATTTCTTTAAAATTGTAAATTCAGTTTTTTGTAGTTTTGATTTTCTGAAAGTGGGGCATGCTGCAGATTTAAATATGACAGTTTTCTCATGGGGGCACCTGGGGTAAGCTAGGCAAACCAAAGGCTTCTAGGCAAATGGCACTATTGATCCCTCACTTGTGCAACTGGTACACCATCACTAGAAAGCTTTGTTGTTATTGCCAAATATTCAGGGACATGTAGTGTTTCAGCAACTACTTGATATTTTAAGAATGGCATATGTGAATGACCGATTTGAGGGTATTTGAAAGAGTTTACATTCCCCAACAAGGTTTTACTTTAAGTTTATATTTTGTTTAAATAAAGAATAAGATCAATGTAATACAGCTTCAGCTTTCCTACAGAATTTATGACTTCTTTTAATAAGCCTCATAAAAGACACTTTAAAAATATGCAGCATTCTTAATGTAATGGGTCTGTTCTTTATAAAGATATGTGTATATACATATACATTTATATATGGGGAGAGAGAGCATTTAAGTTGCGTCTGAAATGCTGTAAAAATATATCACAAATATAGTGAAGATATGCTTAACAGGGAACTGAAGGGAGCCCAGTAGAGTGATAAAAATTTTGTTGGAAATATAGAAAGTTATAAACATCTTAGTCAGAGAAATAGTATAATTTTGAAATATCAATTTGTTTTTTTTCTTTTTTCTTTTTGGTTAATATCCTTTCTGGGGTTCTACTTTGGGAACAAATTAGATTAAACCAGGCTGTGTTTAGGTGCCCTAGAAATTCAGCTGGATTTGATGTTACAGCCTAGGTTTGTGAGAACAAGTCTCATTTGGAACTTTAATGAGGTCAAGGATGGGAGGAGGAGTAGAGAGTAGAGTAGAAATACAGGCTTCATATGGAACATTGACCTGCATTTAGAATCAGACTTAAATAGCTGAAAACAGAAGTCATCTAATCCAGCCTCCTCTGTGTATTCAGGTCCATAGTGAAACCAGTTTAGCCAAATGAAGAACTGTCACGGTTTTAAGTTGGAGCATTTTACACCCTATTTTATTAACTATTGTCTACATGCTTCCACTTTTAGGAAAGTTTCTCTCAAAGCCAACTTAAATCTCAATGTGGTACTTTAAGCCTGTTTCTTCTTGTTCTTAATACATAACAAACAGAGAACACAAATACAAAAGGTTTTTTCCTGTATAGATCTGAAGACTGATACTGAATCAGACCTTAGTCTTTGCAGGAGAACCTTGAACTTTCAGTGAAATCACAGCTGGAGAACACTGAAAATTGAGGTAAACTGTGAAAGGATGGGAAAATCTCCATTCCCTTTGGTTTTCTTATTTGTTTATTATTTCATGTTAAAATCTCATCATCGTTTAGCAGTTAATCTTGTGTAAAGAATGTATTTAAAAAGATTTATGACTCTAATAAGTTATAAAAGGTTGGGGGTAGGTTCACCAGGGCTCCCATCTGGGTTAATATACCTTGAAAGTACATAAAACACTATTACTGTTTAACCCTGCCCCAAAGCTTTCACTTATAGATCTCAAAGCTCTTTAAATACCTTTTAGAGTTTTTTCTTTGCTGCTCCCATTGCCATTCATACTAGCCAGGTCCTCATTATTGCTCCTCTGGATTACTGCAATAACTTCCTAAATAGTCTCCCCACCATCTTATTAATTCTGTGTAATACCATAAGAATTATCTTCTAAGGTAGTCTTTGGATCACATCATTCTCCTGCTCAAAAACCATTAATGGCTCCCATTGTGTACTGAATAAAATTCTTTCTCTTTAGTCTAGTTTTTAGGACCCTTTATGATTTGACTGATAACCTAGTTTTCCAAATTTTACCTCACACTACTACCCTTCACCTTCTTACTCTGTGACCTAATGAAAGTTGATTTCTTGCTGTTCTGTAACCTCATGTTACCCTCTACCCATTGTTATTTGTTTCATTTCCTTTTCCTGGAATCAATCACTTGATTATCAAGTGTTTAGTAAGGAATGAAAGTCTAAGCAAGGAGCCAAAAGTGTAAAGGAATTCAGCCCCAAAGAAAAAATCACTTTTGGAGGGTTTCTGAGTATTTTCCACTGACCCACCTCACATCCCCGTGTACCGTGAAGAACAGCAGTGCAATCAATTGGAGTATTCATGAAGAGGCAAAAACCCATAATTAAAATAGATGTGGGAGGCTAGGTGGTACAATAAATAGGGCAGGGCTCAGAGTTAGGAATACTCACTTTTAGGGAGTTCAAATCTGGACTTACACACTTATTAACTGTATTTGCCTTGGTTCCCTTATTTATAAAATGAGCTAGAGAAAGAAATAGCAAACAACTCTAGTAACTCTCCCAAGAAAACCCCAAAATGTGGTCACCAAGAGTCAGCCATGACTGTAACAACTGAACAACAAAAAATGGGGCACTTAGATGAAGAAGTGGATTGCATTCTAGACCTGGCGTTAGGAGCACCTGAATTGAAATCTAGCTTTTGATTCTCTCTGATCCTCTTACTAGCTGTGTGACCCTGAGCAAGTGACTTAATTTATTTGCCTCAGTTTCCTTGTCAATGCCTAGCACATAGTACATAATAAGTACTTAATAAATGATGATGGATGGATTGACTGATCATAAAAAGCAGAGATAACATTAGCTCCTAACTTCCAGGTTTTTGTGAAAATCAAATGCAATAATAACTGTAAAGTACTTAGTATAATACCCTGACACACAGTAAGAGATATAAAAATGTTGGTTATTACTAGTTATTAGCGATGGAGAAGCAATCATTTGGGGATGGAACCAGCTTTAAAGAGTAGGATCTCTAGTACTAGAAAAGAAAGTTGAATATGAACTCAAGAGAACATTAGTCCTGGCAGTCAAGAGTCAATCTGTACAGAAGAACAGATTCTGGGATCCCATTAGAGATATAGGAAACTCTAGGTACTGCTTAATGGAGATCACTAAGAGGAAAAGGACATCACAGCCACTCATACTTCCTACATGTGTATCTTACTATCATCATATTCTAAGTTTGAATCCACTCTTCCTACAGACGCTATATAATTGTGGAAGGGTGTGTCTAAAATAGCTACCATTTTTTTGTTTGTTTTTACCATAACATTTTAATGCCTTAGCTAAGAGCTTATTAGGCCCAGTGGCTGATTGTTAAAGGGAAACACACTGGATGCAGTCCATTATCTACAATGATAGAAATAGTCATTCACCAACTACACTAGAACCCAAACCAACAGCTTTCTTATGGCAACCCAAACTGTGGGTGTAAGTACAATTTTAGGCATACCACCAAAGATGCTACTCATGTAAAATAAATATACAATAATGGAGATAGGGCAAATTAACAACTCTGAGAATCAAGAAAGGCTTCTTGAAGAAGGTTTTACTTTCGCCATTCCCTTGCTGATATGCTTCCCTTCTTAAAAATTCTTGTTTGTTTGATTGATTTCCCTTGAGGAAGCCTGTTACCTTTTAAAGAGTATCTGAAAATAATAGGGAGACAGACAGATAGGAAAAGAGTCAGACAAATGAACTATTCTTCTTTGTTTTGCATTTTTCTGCAATCCTGCTTCGAATAAATTACACTTTGCTTTCGACGAAAGGCATCAATTCACTTTCATTTCTCTTCCAACACCATAGATGGCATCTGAATTCCAGTATTATAACCTCTCTGTCGCTGTCTCTCCTTCCCTTCCCTCCCCACTCCCCTGGCCTTACTTGACAGTATTCTGTTAAGCAAGTAAGTATTCTCTTTATAAGATTTGGATGAAATAAAGGAAAGAATGATGGACTCGAAAAAGTTACTCACTGGCAAGTGTGCCAATGTCAGAGGACATGGTGAGATCTATTCATGGCCTCAGACATGGAAGGAAGAACATCATCTGCTCTACTTTGGCTTAGGTTTGGTTGCAAATGATGGAATTTATTCTCCTTTGAATGTTTATTCATTTTTTTTTGCAGGGAGCTTCACAGCGAGGCTGGTTGTTTATCATTGCCATTTTAGTAAAAAAAAAAAAAAATGAAGCTGCCTAAGAGATCCAGGTTTTCCTCAAACTCATATATTCTGTTGGTCACTATCAAGGCCTTATCTTGGCCTCTGTTTCTGCTCCCTGTACCCAATCTCACTGAACTAGCTTTTCCTCATCTGAAGAACAGGTTCAGATCTATTAGGCTGTATGAAAGAGGATAGATAAAAATACACTTGGGTGAAGTAATATGTAGGTATGTGACAGTACCTGGGAGAATAATAATATTCCTATACTGAATATGTGTATATGTGTCTATTGGTATAAAAAAGAAGTCTAGAATTTTATTCCCTATCTTTAACCTGCTTGGATGAGAGAGTTGAAGAGGATGGATCCCCTTAATAGAATTGTTGAAAGAAATATCTTTGAATAGGTACATGAAGTAGTGCCTTGTTGCATCTGAAATATTTTTGATTCCCTGTGTGAATCTGGAAGGGCATAAATAGATGACCATTAAGAAATGGAGATAAAGGATTTTTGAAGAGACACTGTGAGGAAAATCCATTATAAAGAGAAATATATATATATATTAGCTATTGGTGGGGGTGTAAAATGCCAACCATTATGGAAGGCAATTGAGAATTATACTAAAATATCCATATCCTTTTAACCCAGACATCCCACAGCTTGGAATATACTTTCAAGGACACCAAGAGTAAGCAGAAGCTTTCTGTATATACCAATATATTACAGCAGTACTTTTTATAGTAATAAAGAACTCAAAAATAAAGTATATGACCATCAATCAGTTGTCTAATGACTAAATAAGTTGTAATACATAAATATAATATAATATTACTGTAGTAAAATAACTGATGAATATGATGGACACAGAGAAACATGTGAAGACATGAACTGATACAAAGTAAAATAAGCAAAACTAGAAATGCAAAATGATTGCAACATATAAACTAAAAGAATAAGAGCAACAAAAAATTTGAAACCAAATTTTGTGAAATTGAAATGACCAAAATTGGTTCTGAAGAAGAGTTGTGAAAATGTCCCCTGCATTTTATAAATGGTTTGGGGGCTACCACATAATGCCAAGCTTTTTGATGTGTTGGTTTTACTGAGTTTTTTTTTTCTTTTCTGTTTTTAATTCTTTGTCATAATAGATAACTCTCAGGAAAAAGGAGGGGGATATATTGGGAAATCTGAGTGATACACAAACAAGATATTAACAAAAATATTTTGAAAGATATGTGTTATATCAACAGGAAAACAGAATTGGTTTACAAAAGTTTATTTGCAAACTATTTTTGAGGAACATACATTATCTAGTAAATTTAGGTACACTTATTTACTACGAACAAAAATGCTCAGAGAATCAAAGTGGCACAGTAGATAGAGTGCAGTGCCTGGAGTCAGGATGACCCATATTCCTGAATGTAAATAAGGCTTCAGAAACATACTAGCTGTGTGACTCTGGGTAAGTCACTTTGCCCTGTTTCCCTCTGTTTCTTCCCCTGTAATATGAGCTAGACAAAGAAATGGCAAGCTACTTTACTATCTTTGCCAAGCAAATCCTAAAAGGGTCATAAAAATTTGTACACACCTGAAAATGACTGAATAATAATATGATCTAAAGCCACATAAAGAAACTTTTAGGTGACTGAGGATACTGGGCCCACCTCCTGTAGGATATCTTTCTTGATTCCCCCACCCTTATTCTTTCCCTTTCCAATGCTACTGCCGACTTCTCCGAGACCTCCAATTTACTCATTATATGTCATTATTTATAGCTGTTTGCATGTTGCTTTTCCCATTAGAATGTGAACTCCTTGGTTCTTCCTTTGTTTCCCCAGCACTTAACACAATGCCTCAAGCAAAACAGCACTCAATAAAGGCTTGTTGACTGACTTACTGACTAGTTCCAACTGTTCTTATAACAAGTAGCAATAAACAAACCTGGGTCAGTAATAAAGATGCTGACAATGAGATAATCTTACTCTGTTTTTGGTATTCCTACAGTTTGTTGGCATACCACTAACCTCAAAAAGAAAGACAGATATCTCAGGATAACTATTTTTTTTTAAGTATCTACTGGTTTGGATAGGCCTCCAATATTTTATCACTGTATTCCAAATTGAATTAATCTTTTCTTTCAAATTCTCTTCTCTTCCTAACTTCCTTATCAAGTCGAAGGTGCCAGGTATTCGTGCTTTGGATATCATCTTTGGCTCTTCATCCCGTTTCAACTCCTCCATATGCTGTTTGATGACGTCTTATCATTTTTATTTCCATAATCCTTCTCCTATGTCCCATCTCCTCTCCTTTGCTACTGCCATTGCCTGGTATAGGACATCATCATATCATACCTGGACTCCTGAAATAGCCTGATGATTAGTATAGTCTCAAATGTCTCCCTGCACCCAGCTGTTAAAGAGATCTTCCAGAAGCCTGATCATGCTACTTCCCTCCCTCTTCCCTTTTAATGTATTACAGTGACACCTGATCACCTCCAAGGTCAGATACAAAATCTTTTGTTTAGTTTTTAAAGTCCTTCATAATTTGGCCCCTTCCTATATTTCCAGTCTTATAGTTTAGTAACCCCCTTTCACATTATAATGACAAAAGCCTCCCTGCCCTTGTTTACACAAGACACTCTACCAGAGTTTTCACTGGAACTCTCTTCTTCCCCATCTCCACCTTCTGTGTTCTCTGACTTTCTTTAAATCTCAGTTAAAGTTCCATCTTATGCAAAAAGTTTCCATCACTCCTTAATTTTAATATCTTTCTCTCTGAGACTACCCCAGATGATTTTCTGATATATCTTGTTTGTATGTATTTGTTGTCTCTTCTATTAGATTGTGAGTTGAGAGTAAGTACTGTTCATTTTTCTCTTCCTTCCTTCCTCCCTCCCTCCCTCCCTCCCTTCTTCCTTCCCTCCCTCCCTCCCTTCCTTCCTCCCTTCCTTCCTCTCTCCCTCCCTTCCTCCCTTCCTTCTTCCTTCCTTTCTTCCTCCCTCCCAATCTCCTCTTTCTTTCTTTCTTTCTTTCTTTCTTTCTTTCTTTCTTTCTTTCTTTCTTTCTTTCTTTCTTTCTTTTTCACTAACACAGTGCATGGTACATAATAGGTGTTTAATCAATGCTAGCTGACTGATTGACTAACCTGATTGGGTAATATTTTATGGAGAAAACATTAAGGTGATAGGAAATTGTCCAGAAAATGGGGGAAGGGATTAGAATGGGAGGCCCTGGGAAAGCAAGGAGATCACATAGAATTGGTAAAGAATGAGGTTGAAGGGAATAGACAGGCTTTGAGAATAGAGATGAAGTAAATGGATATCTTTATAATTTTGCTTAAGTAAAAAAACCCCACAATATTAAGAGTAGCTATCAGAGGAGAGATACTTTCTATGAACTTTGCTGATAGACTAAGGTTTGGATATTCTTGTCTACCAAAGTTGGGTATTGTGGAAAAAAAAAACAGAACACCCCAAAGCCACTGATTGTCCAAAGTTCCTCTCTCTTTCAGAACCACATTTCTATGACTCTCATGCTAAGAGGAAGAGCTTTTCCCTGCCTGTGAGATCACAGAAGCCAAGCATATGCCTGGGGAAAAGGAAACATGCTTTAGATTAAGCTTGGCAAGTATGGCTTTCTCCTCCTTGTTTCTGGGCTAAATAAGCACACAACTACCTTTAAAGAAGCCTGCTGGCCCCGTTCTTGCCACAGATAATTTTCCTCTTTGGCCAGGAGGTGTCTCTGTCATATATGTTAGGGAGGGAGGGAGAGAGAGAGAGAGAGAGAGAGAGAGAGAGAGAGAGAGAGAGAGAGAGAGAGAAAGAGAGAGAGAGAGGGGGAAGGGGAGAGAGACAGACAGACAGACAGACAGACAGAGACAGAGACAGAAACACAAAGAGAAAGAGAGAGACAGGGAGAGTGACAGAGAGAAACAGAGACAGAGTGACAGAAATAGAGACAGAGACAGAGAGACACAGAGAGAAACAGAGACACACAGAGACAGAAAAATAGACATAGAAACAGAAAGACAAAGACAGAGAGACATAGAAACAGAGACACAGAGAGAAAGATATGAAGAGACAGAGAGAGATGGAGAGACAAAGAAATGGAGATAGAAACACAGAAAGACATTCATACAGAGAAAGAGAAACAGAGACAGAGAGATAGAAAGAGACACACACGCACACAGAAAGCAGTAACTGGCAATTAGTCCATGAAAAATCTATGATCAATACTCGTTAAGAAAAGAAAGCAGATGTTCTCCTTTTCCTTATGTAGATGAGATGCATGAATGTTCACTAACATACATATGCAAAAGCAGAACCAATGGATCTCCAAAACTTAATAACTCCAAAGGGTTCTCCAAGACAATGGTCCCAATTTACCACTGATCATGGTTATTTGGAGCAGGGAAAGGGTTACTAAATTTGAAAACAAAAGTTAGGGTCAATTTGGAAGCACAACATATGAGCCATTTTAAATAGGATAAACACCCAGGGAGAAAAGATGTGCATGGGGAGAAACAAAACAAAACAAAACAAGACAAAAAAGCTTTTTTCCAAAAGTACAGGTTTTTTTTTAAAAAAGAAGAATTTTTAAAAAGAAACTGAGATTCAGATAAGTGGAAGGATCCCACTAGGAAAAGCCACCCTTGAAACAAAGGAGAAGAAAATGCTTTCAAAGAGAAAAGTTTGGAGAAAATTTTCTTGTTAATTTCGTTTGCATTTTGATCATGGTGGTTTGCATCATGTGTGTAACTCCTATCTGCTGGAACATTATTCTGACTAGATACTCCTGGCTCCCAATGGTCACTCTAGTACCTTAAGATGAAAAGACTAAGAAACACAAGGAATTCAGTTTAGACTGAACTGAATCACACATTCACATTAGGGCTTTTTTTCTAGAAAATTTAGATTACATTTTCAATGTCCTCATTCAAATGAGAGTACATATAAAACAAGTTATGTGCCCAGAGTGACTTCATAGTCTGGGCTTAGTCTTATATTTGATGATTGTACTATCATTGTTTCTACTCATCTAGATGATTGTCATAGATTCCCAATAGACCTTTATGAATGCTCTCTATCCTTTCTACACCTTTATTCTCTCCAACTTACTTCCAAATCTGTCTTCCTCTCTACAGTAAGTAATCTTCTTTCTGCAGAAATCTACATATGTTGCCATTTTGCTAGCAAATATTCAATGGCTTCCTTTTGCCTTATCAGCAAAGTTCAAACAATTATGACTGCCTTTCAAGATCTTCACAATCTTTTGCCACAACTTTCTTCCCAGTGATAGTCTTTCTACTTACAATACGCTACAGCTAAATTGTACAAACATACATTGTGCTCTTCAGTTTCAATATTTGTTCATTTTTCTTATGTCTGGGATGTTCTTTTCCTTCTTTGATTTTGAGTGTATCTTCACCTGAGATCCTACCATTTATAGCTGATTGATCAAGTAATAGGATTAAATAATACAGATGAGGAAGCAGAAGTCTGAAAAGTGGAAGAGAGAAGATTCTGGATAGATGGGAGAGTAAGTGAGAAAATTCCAAGCTTTCCATATTTCCCCCACAAACAAGACAAAATAGCACTTCAGGGAGAACATAGTGTGGTAAAAAATAAACAAGAGTGAGGGAAAACAGCGATCCTCCTGAGACAACCTGAGAGGATTTGAAGAAAAATCCCAGAATGGTATTTTGGCCCCATGTAGGGTATAAACACCTCCAGTCTAGATCCTCTGAAACAGAAAGCAAAGATCTTATAATTAGCTGGGTATGGAGATAGCCCTGACCTCAGCCACAGAAAATTTCACCTCCCAGACAATGTGGGGAGTCAGATATCTGAGCAGGAAAAGACTGAGGGAACTTCTATTGAGAAGGGATGCCAGCCCAACTGTGCTAGAAAGAGGTGACCCTGGGTGAGAATAAACTGGAATATGCCTGATTAGTGCAGAAGCTGTGGGGTAGAGTGCTGCAGGCTGAAATGAACTGAGTTCTTAGTTTCAGTTCAACCCTCCAGGGGAAAACTGAAGGAGGACCTTTGGCCAGAGGCACAGTCCTCTACAATTCAGTACTAGAAGTGATTACAATAATTAGCTTCTATAAACATGAACAGCAAAAGAAGGAAAAACCAGCCACAGAAAGTTGCTAGGGTAATAGAGAAGACTGAGATTTGTTTTCAGAGGAAAATACTGTGGCAAAAAAGAAAAACCTTTCCTACACCAGAGTAATGTCTATTGGCCAACTGTCCAAAAATAATTATAGAATAAAAAAAATCAAATGAGAGAGATTGAGGAAGAATTTTAAAAAGTGCAATCCTAGAACAAGAAGATTATGAAAAGAATGTCATATAACTGGGAAAAGAAATGACGCCTAGAAAAATAGAATCAGGTAAGGTGAAGTCAGTGAAATTAAAGGAGAACAAGAAATAATAAAACAAAATATAAAGAATGACAAAATAAAGGAGAACATGAAATATCAAACAAGAAAAGCAACCTATCTGGAGAATAGATCAAGAAGAAGAAACACAAGAATAATGGGACTCCTTGAAAACTACAAGAAAAATATATATATTTTTTAAAATCTTGATACAATAATATAAGAAATAATTAACAAAACTTGTCCTGAAGTGATAGAACAAGAGGGCAAAGTAGAAATAGTAACTAATTTATGAATCAGTACTTGAAAAATCTTCTATGAGGAAAATTTACAGGAATATCATAACCAAATTTTAAAACCTTCAGTTCAAGGAGAAAATATTGCAAGCAATAAGTAAAAAAATCAAGTATGGGGGACTAATAATTAGAATCACAGAAGACCTAGCAGCAGCTACACTAAAAGACTGAAAGTCTTGAAACACTACATATTTAAGAACAAAAGAATTAGAGTTGCAACCAAAAATATATATCCAGCAAAGTTAAGCAAAACCTTAAACAACAACAAAAAAAAAAAGATATTTAAGAAATTGCTGGACTTTCAGGATTTTCTTCCAAAAAGGCTTGAACTTAATAGAAAAATGGACATATAAGATGCAAAATATATGGTAAGCATAAAAAAATTACAAAGTGCTCAATAAGAAAAAACTGCTTATTTTTTTATATGTGGAAATGTAAACTGTATGTCTAAGACTGTCATTAGTGATTAACTTGAAAGAAACATTGATATAGAGCAGAGTATGATCTGATTCTAAAAAACAAAATTATGTAGGAAAATGTAAAAAAAAGAGCAATCGTCTTATACAAATGAAGTAAAAGAGGAAATGATGACACAAAGGAATTAGAGGGGTGAGGGAGGTGCATTGGTAGTTCTGGAACCTTATTTTCATTAGAACAAGAGAGAACAATATATATATATATATATATATATATATATATATATATATATGTGTGTGTGTGTGTGTATATATATATATATGCACAATTGTCTTTTATATTCAAAAAGAAATGAGGCTAAGAAGATAGGGAGTGGGGAGAAGATAAAGGAGGCATTTTTAGAGCAAATCCTACTTACATCAGATCTGGGGTAAATGAGCAACATATTAATTTGAAAAGGAATAAAAGTCTTCTAAATTTATAAAGAAATAAGAGCAAGAGGGAATACAATAAGGGAGTAAGTATACAATGGTGTGTGGATTAATGATAATGGAATAAAGAGATAGCAACATATATTTTTGGAAGACGACAAAAAACTTCTAAATTCAGATAGTAATAGGAGGACAAGGAGAATGAGTAGGATGAAGAAAGGATAAGGGAAAGATCCTTAGAGGGGAGGTTGGTTAAATAATAGAAAGGCAAGGTAGTGGGTAAAAATAAAACAGAAGAGTTATGAGATATGGGAAATAAGAGATATATACAAATATAATAAAAAAAAAGATCAGGAGTAGAATGTATTAGATTTTTAAAAAGCAGAGGTAGTAATCATTGAGTTCAAAGTTAAAATTAAAACAGATTTCCTGAAATAAAATAGATTTAATAAAAAAATAAAATTAGGGAAGCTAAACTATATGTCAACCATATTATTCAATATTGTTTTAGACTGTTTAAATTAACTAGACATTTTAAAGTTGGAATATTGTTGTGGTATAGGAAATGATGTGTTGGTGGAGTTAGAAGAATATGAAAAGACAGGCTTATGAAGGAAAATGTATATGATTATAAATATCTTTGTATATGCATATGTATGTATATATTAATATATATCCACATTTAATTGAAGCTTCCTTGGGGAGGGGAAGAAGGAGGTAGAACAAAGAATAGAGCAAAAAGTACATATTAAAGAAAAAAAGAGACTTGCAAAGATGGACAGCACTGAACATAATATGTAATATCTGTTATATTGGCTTTCTTGAAATGGAAATTTATTGTTTTGACTCTTCTTTTATGTTAGCCTGTGTACATGGTAATTGTTTTCTTTTTCTAGCTTTTAAGTTTTTAGTTAATTAATTTTTAAAAAAGAAAGTGGAAATAACTTGCCATGGTTATAACCATCAAATGCTACCTCCTCCATTAAACCTTCCCTTGTTCTCCCCATTTGGTAATGACTTTTCCATGCCCCTAAATTACATGGTGACAACTCTTTCTTGCCTTTTTTTTAAACAATACTTGAGGCTTCAAAAGTTTAGTGAATTTCCAGCAAAAAAGGCATCTGCCATTGCAGATTATCATTTGTTTTGTGGGCAACTTAGAATATTAGAGAGGAGTGTAAGTCCTTGAGTGGTTAAATGACTCTATAGTAGGTCATGGAATGTCATGGAATCTCAAAACTTGACAGTTGAAAGTTGGAAAGAACCTTAGCAGCTATCTATCCCATTCTATATATGAAAGACATCCTTGTTTTAAAATAATTGGCAAGTGGTAATTTCAGCCTCTGCTTAAAGACTTCCAGAGAGGGGAAAATCTATTGTCCCCCAATTTTTTAGATGGCTTCAATTATTAGGCAGTTTCTTCTGACATCAAGTCCTGAAATGAGATTCTTGCTATTTCTTTGTATAGGTCTTGGGTATGTCTTCTGGGGTTGTTTAGAACATGACTACCTTTTCCCTATGGCTCCTCTTCAAAAGTTTAGAGGTGGTGTCTACATGTATATTCTTCAACCTTCTCTTCTTTAGGAAGAAACATTTCCACTTCCTTTCATGGATCTTCATATGACATTCTTCAATTTGTTGATGTAGTTCTTAAACTTTTGTGTCCAAAATTAGATCAAAAAGGGCAGACATAGTATCATTGCTCTGCTATGCCTTCATTGATGAGGCTCAAGATTATATTATTATTTTATTTTTGTTATGCTACGTACCCAACTTGTATTAGCTTTCATTTCACTAAAACTTTGAGATCTTTCTCAGAATTATCATCTAGTTATTGGATGCTAGACCTAGAGTCAACAAGACTCAAGTTTGACTTCTATTTCAGCTCCCTTACTAGCTGTGTGATCCTAAAGATGTCACTTAATTGTTCTATACTTCAGTTTTCTCATTTGCAAAATGAGATTTAATTGATGGTAAAGTCCCTTCTAACTTTAAATATGTGACATTATATTGTAATTATAATGTAGGTTTTATTTTTTATTTTGCCTCTCATCTAATGTATTATTTGCCCTGCCAGTTTCATGTTAGTTGTAAACTTGATTACCATGTGGTTTGTGAATATGAGGTCATTCAACACATTGATACAGATGTTGAACACAGGTCCAAACACATAAACCAAAACTACAACACTAAAAACCTTTGACAATATTGATATTCATTATTAACTCCATTCCAAGCCTAGTTCTTCTAGCCATTTTTGAATTTATCTAATCCAATCATAATTATATGTCTCTTCATCTTACCTATTATAAATAGCATGAGATACTTTATTAAGAGCTTTTATAAAATTAAGGTAAACTATGGCCTGATTTTTCTCCCTATCTAATAATTTGCTAGTCCTGTCAAAAAGGGGAATGAGGTTAGTCTGGCATGATTTGTTCTGATTAAGCCAAGTTGGTTCTTTGTACTCATTGCTTTCCGATAGATATTCTCCAATAATCTCTTTAATAATCTGCTCTAACATTTTCCCAGGAACACAGTCAAATTTAATAGCCCATTTCTACCTTCTTCCCCCTATTAAATTGGGACATGAATTGTACTTCTCTGATCTTATAGTACATCTTCCATTTTCCATTATCTTTCATATACCTCTAACAGTAGCTCAGCAAACACCAATGCCAGTTCTTTTAGGATTCGAGTATACTTGTCTTCCTCAGCATTTGCTGTTTTATTTTAGATGAAGGAAATAAGGAACCTGGGAATGTCAGTATCTGGGTTATACAGCCAACATCAATATCTTTTTTTTTTATTTAATAGCCTTTTATTTACAGGATATATACATGGGTAACTTTACAGCATTAACAATTGCCAAACCTCTTGTTCCAATTTTTCACCTCTTACCTCACCCCCACCCCCTCCCCTAGATGGCAGGATGATCAGTAGATGTTAAATATATTAAAATATAAATTAGATACACAATAAGTATACCTGACCAAAACGTTATTTCAGCATCAATATCTTAAAGAGAAAAAGTGACCTTAGAGAGGGAATGATATTTGGGAACCAAATCCAGCAGTTGCTAAGACAAGAACTCCTCATCAGTGATTCTACATTTGATTTGAACTTGGTGGGATCAATGCATTGTAGGAACTGAGTAAACTTGAACCCATTTTCTACAGACAGTCATCAAAGTGGGATGGGGAGAGTATCCCTTAAAGAAATGGGGTGGTTGAGGGAGATGTATTAGCAGTTTTGCTACTGCTATATATTCAAAGTGAATAGCTTATTGTAGAAACTATTTGAAATTGTTATTAAGTGGAACTTGGTTCCTTGCTGTTATTTTATCTTATTGTTGTATGGACATCAATTCCCCTCTACAAGGTTTCCTGAAAGTAAGGATATATTATAACTAAATTTTTATTTCCCCCAGTGCCTAGAATAGCATTTTGGAGATAATAAGTAATTAATACATGCTTGTTGAATTGAATTTATTACTTTTTTCATAAATCCTATGGCATGACATACATTAGGCTCATATAGAATTTTTAGGATTCATATGCCTGAGAGAAGGCTTGTTTTCATCATGGTTATAGTCTCAAAAACTATTCCTTTCTAACTGCACAACAATAGATGCTTTTTTGAAGACTAGGCAGAATCAGATAAAAAGATAGCTGATGGGAAATGCCCCCATATTTAGGTTTTGATTAGGTTTGGAATTTTTACTTTACTATGGTTAATTTTGCTAGTGCCAGAAATATGGCATCTTATTTAATGTTTTCTAGAATAAGACCTATTCCTGATAGAGTTTCATAAGACCACAGACATTAAATATTCTTCTGTTCATCACTTAACATGCTATCTTTACACACACTTATATGCTATCTTTTGTCTCTGAAGGTTGTATGGACTGAGCCATGTATCTGGAGACAAAAGATTCTAACAAATCCTGTAACTGTGTTATTTTGGAAAAGTCATTTGACCTATCTGGGGTTAAATGTTCCCTCTATAAAGGGAGTTGTAGAGGCCTTCTACCTTCGGATATATTATTCTTATATTGGTCTTTATATGTGTTTAAAGTGTAAGCTTTCCCCCCGACCCCTAAGAAGCCATTCTGTAATTTCAAAATTCTCTGCCAATTCTGATGTTCTTTTCCATAAAAAAAAAATGATTACATGCTTACTATGTGATAGATACTATGCTATATGTTGGGGATGCAAAGACAAAAAAATGAAAAAGAAATACTCCCTGTCCTCAGGGAGTATATATTCTATTTCTTAATTTCATCCTATCACTCCAATCACAGATCTAGTTTGGAAGCTCTTCGTATCCCCCCACGTTTAATTCCTTTCAAACTCTATATATCTTACAATGTTATAGGAAATTTGACTTCCAGTGCCTTAGCAGGGTCTTTTTGACTTTCGAAAGTGTAAGTCTCTTGTATTTTATTATTAGAAATTTTTTATTTATTTCTAAGTAAGATCCCAACTGCAACCCTAAATTATCAAATTATTGACTCTCTCCATCTTCAGCAGGAAAGAATTGCTGGAAGTGGAGATAGTGGGTTTGAAAGGATTACCAAAAGAAATGAGAATGGAGGGGAGAAGCCCCAAATATTCCCTGCCTAGAGTATGTGGAAATAAAATTCACACTCTGCCTCATTGTGCCTTAAGCTATATAAATCTATCAGGCAAATAAGTTAGTATTGAAGGAATCAGATCCATGGCACCATTTTAATAAAGCTTAATTTATCTGGATGTCTGGTTTAATTTAGTGAACTCCTTCCTTTTTCAGTCCCCACCCCTCTCTCTGCAGCTCCCCCTTGCCTTTGTCTTCTTAGTCATTTAGTTGATTTCTACCAGCTGTGGGGTAACCCACTCCCCTGGACTTCTAATTGCCAGCTGTTCTTTTTTTTTCCCCCCAGACCAGGCCTCCTAGTGTTTTTGGTTCTAGGGTAAATGCTAGCTGGCCTGTCTCATTCTCTTCAAATAGATAGCTGTTGTGTTCCTATATTCCACAGTCAGAACAAGTGAAAATTTATATCCTGCAGTGCCATCATGCAAAAAAATTCTCACACATATGGTAGGTTTCCTTTCCCCATCCCCCTGACTCTAGAAGCTTCTTTTTTCCTTTTATTGTCTCTTTTTTAAAAAATTAGTTATTCTAATAATTGCATTTTAGTCTGCTATTCAAGTAAGTGTCTGTAGCAAGGTTGCTTTGCATGAATTAGCTTTCTGTATTTTCCAAATTTATTTCAGGCCAAATTTATTCCTGTCCTAAATTTCAGGCCTTGCTTTGTAATCTATGATGGTTTCTGTTGATGCTTATAGTATTTTCAGTGGAAAGTTTCACTGGTTTTCAAGATTGCTCCAAAGATACTGTTCCCTTTCCCCTTGGCTTCTTCTATGACATCCTGGTTCCCCTATCTCGAATGCTGCTTTATTTCTACTTCCAGAGAGGTAGGGATTCTTTAAATGTGAGGTTCCTGGCTTCTTCTCCATATTTACATCCTTGGTGAATTCATTTACTCTTGTGATTTCAAGAGTGGAGGACACCCAAATCTCTATTTTCAGTGTTGATCTTTTCCTTCACTTTTAAACCAAGTTTTCAATTAGAGATCTTCAACTATATATGAGTTTGGAACTTCAAAATCTACTTATATAAACTTAAATTCATCATTTTTTCCCTAAACCTGCTCTTCTTCCTAACTCCCACATTTTGATTCTCCCATCTAGCCTTTACTAATTTCTTGTGTGACCCTCCCCTCACTAATTCCTGAGACATACTTTCCCACCTTCAGATAGCTGTAATTATTAGGAAGTTGGTCCAAATGAAATTGTCTCTAAAAGGAATTGTTCTGGTCCTCACTTTTTAGGGACAAGGAAGATAGGATAAATCTCTTTTTTTCACAAAATAGCACTTTAAATACTTGAATAAAGCAATCATTCCCCCTTCCTTTTTATTGGTCTCATCTCTAGACTTAAAAGACTCAATAGATTCTTGTATAGCATGACCTTCAGGCTACTCATCATCATGACATCCTCTGTTAGGCTGCCCCTCACTCACCAAAATTTTTAAAACATGAAGCCCCATGCCAAACAAAATACATCTATAAATGTTCAGAAGAGTGTATGATATAGCATAGTAATTATCTGCCACCCTAGATATTGAGCTTCATTCCATTAAAATCCCCACATCCTCTTTACATGAACTGTTGCACAGGTATGATTTTTTCCTACCTTGTACTTATGAAGTTGAGTTTTGGAACCTAACTGTAATATTTTTAGATTTATCTCTATTAAATTTTTTTCTTATTAGATTCAGCCCATCATTCTAGCCTGTTAAGATCATTTTGAATCCTGACTCTGGGGAAAGTATGGCTAGAAAGCAGTTGATGTGAAAAATACCTGGGGGTTTTAATGGACTACAAACTCAATATGACTCAACACTGTAATATGGCAACCTCAGAAGCTAACCTGATCTGAAGTTCCATTAAGAGAGGCACCGTATCCAGTAATAAAGAGGTAATGATCCAATTGTACTCTGCCCTGATGAGACTACATCATTCTGGAGTATTGTGTTTCTGGACACTGCATTTTAGGGAAGACATTGATAAGTCAGATATCATCCAAAGATGAGCAAGCAGAATGGTAAGGGGGTTTAAGTTCATATCATGTGTGGATCAGTTAAAAGAACAAGCTATGTTTAGCTTGAAGAAAACTCAGAAGGAACACAACATCTGCCTTGAAGGATCTGAGGAATTAAAATGTAGGAGAAAGACTCTGTTCACGATCCTTAGCCTTAGAAGTAAGAAGATAATAGGCAGAATTTGAAAAGAGATACATTTAGTATAAATATAAAAAAGAACTTGTAATAATTAAAGGTATTGAAAAGTAGATGGTCCATTTTAGGAGACTGGCTTTTCATTGGAGATCTTTAAGTCAGGGAAGGGTGACTAGTTATCAAATTGACTATTTTTTTTTTTGTTTCTTCCATAATTCAGTTCAAACACCACTTTCTACATGAGACTTTCTGATTTCCCCAAGTTCTAGTGCCCCCCAACTATCTTTGTTTATATTTATCTTGTATGTACCCATATATGTACATATTTTCTTTCTTGATAGAATATAAACTCTTTGAGACTGAGGGATTGAAATCAACTTTTTTTTTTGACTTTGTATCTCTTTGTATCCCTTTCCATCTAATGGGCTCTTTGTTGATGGGTCAATTAAAATGCAGTTTGGAAGAGATGGCTATGGAGATCCCTTTCAACCATGCAATTCTTTGATTCTGTGTTAGTTAACCTCAGGTCTGCGCCATCTTCATATTTTATAAGATGATTTCTATTCCTTTGTTATTAATGAAAAATATTAACCCAAAGTCAATGATAGATATCAAAGCATTCTTTTAGAGACTCACCTTCAAGATGATACAAATCATTAATGGAAATTATTTTTAACCAGGCTTTTGACTAGTTCCTGAATCTACTTAACTATGCTATTTATATTCTATATTTTTTTCACTCCATAAGTACATCATAAGAAACTTTTTCCAGTTGGTGAAATGTAGTTTTCACCTATTTACATAACTCTCCTGGTTTATCAGCCTAATAACCCTTTCAAAAAAGGAAATGTGGTTTATTTGACTTGACCTGGTTTTGCTGAAGCTTTCAGTGATCACTACTTTTTTTTTCTAGATGCTTATCAACCATGATTGATGAACTAATTTAATTATTTTATTGCCTTTTAAAATTAACTTTTTATTAATTATTGGCCTTCAAAACATATTAGAATTTTGCCAAGAATCAAAGTTAAGCTCCCCGGATTTCCTTTTTTTTTTTTTTTTTTTTTTTAAATCAAGACATTTCCTTTTTATTTCTTATGGTATATCTGATAATTTCCCCCTTTTCATTCTTGAAAGCTCTTTCTCTTGGACTAATATCCTATTGAACTCCAGGTTATGGGATCCTACTTATCCTTTCTGTTAATTCAGTGAAATTACCAGTCCCCACAATTGCCCTCTCCTCTCTTACAATTTTCTTTCATAGATCAGTAACTCAGCAAACATATCGCCAGTTGTGGATTATCTAGACTTGATGATATGAACTCATATAGCAATGCAAGTTGTTTCCTTAGAAACTTATTACATATCTCAAACTTCCTATTAACTCTTAAATCTCTCCTTTTTAGTCTAAAGGTTAATCTACTTAGAAAAGAAAATAGAAGCAAAATAAATGTTGGACAACATAATACTCTCCATTTTACATGATCATTCTCTACCCATCTCAAGAAATCAACATATCACTTGGGATTTTGAACCCAAGTAAAAATTTTATATTCGCTTCTCCTAAATTCTAACTTCTAATACTCAGTCTATTGAAAAGACTCATCTTTTCATCAATATGATTTTTTAAAAGTCATTTTGTGATCTCTCCTATTCAATGACAGCTTCAGAATTATATCTCCTGAAAATAATTTTGTGCTCCATACAATGGTTTTAAATCCATCTTTTATTACTTGTTTTTACTTCTACCTTCTATATATTCCTGAATTTCCTGTGTATTACATAGTATTTTTAAATATAATTTCCCTTTTTCATTCTCATTGGAATTATAGATGTTTGAATTTGAGTTTCCCATTTTTCATAGGCTGACTTAACCTGCAGAAATGGGCCATGGATCCTATTTTCTGTCAATTCATTGACATTATCAGCTCATAAATCTAGGATGCATGTCAAATGATGCCCTCAATTTTCTCCTCTACTATTATTGTGTTCTAAGATAGAATGGTAATTCCCAAATCACAGTTCCCATTTTTTTTGTTGTACTTTAACAAACAATTCCTCTTTATTGTTGAGAATTAGATGCAGAATACTAATTCCCCTGATCATTTTATTCCCCCTTTAAAAAAAAAGTTATTATTAAGACCAGAAGGAAAAAAAATTGGATATTTTGCTCATGGGAGAAAGAGAAAGGAGAGACATAGAGAAACAGAGAAAGCAAGAGAAAGAATGAAAGAGAGAGAGACAGACATACAGACAGACAGACACCGAGACAGAGAGAGACACACAGAGACAAAGACACAGAGACAGAGACGCAGAGACAGAGACATTGACAGACAGACAGAGACACTCAGTCAGATGTTGAGGTGATTGAAGGCTCTCATCACTATTTAATCATATTTCTACTCCAGGCTTTTGATGTATTCTCTGACATCTTTATCAATTTCCTTCTTCTGCTCAGGTGATCTGTAGTATATTCTGATGACAATATCACTTATACTTCCAGACAATGAATTTTTCAACTTTTTAAAAATGAAATAATTGTTTTACTTCAAGATATATAGATAAAATTCAAGATATAATGTGATAGGGTCAATGCAATCCATTGAAAGCAATTTGGGGCAATTGTGGAGAGAGAATATTGCTATCTGTCCTTTATTTTGAAGAGGACTGTGACATCAGGGAGGCAATTACATGATATGCAAGTGGATTGGATTTAAGTAGGGGAGAGCTATGAAAGGACCTCTGCCTCAGTTTCCCTCCAGAGCCATCTGGGTCCAGTGGCAAGATATGGATCAAGACAACTAGAGAGGGCCCTGGATAGAAAGGGAGACTTTGGCCTTTTTAAACTAACGTCTTCAACCGGTCATAGTTTTATTGAGACACCACCCACTCAGTGATTAAGGCTGGGTAGCAATTGAGGCAAAAAATTTTCCTCTTTCACCTAGTCCAAAAAGTCTAAATTAATTAAGTGTATGAATGAATGAATGCTAGGAGGGGAAGACTCTCAAGGTTTTTGGTCAAAGCAGAAATGACTGGTATTTACATTCAAATTGAGTCAATCAAGAACCAAATAATGACAAAATGGGGCTTGACCTAGGACCTATTGGAGGCCAATTAGAATCAGATTAGTTTTTGTTTAAGGTCTGTAAGGATCTGTTAGATTTGTTAAGGATCTGTAAGAAAGAAATCTAGCCAGTAAACAATATATTCGGCCAGTAAGTGAGGAAAGATTTGAAAAGTGGGATCTTTGCCGAGTCTTGAAGGAAGAAGATTTGGAAAGGTTGTCATGAGGAATGGCTATGTTCTAGGAATGAAAGAACAGACTATAATAAAATTAGAGGGAATATGGAACATATTGCATCTAGGGAACAAGTTAGCCATTTCAGTTCCAGTTTGGCTAAAATGGAGTGTGAATGCAAGCAATATGTTTGATTATAGAGTTTGATTATGAAGTACCCTAAATGGGGCAGCTAGGGAGCACAATTGGTAGAATTCTGATTTGGGGATTAGTAGGATCTAAATTTAAATCTAGCCTCAGATTCTTACTATGTCACCTTGGGTCACACTTAATTTCTATCTACTTTAGACTCCTCAAAAGTAATATGAGGGATGATAGTAGCTCCTCTCAAGTATTTTGAAGTTGTAAAATGCTTAGTAGAGTAAATGTTTGTTTCCTTCCTTTCTTATTTTTTTTTTACTTTTTAAATTTAATTTTTGATATCTTTTATTTTTTACAATGCTTTCATTTCCCCAAATATTCCTCACCTCCTATTTAAAAAAAATTCATCTCTTAAAAGAAATAATAAAAAAAAGTTCATCAAAAATGACATCTACCAATTCCAACATTACTATCTATGCAGCACTTCACACCTATAATTTCCCACCTCTGCAAAGAAGGAACAAATACAATCCTTTATTTTTTTTTGAGGGGGGCAGGGAGGCAAATTAGTTCATTTTCATTTCACAGCATTTAGTGTACTTGTTCTTTCCATCTGTCATTGTGTATGTTGCTTTCATGGTTCTGCTTCATTTTGCATCAGTTCACATAAGACATTCTTTTCTGTATCCTTCAAAGTCATAATTTCTTACAATTAAGAAATTACATTCATGAATCACACTTTGTTTAGTCATTACACAGTACAGGAGCATTTATTTTATTTCCATTTCTTTACTAGTCTTATAAAAGGATTACTATTAATATTTTAAGCTTTTCTGTCTATATGGAAGTGATAAAACATTGCTATTACTAGGGATTTTCTTTTTTTTATAATTGATCTCCTCGTGATATATGACTAACAACAGATGAAGGGACTGCATTTTATCCTAGAAGCAATAGAAGGTTCGAAAGCAATGGAACAATAGAAAGATACAATGATTCCTATGTGGCAATTAAAGAGATTATTTTTTTGCATGTGTGAAGGATGCATTGGAAATAGGACTAGAAATAAAATTGTGGAACAATTGTAACACTCACAAATAATATACTAACCATGTAAGCTATAACTCTCACATATATTGTCTTTTTTCTACTTAGCCACCATCCTAATTTAGGTCCTTAGCTTTATTTGCTCTGTTTCAATAATCTAGCACTGTTTCAATAATCTCCTAATTGGTCTCCTTGAATCTGGTCCCTCTCATCCCTAATTTACTCTGCACACAGCTTCTCATAGAATTATATTATTACTCTTAAATTCTTATTCTTAAATTTTAGGCCTAATCACATTCTCCTCAAAAAGTTTCATTGGCTTCTTGGTAATCACCAGGTAATGTTGGCTCCATAAAAAATATTCTTTTTTTTTAATCTTTACATTTTTTAAATTTAATAGCCTTTTATTTACAGGTTATATGTATGGGTAACTTTACAGCATTGACAATTGCCAAACCTCTTGTTCCAATTTTTCACCTCTTACCCCTCCACCCCCTCCCCTAAATGGCAGGATGACCAGTAGATGTTAAATATATTAAAATATAAATTAGATACACAATAAGTATACATGACCAAACCATTATTTTGCTGTACAAAAAAAAATTGGGCTCTGAAATATTGTACAATTAGCCTGTGAAGAAAATCCAAAATGCAGGTGGGCAAAAATATAGGGATTGGGAATTCAATGTAATGGTTTTTAGTCATCTCCCAGAGTTCTTTCTCTGGGCATAGCTGGTTCAGTTCATTACTGCTCCATTGGAAATGATTTGGTTGATCTCATTGCTGAGGATGCCCAAGTCCATCAGAATTGGTTATCATTTAGTATTGTTGCTGAAGTATATAATGATCTCTTGTTTCACTCAGCTCGTTTCACTCAGCATCAATTCCATAATAATATTCTAACCCCATTATTGAAATCCTTCACAATCTTCTGCAATTTATCTTTTCAGACTGATCTGATATCATTCCCTCATGTGCTACTTCTTATAACTAAACTTAGACTATTTACTGTTTCTAGGACATCAGTAGATGGAAAAGAACTAGTAAGCTCTCTTCAGAGTTCAGTTCAAGCACCATATTTTACATGAGACCTTTTCTAATTCTCTCCATTTTTAGTGTTCTCTCTCTCTCCTACTCCCTCTTCCCTCCTGCTCCTCCCACCTTTTTCTTTTCTTTTTCTTTTTTTTTGCTGAGGCAATTGGAGTTAAGTGACTTGCCCAGGGTCACACAGCTAGGAAGTGTTGTGTCTGAGACCAGAATTGAACTCAGGTCCTCTTGACTTCAGGGTGGGTGCTCTATCCCTTGTGCCACATGCCCTGTGCCACATCCCCTGTGCCATCTGGCTGCCCCTCTTATCCCTCCCCTCTCTCTCTGTCTCTCTCTCTCTGTGTGTGTCTCTCTGTCTCTGTCTCTTTGTCTTTGTCTGTCTCTCTTTATATATATATATGTTATATATATATATATAAAATTGCTTTGTTTTTACTTTGTGTATCTTTGCTCATTTGTGTAGATATTGTCTTCCCCAATTCTACTAGAAAGAATATAAGCTCTTTTAGGGCAGAAACAGTTGGGTTTTCATCTTTGTATTTCCAGTACCTGGTAGAAAGTAAGCCTTTAATAAATATTAGTTGAATGGAATTGATTTGAAATTTTTCAGTCATGTCCGTTCTGCTTCTGGTATAGAAACACAGCCAGTGATGATGCTAAAAAAAGTGAGTACATTTTCAATTCAGATTGGCACTATTCAAAAGATAGATAGAACTGACATTTGTTCAATAATATTAAAGTATGTCAGAGAAACTATGAGAGAAAGTTGATATCTATAGTCAGCTTAAAGTCAAATACTATGATGGGAGAAGATAGTTCAGACTGCTGCCAATGTTCTCAGATCAAATGCTTTTTCTTTGAAGGATTGTGTAAGATGTTTCACTGGTAGAACATATAGCATTACCATTGTGGTTTGTCCTGGTTAACAAAAAGTTAACAAAAAAAAACAAAAGAAGAAATGCTTTTCCATATTCACTTGGGGCATTAGCTATAACCTAAGAATCAGGTGAACAGCTATGCAATGGATCAAAAAAAACTCTTTCTGAATCATTAATTTGGCCTTTTTAAGTTCCCATTTTGCAATTTTTAAGAGAACCACTTTTTAAAAATCTGTTATATTACTGGTATAGGAAACTCCAGAGGAACATACTCTCTATCTGTGCAGACACAGAGTCCTGACACAGAAGACAGTCTTAATTGCACATGCTTAACTTGTTATTGGTCTGCTCACTATCTTGGGGAAGGGAGAGAGAAACATTTGGAACACTACATTTTTCAAAGGTGAATGTTATAAACTATCTTTGCATGTATTTGGAAAAATAAAATGTTATTTAAAAAAAGAAGATAATCTTAGAACATTTTCTGGAACTCTAAGAAGTTGAATGACTTGCCCACAGTTATAGAACCAGAGTTTTTCAGATTTGGGACTTGAAGCCAGATCTTCTAGCTCTTCTAGGCTGGCTCTTTAACCACTACCTTATATGGCCTCTTCTAATATATAAACCACATAAAATGAATATTTAATATGATAATTATAGGAATGTCATACAGTTACAGGCTCTCTCAATGCAGAGGCAAGATAATGGTTCTTAAGCGTGATTGAGCAGAAAACTGATCTTTTAGGAAGTTTTCTGGTTCAGTAAGGAAGCAATGGATGAGTGGGCTTTATTTTAATTCCAATAGCCACAATTTTCATTTTAAAAATCATAAATTAAGAAATGGAAAGAAGCTTGGGGATTTTCTAGTTCATCTACTTCATTTTTAAAGATGAGGAAACTGAGATCTGGAGAGGAGATGTGATATGAAAGACACATAGGAAGTTGAGTCAAAACCAGGAATTAAACATGGATCCTCTCAATCATGGTCTAGTACTCTATATTAGGTCTCATTGCTTTTTCTAAATGTTTTGAATCAACCATACCACTTCCTATATAGGATCATAAAATATTGAAGATATAGAAAAGTAATACACTAGACGCCTCCTCCTTTATATGGCCCAACATGTATAAACAAAAGTTTTTCCTATTTCCATCTTTACTTCTGTGTTCTGTTCACGTTACCTCTACTTCTCTAGACATCCAGATTGAGAATCTCATCATGACCTCTTCCTCCTCCCACCTTTGTCCCACAATCCCCACCCACTCAGTTGATAAGTTTTTTTCATTCTATTGCCATAACATCTTTGGACTCCATCTTTGTTTTTCCACTGTTCCTGACACTGCCCTAATTCATACATTCATCACATCTATCTAGATTGTTGTAATGATATTCTGACTGGATTTTCTATTTTTAGTCTTTTGACCTCCTCATTATCTATCTTTCACATGGAGATGAGATTAATTCCCACAATGGATAGTATTGATCATAGAGATTTTCTTCTCAATATCCTTCAAGGACTCCCCAGTGTTGACCCCCAAAAGCGCAAATTCCTTTGCTTAACTTTTAATGCTTCTCAAACTTAATTTTTCAGCCTATTCCATACCATTCCCCAACACATGTTCAATACTCTAGCCAAACTAGGTTATTCTTTATTCCCTGATTATCCCTTGCTGATGCTTTTTTCCCTCATACTCTCCTTCATACTTAAAATGGATTCCTTTCTTCATAATTACACATTAAAATTCTTCCCTTGCTAAAGGCCCAGTTTAAGTGTTACCTCCCCCCATTAAGACTTCACTAATTCCTTATCTGGGAATGATATTTAATTCCTTAAGACTCATTGCATTTTTCTTGAATCTTTCATATGTTTGTATTTCAATTTGCTTTTTAATTATTTGTATGTATATTATTTCTTTCCTATTACATTATAACTTTCTTGAGGGTAGGGAATGAGTAATTCATCTTCATCTTTCAAATTTTTTTGCTCATGGTGACTTTTATATTGTAGATGCTTGAAAAATGTTGGTAAAATTATTGTTAAAAGTATATTTTTCCAGGGCAGAGAATATTATTAAAAAGAATCTGATGGACTCAGGAAATTTTTTAAATGATTTTTAGAGACAAAAAGTTTTTTTTTTTTTCCCTACATGATATTGATGCTACTTGGTGCATGGGTTGGGCATGAAATTGCTTTTGCACCTTGAAAAAAAATCACAAACTCTCTAAGTTGGAAAAGAATTCAGAGATCATTTAGTTCAACTAATTCCTAAATAAGAATTCCCTCTACAACATACCCAATAGGTGGTCAATTATCCTTTGCTTATGAAATCCTCCAGTTGGGAAAACTCCCTCCTCAAGTTTCATTTTTGGATTGCTGTAATTGTTGGGATGTTTTTTGTTATATCAACGCTAACCTATGTTTTTAGTTTTCTTCCAGTTCTCCTAGTTCTAATCCATAAATCCTAACAAAAGAAGTCTGTACCTGGCAATGGGCCTGGAACACAGTAGATACTTAAGTAGTACTGTTGAGATGAAAGTTAGTTAAATGTTTAGTCTTTAGTTCTGGTTAGGAAGGAGATATGATCAAATATACAGGCTGAATTCTCCAATGAATATCTAAAAAGGGCATTAAATGAAATCCAAAAGAAAGCCCCAGTAATTCTGGAACAGGTTTCAATTTATTAATCTAAAAAAAAGGAAAAGAACAAGTTAGATGTAGTGAAAATTCTTTGTTTCACAGGCAATACTATTTTTTTTATCATATGGAAATACTTGTTTCTTGGTTTGTGAAATTCAAAGTAACAAAAAATAAAACTGGAAAAAAGAAACATAAGTCATCTTCAAAACCAGAACTATTTAGAGGAAAAAAGAATCAACAAACTTCAGTTTATCTTTTTGTTGTTTTTGCTCAATTTTTTTTAAATTTTTAAAATAGTATCTTATTTTTGCAAATACAAACACAATTTTCAACATTCACCTTTGTGAAACCTTATGTTCCATTTTTTTTCTCTCTCTTCCTCCTCTAGACAGCAGGCAACCCAATACAGGTTAAACATGTGCAATTTTTCTAAACATATTTCCATATTCATCATGCTGAGCAAGAAAAATAAGATTATTATTTAAAGGGGAAAAACACACAAGAAATAAAAAATCAAGTAAACAATCTTGTTACTGTGTACAATGTTCTCTTGGCTCTGCTCACTTCACTTAGCATCAGTTTATGTAAGTCTTTTCAGGCTTTTTTTGAAATCAGCCTACTTGTCATTTCTTATAGCACAATAATTTACCATTGCATTCATATACCATAATTTATTCAGCCATTCTCCAATTGATACAAGCTATCTTAATATGATTAAAATGACTGACTAATTATTTTGACTGTCTTATTCAAGTTAGGCATGAAAATCAATATGGATAATGAGATGACCTTGGAACTAAGAAAATTTGGGTTTCTTCTAAAATATACAGTTTCTGTGATTTTAAGAAAGTTACTTAATATTTCATTGCCCTTGACAATTCCCTAAGACTATAATTTTCACCAAAGAAGCCAAAATATATTGGTATAGAGAACTTCTCCAAATAGGAGTTTTTTATACCAATGAAATCACATGTTCAGTGCCTACAGATAGCTCAGAAGAATCATGGGGAGTAGATCATTGGGCTTAGAATCAGGAAGACCTGAGTTTAAATCCAGTTTCAAATACCTAATAATTCTGTAATTATAGAGAAATCACTTAATCTCTGTCTGCTTCACTTTTCTCAACAATAAAATGGATATAATAATAGCATCAAATTCCCATAGTTGTGAATATCAAATAAGATATTCATTAAGCACTTAACACAGTTCCTGGCATCTAGTAAGCTCTTAATAAATGTGTGTTTCCTTCCTGTGTAAGTCACATTTGGTTACATGGTGCAAACTTTTTAGTGGCATGTACCTTTTCATTGTTATTTGGGTTATTTGTCATTTTAAATTAGTGAGGGTAGTTTTCTAGGTCTTGTAAGCCATGTAGTATCACAACAACATTGAGACTTTTGCAGGGGTGAGAAGTTTGAGATCACTGAAAGCACTGACTAATTTTCCAAATTTGATTCAGTCAGATCTCTTCTGGATGTTCAACTTAAGAATATATGATCTCACTGAGGGTCATAAATTTTGAGGAAGCTGCCAATATCAACACATCCATGACTGTGTGCCTCAGTAAATCCTCCATAAGTGCAGCAATCTTTGAGCCTCTTCTTTTATTCAACTCATTTCTCATAGGATTTAGAAATGGAAGTACCCTTAGAAAGCCTATAGTGCAACCTTCCTTTTTTATAGGTAAAGAAATTGAGGCCCCGAGGTGTTTAATTATTTTCCCAGGGTCTCAAAACAGTAAAGAAAAGTAGTATAATTGCAAGCATATTCTATATATTTTTTTAAAGGAAATGATAAAAAACCTTCAGATAAAAAGAAACACTTCAGTTAAACCTAAGCAAATATATAAGAAAGAAAATTCTATTTTTCCCCAAATACTCAAGCATAGATCCCCAAGATATTTCAAAAAGGAGACACCAAAAAAATGGAAAAGCCATAAACATTTTTAATCTTTTATTCCCAAAGGTCACTAAAGTGACATCAATACCTCAGTTTCTCATTTACATAAAATATTTGCAGGGATGATGGACAGTAAAGTTTCTACTGGTAACTATCTACTATATAACTAATAACACTAATAATATCTCATAAACTTTGTCACTTATGTAGTGCTTCATATGTATTATCTCGTGACTAAAATTTCATCTTAATCCCATGAGGTTGAAGAAGAGTTATTTTGTCAGAAGTTATTTTATAGACAATAAAGCTAATTTTCAAAAATGTTAAGGGATTTTTCCAAGATCATCCAACCAAAAAAGTGTTAGAGTTGTAACTTGACCAGGTTTTCAGTTCCAGGGTTCTCCTCTGTATTAGAATATGGATTTTATCAGTATGGGGACTGTCTCCATCCAAATAGAACATAACCTTTCTATAATTTAGTAGTTAAGTCAAAGTAACCTGGATAGGTTCACAAAAATTGAGAATTTGCCCACGATCATATATTTAGCAGATATCCTCTGAAATATTTTAACTGACTGTGACTGGCATCTATTGCTAAATTTGTTTTTTATTCTATTAAAGACTGCATTTGACTGATCTAATCTCATTTCTTCTAAGATTTTGACCTTTGTACCCACACCCCATTCAATAAACTCTAGTGGTTTCCAAGATCAAATAAAATATCCTTTGTTTGGCTTTTAAAGTCCTTAATAACTTGGCCTCTTCCTACCGTCCAGCACTCTTACAATTTACTCCGCAGCATGTACTCTATGAAATAATGACACTGGACTCCTTTCTGTTCTTCAAAAACAATACTACAGGCATGTTTCCTCCCCCCCCCCCACACACACACATGAAATTCTTTCCTTCCTCATCTCTACCTATTAGCTTCTTTCAATTTTCAGCTGTCGTACCCCTTACAAGAAGCCTTTTCCAGTCCTCCTTGTTGTTAATGCCTTCCTACTGATATTATCTTTAATTCATTCTGTAGGCATATTTGAGCAGATTGGTTTGCATGTTGTCTCTCCCTTTAGACTGTGGACTCCTTGAGAACAGGGCCTGTTGTTCCACTTTCTTTGCATTTCTAGAGTTTAGCTCAATGACTGGCACATAGTCAACACTTAAGAATGATTTGATTTCACTCAAAAACACTTATAGCTGACTCTGATATTACATTTTCTTGTGTCCCTTTGTTGGATGATTGAGGGTACAAAGACAGCAACAAGAGGTAGTGACTTTTCCTAATTCAGTTTTGGGATCCCAATCACAGCCCCTGGATAGAAAGTTTCTCTCTCTAGCTTGGAGCATGAACACAAGCCATTCAGAGGTTTCATAAATATACTTTTAAGGGCTAAATCACTATCAATCTGGGCCTTTCAGCAGACACCATTAGACTATAAACCTAACTTGTTTTTGTGCCCTGTTATTGGGCATAATTCAGGTGCCCCCAAGACTAGAAGTACTAAGTACTAAGGTACTAAGACTAGAGAACTCTTTAGCCTCCATAGTGGCATAGTGATATACTAAGTGGGAATTTTATTATTGAAAATGGAAAAAAAATAGATTTTTTAAAATTTTTTTTTGAAATGCTTTGTCTTTAATGATACAAATGTTTACAGGGTCTTTTAACGATTAAGTAAAATTAAAGATACTTCATTATATGTATATGCAAAATTTCACATTTGTAGCACCCACACTTTTCTATTAAAATAATTAACAAAAATATATTTTATTAAGCATGATTGAGACACTTTCATTTTAAGCATGATTTCTTAAAAAAATTTACAAGAATATACTCCTTAAACATAGTGACAATAATGTGGCTTAGTTTAAGAAGAAACTTCATGGCATAGTAGAAAGAACATTGAACTCAGAGCCTGAGTTCAAGTTTGATCTTTGTTAAACATCACATACCCATAGATTGGGATTATTAATAACTAAGTGGGTTTGCCTTACTACAGAGAAACTTAACAGTAGGTTGATAATAAGTGATAGACAAATGTATTTTTCCCAACCAAAGAAGTGACCTGGCTTGAAAAACTCAGTTGAGTTCATTCCTATGGAAACATATTTAGTATTTCTGAAAACTATATGTTATGATAAAGAAACATCTTAGATTAGCACATTAGGAAGATAGTAAATTTTCCTGGGTGTCCATAGCTATGAATTAGGTTAACTCGAGTCTACAGGTATAATGTCAATAATGGCATGGTCAAATACATATTTAGGGTGATTAGGGAATCACTTGCCACAAAGTCTTTCTAGCCCCTGCTGCTCTTCTTAGCATAAGTATAGTTCACACCCAGAGAAACTGGTGATTTGGCCAAAGTCATGCAATAGGAAGTCGTTAATAGATGTCATAGTTGTTTGAATAAACAGAATCTTTTCATGTTAAAGAAAAAGCACACCGTAATATTTTGTTAGTTTAATACCACTATAATTCTTATCCTCCATGGTTATGAAATTTAACTCTAGTTAGAACTATAGAAAGATCAATTCATTACTGAAAGAAACCATGAAAATCCCAAAATCTGGGTTCTATTCATAACATCAATTCCCTCAATATTATCCTTAACATTTAAGTCCACATGAAATATTTCCATTATGGATATTCACTTGGTCAGGTTGAACCTAAATTATATGAATGATAACAAAAAAGGGAAGATATAGCAGCTAGACTATCTGTATTGAAAAATTATAGTGTCAACAAACATCACACACATACTTAAAGATCGATGGGACCATTAACCATTAAATGGATTTTCCTTACCAAAGAGAAAATTATCAGCATGCTGTTAATAAAATACAGGTTGAAATATTTTACTCAAAGAAATAGACCGAGTTGAAAAACTAAAAAAGTTATCTGTTATTATAAAGAAATATCTCAGATTAGTACATAGGATTCTGATGTCATTTTATCTGGTGAAGGGAAGAGACTGGAGTGAAATGGAGAAAGATGCAGCTCTTTTGAAATTTATAGACATCACATTACAAAAATATAGGGTGTTCCAAAATTTTAGTACAATTTGAAACTTTTAGAGTTTAAATCAGTTCCCCTTGACAACTTTTCCAGTTTAAAACTACATTAAGATTTTGGGGACAACTTTTATTATTTATTAAAACTTAAAGTTGCATTAAAATTTTTGGATATTCTATGTTGTCAGGTAGAGTGGACTCCAAGTGAATGGTTCAATTCAAAAGGCAACTTGGATTAATGAGCAAAAGTTATATAAAAGCTGATTTGGGGTTAATTTTTGGAAAAACTTACTGACCATTAGACATGTCCAATAATGAAATGAGATATCTTCATGGACACTGAGCTTTCCATCACTGAAGGTCTTCAAGTGAAGTCTGTATGACTATGTTATAGAGAGGGAAATTCTTGTTTAAAGACAGATTAAACTAGCCATAATCATAATTATAAAGATAGCTAATATTTATATTGTATCTACTATGTGCTAACCATTGTGCAAAGTACTTTCCAAGTATTATGTCATTTGATTCTCCCAAAGGCTCTTGGAGGTAAGTGCTACTATTATCCCAATTTTATAATTGAGGAAACTGAGGCAAAGAGTTATGACACAGCTATTAAGTGTCTGAGGCCAAATTTAAACTGAGGTTTTCCTGACTCTGGGTCCACTCTCTAACTGTTGCCTCTTCTACTTACCTGTCTGACCTTAAGGAAGTAAGTCACTTCTTTCAGAACTTGGTTCTCATATGTTTAATAGGAGGAGGTTGAACTAAATGTCCTCTAAGGTTTTTTTCAGCTCTTAATCATGTGATCTGGAGCCTTTCAAAATGATGCTCAAACTTGCCAGCATGGGAGGCTAAGGATATGAAAGCACTTGATGTTGAACTCAGGTGCTTCTGGGGGTGTATGATTGCATCTTCTGGACAGAAATGGAGTCAGGGAGAAGTGTGCATCTAAATTACTGTCACTTGTTATTGATTTACTGATGGCTTCTAAAAATGTCGCATTTGAACTGTCAGTGAATTTGCCGACTGTTGGCAAGAGTGATGAAAGCAAGTGTGAACCATAATTGATTAGTCCTCATTTGCTTATCCACATTATGCTAATTAGATCTGCAATCTTTCCCTTTGTACTGACACCCAGTGACAGAGGCAAATCAGGGCAATTGGGATGCAGGTAGTATCAGAGGCCTTCATGTGAAACTGAGTGGCTCTATCTTATTTGTTAAAAGTTTATTACTTTCATCCAATTTCCTTTGGAACTTTATAGGATTATCAGTTCAATGTTTAAGAGGGAGGGAAAGCATGAGTTTAGAGTCTCTAGGGCCTAGATCAAAGTTCTGAATACCATTTATAAGCCCTGTGACTTTAGATCCGATACATTTCCTCTCAAATGATAGGATGCAATGAAAAGACCATTGAATTTGGAATCAGCTCTTTAGTACAAATCTTGGCTCTGCTTCTTACTTACTTACCTGTATGAGCAAGAGCAGTCATTAAATGCCTCAGTTTCCTGAGGAGTTGGACCATCTGCTTTCTAATGTCTCAGCCCAGCTCTAAATACTAGTTTCTTAAAATGAACCTATTTTTAAAATCATGGAACCTTATGGAAATCTAGTGAAACCTATAGCTTCAGAAGAATATTTTTTTAAAACCATGTACATATACATTTTTGCATACATGTAGAGATACATATATTTGTGTATACACACACACACATACATACATACACACACAGAAAAAAAATGCATGTCTTATGTCCAGAATCATAGTTATATTGCCTAGGCCCATTATACAAGGTCCCCCAGATCATTTGATATTAAATGGTTACTAATGATGTCTATGAACAGTTCACTGGTTATAATTATAATTGCTAGGATTTATTTATCACTTTTGCATTTGCAAAGCACTTTATACATGATCTCTACAACAACCCTAAAGTAACTGCTATTATTATCTTTTTTATACAGATAACAAAATTGAGACTGAGTGACTTGCTTAAAGATCGCATAGCTAATAAGGGTCTAAGGCAGGACCAATATTTGAGTTTTCCTGAGATTCTAATCTCATTTATTTATACACTATTCACCTAATTATCTTGATCTCAAAACCTGACTAATATAGTTTCTTTTCTATTTTACATTTTTGGATAATGTCTCAGCTGGTCTTCATTGGGAATATGCTACAGCTTTCTTATGGTCTTGAAGCATCTAGTTGACCTAAAACTTTAATTTTTAAAAACTGTGCTTCATAGACATATAGTATCATTGGAATATTGATGTTAGAGAGGGAAAAAAAGATGTGTCTTTTGGATTTTTGGATTTTTTTTTAATCATAATTTCCTAAACGTGATACAATCTCCTCTCTTCTTTCTATTCAATTATGAATCCAGGTCACTCTCTACCTACAATTCCATCCAAGACGTGTTCAGTGATGGATGAGCACTATATATTATCCATCTAATAGCAGAGCCTAGAAGATTAATATTCTTCATCCACTTGTTTTTTCTTGTGTGAATAGTGAGGCTAAATTATAGAGTGATAATAGACTCATGTAGAAAACAGGTCAATGTTATAAGACTTGAGAAAAAAAATTTAAAGTACATACTCAAATACAAAACATACACACTTACACACAGACATGTATAACATAATAAACTAAATAGCTGAAAGAAAAATCTACAAAAGAATGTATTTGGACTGTGAACTGAACAGCATCCATGACAGTGGCAAACACCTTTACTGTACTTTCCTCTCCCTGTTTTATGCCTCATTTGATGGTTGTAGTCAAAGGATCATTGAACAAAGTTGTTTGTGTTGCATCTGTTAGGGAATCTTGTATAATTTTGACACATGCATAAAAAACACCTGATTTAGGAGAGCTTTTAAAATAGTATTTTATTCTATGAAATTAAATGTTTAAAAAAAAAGATTGGTAAAGTTGGATCTTTGATTCTCTGCAAATTTCAGACAATTGTTCCTAAAAGGAGTAAAGAAGAATATGTATTCCTTTTTTTTATTTACTTTTATTTACAGGTTATATGTATGAGTAACTTTACAGCATTGACAATTGCCAAACATTTTGTTCCAATTTTTCCCCTCCTTCCCCCACCCTCTCCCCCAGATGGCAGGATGACCAGGAAATGTTAAATATATTAAAATATAAATTAGATTCACAATAAGTATACATGACCAAACTGTTATTTTGCTGTACAAAAAGAATTGGACTCTGAAATATTGTACAATTAGCCTGTGAAAGAAATCCAAAATGCAGGTGGGCAAAAATATAGGGACTGGGAAATGTAATGGTTTTTAGTCATCTTCCAGAGTTCTTTCGCTGGGCGTAGCTGGTTCAGTTCATTACTGCTCCATTGGAAATGATTTGGTTGATCTCATTGCTGAGGATGCCCAAGTCCATCAGAATTGGTAATCATGTAGTATTGTTGTTGAAGTATATAATGATCTCTTGGCCCTGCTCGTTTCACTCAGCATCAGTTTGTATAAGTCTCTCCAGGCCTTTCTGAAATCATCCTGTTGGATATTTCTTACAGAACAATAATATTCCATAATATTCATATACCACAATTTATTCAGCTATTCTCCAATTGATGGGCATCCACTCAGTTTCCAGTTTCTAGCCACTACAAAGAGGGCTGCCACAAACAGAATATGTATTCCTATAGTACTTAACTCTATGACAGACACTAAATGATTAATAAATATTATCTCATTTGATTTTCACAATAACCCAGAGACATAGAAGCTATTATTTTTTTAAAGCATTTTTTTTATTTAATAGCCTTTTATTTACAGGATATATGCATGGGTAACTTTACAGCATTAACAATTGCCACATCTCTTGTTCCAATTTTTCACCTCTTACCCCCCACCCCCTCCCCCAGATGGCAGGATGACCAGTAGATGTTAAATATATTAAAATATAAATTAGATACACAATAAGTATACATGACCAAAACGTTATTTTGCTGTAACAAAAGAATCAGACTCTGAAATATTGTACAATTAGCTTGTGAAGGAAATCAAAAAGTGCAGGTGTGCGTAAATATAGGGATTAGGGAATTCAATGTAACGGTTTTAGTCATCTCCCAGAGTTCTTTTTCTGGGCATAGCTGGTTCAGTTCATTACTGCTCCATTAGAAATGATTTGGTTGATCTCATTGCTGAGGATGGCCTGGTCCATCAGAACTGGTCATCATATAGTATTGTTGTTGAAGTATATAATGATCTCCTGGTCCTGCTCATTTCACTCAGCATCAGTTCATGTAAGTCTCTTCAGGCCTTTCTGAAATTATCCTGTTGGTCATTTCTTACAGAACAGTAATATTCCATAATTTTCATATACCACAATTTATTCAGCCATTCTCCAACTGATGGACATCCATTTCAGTTTCCAGTTTCTAGCCACTACAAAAGGGCTGCCACAAACATTCGTGCACATACAGGTCCCTTTCCCTTCTTTATAATCTCTTTGGGATATAATCCCGTAGTAACTCTGCTGGATCAAGGGTATGCACAGTTTGATAACTTTCTGAGCATAGTTCCAAACTACTCTCCAAAATGGTTGGATTCGTTCACAACTCCACCAACAATGCATCAATGTCCCAGTTTTCCCGCATCCCCTCCAACAATCATCATTATTTTTCCTGTCATCTTAGCTAATCTGACAGGTGTGTGAGTGGTATCTTAGAGTTGTCTTAATTTGCATTTCTCTGATTAATAATGACTTGGAGCATCTTTTCATATGACTAGAAATAGTTTCAATTTCTTCATCTGAGAATTGTCTGTTCATATCCTCTGACCATTTTTCAATTGGAGAATGGCTTGATTTTTTATAAATTAGAGTTAATTCTCTATATATTTTGGAAATGAGGCCTTTATCAGAAGCTTTGACTAAAAATATTTTCCCAGTTTATTGTTGCTTCCCTTCTAATCTTGTCTGCATTAGTTTTGTTTGTACAAAAACTTTTCAGTTTGGTATAATCGAAATTTCATAGAAGCTATTATTATCCCCATTTTACAGTTGAAGAAAATGAGGCAAGCATATATTAAATTATTTGGCTAAGGTCATGAAGCTAGTATCTGAGACAAATTTTGAACTCAAAGCTTCCTACCTATAGGTCCGGTACTATCTTCACTATATAATCAATTGCCTATGGTCTGCCATGGAATAATTTTTTAGAAATCCTTTGTTTCCCTCTTATACTTTATCAAGGATGATCTAAATAATAAGTATGTTATTTTGCTAAAGTAAATTATTTTGTCCATTATTTTTAATAAAAGTTGGTATCTTTTCCTTTAGTAGCTAAGTAGTACAATGGATAGAGTAGTGAATCTGGAGTCCAGAAGACTAATCTTCCAGAATTCAAAGCTGACCTCAGACACTTCCTAGCTGTGACATCCTGAGCAATTTACTTAGCTCTATTGACCTCAGTTTTCTTATTTATAAAATGAACTAGAGAAGGAAAGGAGAAATTACTCTAATATCTTTGCCAGAAAATTCAAAACGGTGATCAGAAAGAGTTGAGCATGACTAAAACAACTGATA
Organism: Sarcophilus harrisii; assembly: GCF_902635505.1. Lineage (NCBI taxonomy): Eukaryota > Metazoa > Chordata > Mammalia > Dasyuromorphia > Dasyuridae > Sarcophilus > Sarcophilus harrisii. The sequence continues at coordinate 51,129,907 of NC_045429.1, forward strand.
TTCTTTTCCTTATTTTGTCTACTTCAAGAATAAATCACTCAATATTCTCTATTTTAAAAATATATATATATATTTATTTTTTAGCATCCTTTTCTTTTTAAATTTTGAGTTCTAAATTATCTCCCTCCTTCCTATCCCTCCTCCATCTACCAAGAAGGCAAGCAAAATGGTATCAATTATATATGTGAAATTATGCAAAAATATATCCATATGAGACATTACAAAATATCAAGGAAAATAAAGAAAGTGAGAAAATTATACTGTACTTTGTATGCAGAGTCTGTCATTTCTCTCTCTGGATGTGGACAGCATTTTTCAACATGAGTTTTGGATCATCATTGTATTGATCAAAGTAACCAACTCTTTCATAATTGATCACCATTACAACATTGCTGTTTCTGTACACAATGATCTCAAAGTTCTTCTTAATTTATTTTGTATCAGTTCATATAGACCTTGCCATGTTTTTCTGAAACCACCTCACTCATCATTTCTGATAGCACAATAATACTCCATCAAAAGTACATGCCACAACTTGTTCCATTATTCTTAACCTGATGCACATTCCCTCAATTTCCATTCTTTATCACAACAAAGAGATCTGATATTATTATTGTAAATTTTCCTTGGTATTTAAAAAAATCTCTTTGGGATATTGACCTAGTAATGGTAAAGTCAAAAGGCATGCCCAGTTTTATAGCTCTTTGGGAATAGTTCCAAATTGTTTTCCAGAATGTGGGCTAGTTCATACCAACAAAATTTAATTAGTATACCTATTTTTCTTCATCCCCTCCACAGCATATCATTTCTGATAGGTGTGAGGTGGTTCCTTAGAGTTGTTTTGATTTGCATTTTTCTAATCAACAATGATTCGAAGAATTTTTTAAATGGCTATAAATAGTTTTGAATTCTTTTGAAAACTGCCTCTTCATATCCATTTATCAACTGGGGAATAGCTTTCATCTTTATAAATTTGACTCAATTCTCTATATATTTAAAAAAAATTACAATTTTGTCAGCGAAATATGCTATAATTTTTTGTTACTTCCTGGTCTATGGGTGTGTTTTAGAAAACTATAATTTCCCTGATTATTCTTTTAATTGAATATATTTTTGCTTTTGTTTTGTCTGAGATCATGGTTACTGTCCCTGCCTTTTTTTAATTTCAGCTGAAGCATGTGTGTATGTTTATGTTTCAAATGTATCTCTTATAAGCAATATATTATTGGATTCCATTTTGCTATTTATTTCTGTTTTATGGGTGAACTCATTTTATTCAAAATCAATGTTATTATTACTGTGTATTTTTCTCCAACACATTTTCCTTCTATTTTTTTCTTCTCTCCCTCTTTTTTTTAATCCTGTCTCTATAATGTTCTTCTTTAAAATATAAAGTTCTCTGGGAGCAGGCTTCTGGGAGCAGCCTTAGTTTCAGTTCAAAGTAATAATCACCCCAAATACAGCCAGGAGTTAAAAGTTCAGTCCTTTATTGTCTCTTCCAAAATAGCCCAGTTAGCTTTCTTAAAGGCCTATCTCTCTCCTTGGTTCTGAGAGCTCTTGCCGCTAGTCCTTAGTCTCTTCCAGCTTCAGCCTTTAGCTCCCTCTGAATCCAAAGCCTCCAGCCAGAACAAAGGTGGAAGTTGGAGTGAATCTGGCTTCTCTTCTCAGAGTGGGCTTGCAGGCTTCTGACTTGTGAATCTCCTGGACTTGTGAATCTCCCAAAGTCAATCCTAGTTGAGGTTCCTAGCTTTAATATGCTTTCTAAAGGTGTGAACTCTAATGGGCGAACTAATGTGTGAACTCTCTTAAAGGTGTGAACTCTAAAAGTGTGAACTAAGTACATAAGCATTGTCTCTATCAATTCCAGTGACTTAGCTCCTTGTTTCAAGTTCTGGCCCATAACATGTCTCTACTGTAATGCAGATTTTGCTTCTAATCACTGCCTCTCTTAATTAGTCTTCACTTTTAATAGCCCCTTTCTCTTGCTTTTATCCACTTCCCCTTCTATTTACTCACTGGGTAAGATAGATATTATTTCATGTTGGTTATCTTATGTAATAGTACTCATGATAAAGATTAGCAAAAGGGACATCATGAAGTAATTAAAACTAATAAACTAACATCTATAGCAGAACATTATATATATATATATATATATATATATATATATATATATATATAGTGATAGAGAAATTATATGATGAGTTTGATAAGATCTTCCAAATTAAATTGACATGAACTTTAATAGTTTTTTGCTTCAGTACAAAAATGAATAGATGGAATGAAGGTGAAAAGTTATATTAGGAAATATTGCTCAAGAATAAGAAGAGAAAGGAAATCAAAAGCATGTAGACTATACCTCTATATCATGAAAACTTTTTTTAAAAATAAGGATATTTGGACATATATGGCATGATATATTAAATAATGTTACACAAAGTAAAATCTATTGTATCTTTGTGATTAGGAAGTAGCATGAGACACTGAAATGAGTACAAAATATAAAGCCAGATTACCTGGTTTTAAATACCAATTTTTCAATTAATCTGAGACTATGGGCAAGTCATTTCCCCTCTCTAGGTCATAGATTCTCTCCTTGTCTGTCAGAATGAAGTTGGATTAGAACTCTAAAATTCTTTCCAATTTTAAATAATAAGAGATTTCTAGGCTTTGCTGGTTCATCATTATGATTTCTTATTTACATTGGCTAAATTTCCTTAGTTGATAGTCTATGTTGATTTCTGATATTCTAGCCATTTCCCATTTTCAGAATCAATAGATTGCTTAAATAGGACAAAATGGATTGAATTATTCATCATATTTTTTGCTTTTCTTTTTTTTTTTAAGTGGGTATTGATTTGGTCATTTTTCAAATAAGGCAATAGCCAAAAACATAGACAATAGGTTCAGAAATGATTCCCACATTAAGCAGTTATTTCCTGCTTATTAATATATGTGTATGTATATATATGTATGTATGTATATATACATGTACATATATGTGTATACATATATAGAGATATTCTGATTAGGATGAATCATGAATCCCCACATGTGGTCAAATTATTTGAATTCATAGTGTATATTCCCAGTAGGGTGGAACTAATGACTATTTTTTATTTAAACATTACTTCAAAAAGTATTAATTCAAATACATGCAAGCATCTCAAGTTTACATAGACTGACCTAGTCATAGTCAATTTATGAAGAACACATATTTATATATTATATTATACTTTACAATGTATACATTGCAATTAAAATTATGAATCAGTTACCAGGCCTATATCACAAAGAGTTAATAAAAAGGGAAAGAACCCACATGTGCAAAAATATTTGCAGCAGTTATTTTTGTAGCGTCAAGAAACTGGAAACTGAGTGGATGCACATCAGTTGGAGAATGGCTGAATAAGTCATGGCATATGAATGTTAAAGAATATTATTGTTCTATAAGAAATGATCAATGGGATGATTTCAGAAAGGCCTGGAGAGACTTACATGAACTGATAAGGAGAGTAGAACATTGTACACAGCAACAACAAAAATATGTGATGATCATTTCTGGTAGATGAGGCTCTTTTCTACATTGAGGTGATTCAAGCCTATTCCAATATACTTGTGATGGGGAGAGCCTTCTGCATCCAGAAAGGAACTATGGGGACTGAATCTGGATCACAACATAGTATTTTCACCTTTTTTGTTGTTTGTGTTTTTTTTTTCTCATTTTTTTTCCTTTTTGATCTGATTTTTCTTGTGTAGCAGCATGATATTTGTGGAATAAAATAAAGGATATTAGCCATGTCTAGAAGAATTGCAAAAAATATAAACAAACAAATAAACAAAATTATGAATCAGTTTGTAATTCATCTATTCCTGATCAAGACACATGAACTAATGGACAAAATCATTAGACTCATTAGATTGTTTAACATAATCTTATCTATATGCATTCTTCCTTAATCCAGTATTTCCCATATGGATTGTTACATTGTTACATTGATATTTGTTGAATGATTGTATATTTCATTTAGGGATTAAAGCATTCAGCACGATGTCATCTGTGACATCAGGAAAATGTAACCTTCAACAAAGGATGCTAGAGTTTGTGTAGGAATACCCCTCCATCATCGTAGTAAAGGCTTTTGGCAAGTGTCCATTTTTGTGTTTTATATAATTGCTTTTGATATCAATAAGCAGAGGCTCACTGAGCAAAGTTAGTCATTAATATGATGATCGATATTAATAATTAAAGGAATTTATTTCTTTAATTATATCTTTCAAGGTTCTTCCAGGACAGTCAAACAAAAAAGTCACAAGAGTTGATTTTGTTGAGAGTACAAAAGGCACAAAATATATCATTTCACAAAAGCATTTGGTCAGTTCATGAGTATTTCCAACAGATTATGATGAAATTAAAGGAGGATCTATGCTAACACCTGTTGCAAAAGATTAAGAGAAAGAAATTCTATGAAGAATTTAATAAACATACACTATGAAACTTGAAGAAATTTTGTAAAGAACTCAATTAATTGGCAATTACTACAATACTTGATGACTTTAATATAAAAGTGGGAATAGGTGAGAAACTGAAAAATAGTTTGGAAAATATAGATTAGAAAAAGAGAATGAAATAGGTCAGAGAGTTGTGTGATATAAAGAAGTCTCAAGCTTGTCACCTATCATGACATTAATGCTTAGAGAAAAGAATCAGGAAGTTCAGAATATAATATGCACCAAATAACATCACAAAGAATGAAACTGTTTATATTTTAATGAAAAAGAAATAACCAAGCAAGCAACATATACTTATATACACATGTATATGTATGTTGTTTCATTGTTTCAGTCATGTTTTACTCTTTATAACCATATTTGGGACTTTCTTAGCAAAAATACTGGACTGGTTGTCATTTCTTTCTCCAGACTATCTTACAGATGAGGAAATTGAAGAAAACAAGATTAAATGATTTGCCCTTCTAGGAAGCATCTAAGGCTGGATTTTAACTTAGGGAAAAAAACATTCTTGACTCTAATCCTGGCACTCTATCCACTGTACCAGTTAGCTGTCTCTACATTCATAAATACATACATATATAGACACACACATATATGTACACACATACAAAATAAGTCCATGCTAATATTATTCAAAGAAAACATTTGTACCTGAGTGAATAAGGAAAGGCTTCTTCTGTAGAAGGTGATATCTGAGTTGAGTTTTCAAAGAAAATAGGAATTCTAAGAAATGGGGGAGAGAAGAACGAGCATTCCATTTATGGGGGAAGCAATATTTGTCTAAGTCATACGTGAATCAGATGTCTGTATGCAGTCAGAACACTGAATTTTCTTCTTAAAGGATTACAAATATTGGACTAATCATTGTTATTTGAAACTATTTCAAGCAAGGGATGTATTTTGAAGATGCTATAGAGCAGATTCTTATCTTGGATTAGTGGTTGGACTAGATGATAAGATCCCTTCTCAATCTATGAAAACCCCTCACTCATTCCTGTCTGCCTGCCTCACTTGTACCCATGGTAAATTTTTTCAATCAATAAGCACTTTTATTAACATGTCCCTCTAATCCCTGTCCTCTAATTAAGCAAATAACCCCTTGTTAAGGACCATGCCTGGGTGAAAGAGCAGATCAATTCTCTGAAAGCCTCCGCAGCTATGGATTGTGACAGTTGAGGGAGTTGCAGGGCAGCCTTTGCTGACACAGGTGCTGCTTGTGGACTGGGCATGAAATAAATTGGAGGCAGAGGGAAGAGGAATTGACCTCTCAGTCAGAGAGGTCAGAGAACAGCCACTGCCTCTTAGTTTCCTTGAATCACCATCATCCTCTCACAAGAAAAGAAGAAATGGTCTACCAGAGGTAAAGCAAAGTTACATATTGTGTTCCCAACAACCCCTTATAAGGTACTTAGTACATAACTGTACAATCCAAGAAAATAAAATAAAGGACAATAGCCATGTACAAAAATGAATGTCTTTCAGTATTTTTAGTTAATTGCTGAGGAGGTGAATGGCATTTTTCATTTTGATTCTTTTAGATTCATACTTTATCATTTCATTGATCAGATTCCTAAAATCTTTCAAAGTTGTTTTTCTTTATAGTGTTATCATTGATAATACTGATTTGTTAGTACAAACCAGAAGAAAAAATCAAAATGAGAAAAAGATGTGGTATGTAATTAAAGCAATTTCAACATAAATCAATTGCCAAAATTGAGAGACCAAAACAAAATCCTAAAAAGCACCTTAATCAAAAAGCATTTAAATTAGTTGCTAAGTGGGAATACATGGCATCCAATGGCAACACTAGTTTGGAATACAAACTAATTTAAAAATCTTACAGAGAAGATTGGGAGAACACTGTGAGTAGTGTTGCTGGGTTTAATAGAGAGGAGCTGTGGATGACAAAATGAGTTTTAAAGAGCTTGGTGAGAGCACCAAGTTTAGCCCAAGGACATTCAAGGATGAATCTCATTGGAGGAAAACAAACAGATAAAGAAAAAAAAAAGCAAACCTACAAAGATTTTGATAAACTGTTTTCACTATCAAGGAGAGTAAGGATACCACACATAAGATTCTAAAATCTTAGTCCTAAATGTGCTTACAAAGAAAGCAAAGATGGTATTAGAAAAATGGGAAAAACAAGTTGAGTTATATAGGAAATGATACACTAAGAATTCTAAGCAAAATGATACAATAAGTATTCTAATATCTTTTTTTAAAAAATAACTCTTGTTTGGGAAGAGTAAGACACTGCCTTAATGGCTCTCTAAGAAGCAGTAGGTAGTACTGTGGCTAGAGCACTGGACTTAAGAGCCAGAATGATCTAAGTTCAAATCCCATCTTAAATATTTACTGATTGTGTGAGCCTGGGAAAAATCATTTAACCTCTGTCTACCTCCATTTCCTCATTCACATATAATATCACCTACTTCTCAGGGTTATTGTGAGTATACAGTGTTGATATTTATAAAGTGCTTCAAAAAGTTTAATAGTATTATGTTGTATTATTGACATCATTGTAGTAAGGTATCTTCCATGTGTATATCAAAATTATGAAAGATTCCTTTTTAAATGTCCTTGGTGATCTTTGGTTCATTATCACAAGCTTAAAAAGTGGATCAAAATGCCTTCCAAAATTCTTGGTTTCTGACATAGAAGAGACCAGGGCTGGGTCAAAATTGAAGATGAAAATCTCTTAGATGGGAAGGTATTCTAAATGCTCATTTTTGTGAATGATATTATGTTGGTTGAATTAAACCCTAGATCAATGCAGAGATTCTTGATCGAGATCCATAACTCCTCAAAAGAATTTGGCCTAACAATCCAAACAGCAAAAACCAAATGGATAAAGAATGTCTATCATCCAGGCTGTGACATGGAGTTAGATAGAAAATCTGTAGGGGTCATTTATCAATGTATATACCTAGTATGTAATTGCACATGAATAATGAGTTGAACTCAGAATTAAACAAGAAGAGAAAAGTGACCTGGATTGCTTCCAGGAAATTTCAGAGCTCTTTTAATCATCTAAAACTTAGCCTTGAAATGCAGATCCAGCTTTTTTAATAGAAAGATTCTACTGGTGTTATTGTGGGGCTACAGCTCATGCATGGAACACTAACCTTTGAAGATTTAAAAGTTAGTATTACTCAAATGACAATGGACAGAAGAGCATGGTAAATGTGATCTGCCATCAACAAAGAAGAAATAAAGATCATAATGATAAACAAAGTGAAGGATTTCAAGAAAGAACACGAAAGATTGAATCACATGGTAAAAGTGAGAGATAACAATTGAACTGTTTATATTCCTTTTATGTTAAAAGAAAGCAAGAATGACAGCAGATTAATTGACTAAATGAATCAGAATATGTTTAAAAAGAGAGAGAGAGAGAGAGTTACACAGAATGGGGCAGAAAAGGTTGTTGCAATCTGTATGCTTAGGGGGAGTATTGATGAGCTCACAGATCCATTTGAACACTTATGTATGCATTGGAGTACATTTTTTGGAGATTTTCAAGGAAGCATTTTCCTCTACCAAATCAAAAGTTTTATATATACTCAACAAAGATGACTCATTTTGTTCTGCATTGTTCTATCAATTAGCATGGTAGAGATGTGGTCTATAGTAGAATACAATAAGAAGCTAGGTGGTGTAGTGGATAGAGCACTGGACCTCAAATCAGAATGGCCTAAGTCATAATCCTACTAATTAGCTATATGACCCTGGATAATTTCCTTAACTTCTACTTATCTTAGTTTCCTAACAAGTAAAGTGAGAATAATAATGGTACCTCCTTCCCAAGGTTGTGTGGGGATCAAATGGGAGAGTATTTGTAAAAATACTTTAAAAAACCTTAAACTATCTGTATATACATATGGTTTTTCAAAGTATTTTACAAATACATATAGTATTATATATATATATATATTTCATTTACACACTTATACATCATCATCATCATCACTTTTACAAAAGCTTGCCTATTTTTTTCTAATAGTCTTATCAAAACTGTTCTTGATGCATGTGTATATTATTTTCATACAAATTTTATATAAGAAATCAGGAATATTGGTTGATAGTACTGAAGAGAATCTGGGCTTTTGTTGTTGTTCTTGTTATCATAATAAGATCTGTTTTTCCCCCACAATCCTGTGGGTGACACTTTTAAATCATAAGCTAATTGAAAGAACAACTCTCAAGGTATTTAAAGTTTTGATATCCCCTGGGTATACTTGATGTAGTCCAGATATTTTTCCCATATTAATTTTCTTCAGTACTATGTAAATCACCTTTCTAAGCAAGAATAAGTTTTATATTTGAGCACAAATGTGGTGATTTCATGATATTTGGTGATCTGGCTGATCACAGAGTTTGTGATCACAGTCTTTGCAGATCATACCCATCTTTCATCTAGTTTTTCTTTTTTGTGATGACTGCATAGTGACAGAGAAAAAAGTAAGATGAGAAAATGTTACACTAAGCTTCTTTCAAACAATTGTTTGAATTTTACCAATTCTCACTCTTTTGTAGAAGACACTCTATATAGCCTTCAATCATCTTTTGTCCATAGATTTTACAAATGGTTTACATTCTAAATCAGCACTGCTCTTGGCTACCATGTCTCTTTACTTTGCAAGTAGGACAGATACTGGTTAACTAAAAAATTTCCTAAGTTCTTTCTCTTTTTTTTTATTATGGCAATTATCATCTTGTGATACTATTATAATTATTTTTAAGATTCTTTTTTTTTCCATCTACCATGGTGGAGACATCCCAAATTACTTTAATATGTTAAGTTAGTCTTACTTTAATTGTATGTTTACATTTTTCTTATTTTTATTATTTCTTCTAGTTTTGCATTGATTTTGATCTTTGTTCTAAGAATTTCTGACTGTACACCATACTGATTCAGGAATTCCTATGTACTGTGTTGTTTCTGATTGAAAAATAAGTAATTTCATTTTTAAAAAGATTTTATTTGGTTTTTCTCATATTCTGTGTCTCCTAATTCTTTTCTCAAGAAAGTATCCATCATATATAGGAATGAAGTGTCTGTGTATTTCATAATTTTTAAGATTTCTTTTTCTACTCCTAAGGCAAAAGCTGTATTTTTCAGCATATTATTTACTATCCTGTTTAATGCCCACCTTTGCATTGCAGTCACTGAGTATCAAACTATATGTTGATTTAATTTTGCGAGTCATATTGAGTGCTTCATAAGATAACTCTGCTCTTCATCTTCTGCAACAGATGCTGGCACAAAAATTGCATTTGTTTTCCTGGTGATCTTTTTTTTGCAAATACTTATCATGAGAATTGCAATATGATAAATGTACCATGAAATGTTTCTTGCTGTCTTTGGACCCAAGACAAAACCTATCCTAACATCTCCTTTATTTGCCTCTCCAAGTAGAATTGGTGAGCTATTCTTATATTTATCTGCAACCCCCTTTTGATTTCATTAGTATCAAGAATGTAAACACTGATATAATTCATTTCCTCTAAATATCTGAGTTAATATGTATAAATTCTCTAAAAACTGTGTAGCACCACTTTTCTCTTTTTGGCCACTCATCTATTTCTGGAGAAGAAGGGGACTCTATTGTAATAAAATACATTTTATATTTGTATACATACATATATGCATGCATGCATACATATATATGCACATATACACACACCACACACACACACACACACACACACACATCCCCATACATATATAGGTTTCTATGGTCAAAGAATCCATTTTCAAGCAGCCAGCCCATTCCTGAATGTCTTTATTTAGCTAGGCTAGTCCTTGAAAAGCAGATAAATTCTACTGTTAGGACCATAATCAAAATCTCTTTGACCTTTATGTAGTTTTTGACACTGTTGATCACCCTCTTCTCTTGATACTCTCTTATCTAGATTTCTGAGACACTAATCTCTCCTAGATCTCCTCCTACTTATCTGACTACTCCTCTGAAGTCTTTCCTTCCTTGATCTTCATCCAGGTCCTTTCTATTAACTGTGGGTACATCATAGAGCTCTGTCTTGGATCCTCTTCTCTTCTCCTTCTATATTATTTCACTTGGTGACCTTGTCGGCTTTCATGGATCCAATGATCATTTGTATGCTGATCATTTTAAAATCTGTTTATCCACCTCTGACTTTTGGTTCTGACTTCCAGCCTAGCATCTTCAACTACCTATTAGATATCTCAAACTATAAGCTTTATAGACTCTTTAAATTGAATATGTCCAAAACAACTATCTTTTCCTCAAAATGCTCCTCTCTTCTGAATGTACCTATTACCATACCATCATCCTTCAAGTTACTCAGGCTCTGAACCTGGGTATCATCTTGAACTCCTTGTTCTCTGTCACATCCCATACCAAATCTGTTGCCAAGGTCTTTCAATTTTACTTTCATAACATTTTTGCATACACTATCTACTCTCTGCTGACACTGCCACCAACTTTGGTGAAGAACATCATCACCTGATGGCTGGACTACTGCATTAGCCTGTAGGTTTGTCTGCCTGCCACAAGGATCCATTCTCCACTCAGTTGTCAAAATAATCATAGGTCTGACCATGTTATTCCACTCCATTTATTAATAAACTCCAATGTATTTCTATCACTTTCAGAATCGAGTATTAAGAACCCATCTACTTGGTTTTTAAAGCCCTATATTACTACCTCCCCTCACTCACTTCTTCTTATACCATATACTCCAACCTCCACTCATTTATTCTGTAACTCAGTGACAATGGCTTCCTTGCTGATACCTGAACAAGATAATCCATTTTCTGAATCTCGGAATTATCACTAGCTATTCCCTGTAAAATAGAAGTCTCTCCTTCCTCATCTCTACTTCCTAGTTTATTTAGCTTCCTTCAAATTTCTGCTAAAATTCTATCTTCCACAAGAAGGCTTCCCAAATTCCCCATAACTGTGGAGTCATCTCTCTGCTAATAGTTTCTAATTTATCATATACATATATATATATATATATATATATATATATATGTGTGTGTGTGTGTATATAAAGAGATATATAGTTTGTCAAATGTTATTTGTATGTTTTCTCCACCATTAGACCATGAACTTTTTGAAAACAAAGACTGTCTTTTGTCTTTCTTTCTTTTTTCTTGTGCCCACACAGTGCTAGCCACATAGTGTTTAATCAGTGTTTATTGACTGACTTAATGACTGGCTGACTCACAATAGGATTTGTCAGGTCTTGTTTTTCTTTTGCATAGTTTTGAAGAATCCAGGATCACTCTGAAGATAAAATGAGTTAGCAAAGTAGGACTTTGTGGAAGATTATGTACATATGTGTATGTGAATGTGTATGTTTCTTTTGAAAGACATTTAGACCTTTGATTTTTCCACATAAGGAATACCCAGTATGGTAACTTCACACAATGAAGTAGATTGTCAACTATCACTTAAAGTATAAGAGAACTGAAGATCACATAGTTAATGTATCAAAAGTTGGACTTTTGGGAAGTTCTGGGTGAAATACTTGCCCCAGAGGAAGGAAGGGTTCAAATTCTACTGTCACATGCTGATATGTGACTCTGAATTCATATCCCTCATTACCTTAGTGTTCCTCTCTAAAACAGAGGATTGCCAATTTGCATTGAGTTTTACAATCCAGATCTCCATTCAATAGAATCATAGGTCCTACACTCCTCATTCTTCCTATCCATCTCCACTTCTCTCCTTGCAAAAAAAAAAAAAAAGTAAAAAGTAAAAAATAATCCACAAAGCAAAACAAACTAGAAGTTCAACTCTCCCACAAAAAGTCTGTGTGAAAATTCTGCTTTTTGAGGTGTTTGCACCCAGAAAACTATCTGATTCTCCTGTGTCTTACCATTGGGCTCCTTTGGCTGTGGCAGAGAGGATGAAGCTGATGATTTTGCAACAGTTTCCTCACTTAAATCCAATTCATTTGCCAGTCAAGACATCACCCTTCTGATGTTATTTGTCTTCTTTGAGAATGAAGATGAACAACAAACAGCAACAATCTGGTTCTGTGGTCAACTGGGGCAGAACACCATTGATGGATAAATCCCTTCCTTCAAAAGGAAACAAGACCATTGGAGAAACTCCTGTTGCATTATCAATGGGAAAGATTCTATTTAATGCATGAGCGTCAAAGAAATTTACTCATCTGAAGTCCAGCAATGTTATGCATTATTTCTCAATCCTTTTTATTAAATATGCTGGGTCTGACTCAGCATTCTGCAATGCCCTCCTGTCCTCAAAATCTGACCTAAAAAAAAAACAGTGTCTGTGTTTCATTTATTAAGTTGATGGGTACAGATGTGCTTTTCTGAATTTTACCAAGAGTCATTGCAAATGTGTAGCTTAATCTCTGGTCACCTAAGAAATCTGATGGCAGCGGGTAATGTTTTAAAAGGGCACCAAGAAAAGGTGATATTCCTTCTCCATCATCACAAGCTCCTTTGAATTTTAAAGTATAAGGAGAAAAAGTGGGGTTGTTGGAGGACAATTTTGCATTGATCTCAATTGTAACTGCAGGAATAGAGGAATCTTATTCCTTCCCTCCTCCCAGGGCTGAGAAAAGTTTCAGATAATACAGGACCAAATGAAGTTTAGTAAGCTAAGTTTCATAGATTTCTATAGATTGATTTAGACCAGGAATTTATAACCATTTGTGTATGTGTGCGTGTGTCTCTCTCTCTCTCTCTTTCTCTCTCTCTCTCTCTCTCTCTCTCTCTCTCTCTCTCTCTCTCTCTCTCTCTGACTCTGATATCCTGATATCCATTTGATGAAATCTTTGGGTCCTTTCTCAGAATAAAGTTTTTGAATGCATAATGTGAAATACATTGGATTACAGAAAAAAAATTACTTTGAAATAATAATTCAACTTTTTGCCATCCAAATTCATGGACCTCCTCTCTCTATCCATGTACTCTGTGGGACTCTCTAGACCATGGGTTAAAAACCTCTAATTCAGATTCATTTTACAGATAAAATAATCGAAATCCAGAATTTAAAAAGGAATGGTGATGGAAAGGGGAAAAAAGGGAAGGCAATAGGCATTTATATAGCATCTTCTACATGCTAGGCACTGGGTAATCATTTATTAAAAAAGCAAATATTGTCCCAAGTAGTAACTGAAATAGAGTTCAAACACAGAACCAAGCCAATCAATTGTACGAAAAGAGATTCATTAAATCTTGGGATTCATTAATTGGCTTTTAGACTTTCGTTCAGGTAAAATAACAATTAGCTTACTTCCTGCAACTCCCCACTACCAGGTGACTAATATAACTTTTGAATTCTCTGCCCTTACCATTCCACACCACCAAGGCAATCTGAATCATTTTTAAAAGTCCTTTAAGTTACTTAGTTTTAATCTAGGATAACTTTCAATTCTGGGAAATTCAGAATTGGGTGTTTCTTCAAGAATTTCCCAGATCACTGGACACTGATTTAGTTCAGAAAGTCTCTCACGAAGAGACTAGGAGGGCCCTGGGCCATAGTGAATCCAGTGGTTCAGTTTTAATTTATTCTTTACCCTGCTGTGTTTTTAAGGATTTAAGAGGCAGAGTATACGTTAGAAATGTTTCTTAAGATAGCCTATACCGAATGGCATGACAGCATTTCTTATAAGACACTTTTCCAGCCCATAATTCCCAAACAAATCCCTATTGATCAATAGATAGGGATATTAAGAAACTTCTGAGGTGGGAGTGGAGTAGTCAATTGCTCTGATATCCTCATTCTGCCATGGTCTTTCTTTGTGAGCCCAAATGATGTCCTTTCTCCTTTCTGTGTTTTCTTTTCCCCATATAGAAAATAATCCTCTATCCTCTCCAAGGATCTCATTGCTATTAATGCTGTTAGTAAAATGATTTGAGTTCTTCTTCAACAAGCATAAAATATTTTTATTTTGAAGGTGTTTCTTTAACCTCCCCCCACCAAAATAAGACTGTGCCCAGATATTTTGTCATGTTTGAACTGCTAGAGACCATAAGCAGATGAGACACCCCACATCGATATAGTGCTATCATAATGATTGGTAGGACATACTGGCAATAAAATACCCAGTCAATGTCATATAATAAACAGTTCCCAGAATGTTTAAGCAACTTCAGAGCTTATTCAAATTTTCAAATGATTTTAAAGGAACATCTCAATTAAAGGTCAGTTTCTTATCCTTGATACTTCTATAGAAAAAAGTCCCTTGTTTATCAGGAGACCATGAACTTTATCCCAAAATTCTCTGAGCTTAGGTTAAAATTTTCTATTGTTAGAAAGTGTAATTAATGGGCAATCATGAAACAATGGCTATATAGCTTTCTTCTCCATTGTTATTGTCAAAATAATTCACTTTTCTTGAAGTTATATTCTACAGTCTGATACAAACAGGTTAAACTCAGTTCTTTTAAGGTGATTTTCTTTCTTTTTTTTTCTAATCTTTTCTACTATGTTACCTTCCTGTGCTCCTTTGTTTCTTGATGCAGTATATTATGTTGCTTATGAATGTTCCTAACTACTCTTGTGCCCAGTATTTCTGGGCCTGAATAAACACAGAAAAGAAATCACCCTTGATTTTCTAAGGGAAAAAAAAGAAGAAATGAAAAAAGATATCAATGGAGCTTTTTCAGGACTGATGTTCATGCAAGTGTCATCTCTTTTCAATTACAGAGTCATGGAATATAAATGAGAGGAGTACCCAGATTTAATTTCCAACGTCTGTCCTAATCCTTTAGAATGTCCTTTTTTCTCAGTTTTCATCTCAGTTTCTGACTCACTTCAAAAAAGCTCACATTCCACATTCTGTAGGAAGCCTTTTCAGCGTCCCTATCTTGCAAGCCACAGCTAATGTCTTCCCTCTGAGATGACTTCTCTTTTATACTATCTTGTTTATGGAGAAACTCATGGTGAAATGGGCTTGGAATTAGGAAAACTCATCTTCATGAATTCATATCTGTACTCGGATATTTACTGTGTGACCCTGGCCAAGTCAGTTAACTTTGTTTACCTCCGTTTCTTCATCTGTAAAGTGAGCTGGAAAAGGAAATGGCAAAGCATTCTAGTATCTTTGCCAAAAAAAAATGGGATTATAGAGAGTAGAACATGAGTGAATAATAACATCTTGTTCATATTTGGTTGTTTATCTGGTATCTCTCTTGTTAGATGTAAGCTCCTTGAGGAGATGCAATGTTTTCCCCTCACTTCATATCCCTAGTGCTTAGCACAGTGCTGGGCACATAGTAATGTTTGTTGATGGATTAACATATTTCATACCATAGAATACACAGATTAACGTCAAAGGCTACCCAACTCTCCTGATCAGTGAGCAGGCTACTAAGGGACAGATTTGGACAGAAATACCCAGGTCAGGCAGGGGTCCCTGGATAAAAGCTTCTGTTGGCAATTTTTCCAAACAGTAAAATATTGATTCTGGTTGCAAGGATGCAGACATGAAAAATACCACATTCCATACTCATTGTGTTTGAATGACAGCAAAGCTTTAATCAGGCCATAGCATTAAATAGCCTATATTAAAGGGAGATGTATAGATATGAATCCAACCAATGTGGGCTTTTGTCATTGTGCTTTAATTGTGATTTTGCAGCTTCAACAACAGAAGATCCATTAGGCTTTTCTCCTCAATCAATACACAATATATTATCAGTCTAGACGACTAGAAACCACTTGTATAAAATATCAGCAAGCTGCATTTTCATTATGTAAATGGAACTCTGCAGGAGAATTAATTGATTATTCAGTTACTATGGATCAGTCTCAGATGTCTTAGTGAGATAAGAGAGGGCCTTATCAAGTCTCCACAGTGACTATAACTTAAAAAGGAGTGAGGGAAAAAAAAAACAAATTTAGAATGCATTCTCCTTTTATTGGCAGCCTAGGCAAAACATAGAAAATGGAGAGAGAAGAGAAATCTATTACCAAGTTTATTAGTGATGGGGCCTCTGGAGTTATTAAACTGGCTCCTGCTTCGGGATCAGCATAAACACACCCAGGCTGGTGCTCACACACAATGTACATACTACATCACTCCCTCCAGACTCTCAGTAGTCCCAAGGAACAAAGCTAGACTGGAGAACATTATGGTTGTGTTATTTAGGTGATCCATTAATCAATTTTCCCTCACCTTGATGAGGGAAAGCTGAGGAAGTGGGGTCTGTGAGATGCTGATTTTCTTCATGATGGGATGACTGAGGAGCAGAAAGAGAGGAACCTTTAATTGAATTTAGTTGTTTTCCTTTCTTAAGAAGTGAAGATAAGCTAGCATATTCCATTGCTCTCTTTTACAATAAGAGACAGGGTGATACAGAGGAAAGTATAATGTATTTGGAGTCAGAATATCTAGGTTTTAGTATTACCTGTGCCACCCACTAGCAGTTCTCTGAGGGTCCTCCTTGTCAAGCATAGTTAGCACATATATAATTATTTAAGGTTTATGAAAGACTTTACAAATAGCTTCTCATTTTAGCCACATAATGGGAAGTCTGTAATACTGTGTTTCTCATTTTTTTTGATGAAAAAACTGAGGAAAACAAGTTAACATACTTGCCCAGACTCACATAGGTAGTGAGTATCTAGATCCAGACTCCAGATCCAGTGCTTTCCCCAGTATACAATCTAGCTGCCTGTATAAATATAACAGAAATATAAGTTAAAAGAACAGCACAGAAATGAACAAACTTTTAGAGAAATTTCATGTGGAAGGTTTGTGGTATTTTATGAATAGGAATACTGAAGAACTCACATATTTATCAGCATCTTCTGGTGCTTTATAAAAAAGGCCTTGCAATGATGTTCTTTGTCAAGAAAACAAAATGCTGTATCAATCAATGGATATTTATTAAGTGGTCAGTACATCTCCTTACCATTCTTCCTCTTTCCACATCCATAGTCAAAGATGTGTAGAGGTATGTAGAGAGAATTATGCACTTCAAATACTGGTTTCACTTATTATACTTATATGAACTTGGGCAACTCATTTTTAAAAAGCTTTTTATTTTTAAAACATATGCATAGGTAATTTTCAACTTTCATGCTTGCAAAACCTTGTGTTCCATTTTTTCTCCTTCCCTTCCTCCCAACCCTCCCTTATATGGCAAGTAATCCAATATATGTTAAACTTCTGCAATTCTTCTATATATATTTCCACAATTATCATGCTGCACAAGAAAATCTTATCAAAAAGGAAAATAAAATGAGAAAGAAAACAAAATTTGAGCAAACAATAACAAAAAGTAAATATATTATGTTGTGATCCATACTCGGTCCCCACAGACTCTCTCTGGGTACAGATGGCTCCCTCCATCACAAGACCATTGGAACTGGTCTGAATCACCTTAATTTTGAAAAGAGCCATATTTATCAGAACTGATCATCGCATAATCTTGTTGCTGTATACAATGCCCTTAGCATCAGTTCATGTAAGTCTCTCCAGGCTTTTCTGAAATCATCCTGCTAATCGTTTCTTATAGAACATTCCATAACATTTATATACTATTACTCAGCCATTTTCCAGCCCATACAGTGGATGAGCATCTACTTAGTTTGCAGTTCCTCGCCACTATTAAAAGGGATGATATATACATTTTTGCACATGTGGGTCCTTTTCCCTTTTTTATGATTCTTTGAGGATATAGGTCCATGAGACACTGTTGAATCAAAAGGTATAACCAGTTGCTTTGCAGAATGGCTGGATAAGTTCATACCTCCATCAACAATGTCTTAGTGTCCCAGTTTTCTCATATCCCCTCCAAAATTCATCATTATTTTTTCTTGTCATCTTAATCAATCTGAGAGGTATGTAATGGTACCTCAAAATTGTCTTAATTTGGATTTCTCTGACCAATTGTGATTTAGGACATTTTTTCATATGGCTAGAAATGGTCTTAATTTCTTCATCTGAAAATTGTCTGTTCATACCCTTTGACTATTTATCAGTAGGAGAATGGTTTGTATTCTTATAAATTTGAGTTATTTCTCTATGTACTTTAGAAATGGGGCCTTTATCAGAATCCTCGGATGTAAATTTTTCCCTTCAGTTTACTGCTTCCCTTCTAATTTTGTCTGCATTGGTTTTGTTTGTTTTTTTAAAAAAAAACTTTTTAACTTAGTATAATCAAAATTGTTCATGCTGTATTCCATAACGTACTCTGGTTCTTCTTTGGCCACAAATTCCTTCCTTCTTCACAGATCTGACAGGTAGACAATCTCTTATTCTTCTAATTTGCTTATGGTATCACTCTTTATGTCTAAATCATGAACCCATTTCAACCTTATTGTGGTATAAAATGTTACATGGGGCTCAATGCCTAGTTTCTGCCACACCAATTTCCAATTTTTCTAGCAACTTTTATTGAATAATGAGTTCTAATCCCAGAAGCTTGGGTTTTTTAGTTTATCAAACACTAGGTTACTATAGTCATTGGCTATTTTGTCTTGTGAACCTAATTGATTCCACTGATTGTCTACTCTATTTCTTAGCTAGTACCAAATGATTTTGTTATCCACTGCTTTATTTTATAGTTTTAAGTATGATACAGCTAGACCAACTTCATTTGCATTTTTATTAATTGAGCAACTCATTTTAACCTTTCCATGTCTCAGTTGCCTTATCTATAAAATGCTTTAAGACTAGGTGATTTCTTAAATTATTTCTAACTCTAGTTTTATGATCCCATGATCCCTTATTAGATTGTGAAAAGAAAAAATTGATCCCAGACCTACTTCTAATACTAGCTGTGTATTCAAGGAAAATTGATTAGGGAGAATATAATGAATTGTTTTTTAGACCTTTTAACATCATTTGAAATATTCAATATGAAGTTGATTATATGGATTGAAATTCAGGGAAGAGACTAGATTTGGGGAGTCATCTGCAGAGAGATAATAGTTAACCTGAAGAAGATGATACAGTTGTCAAGTGATAATATAGAAGAAGAAGAAAGACATGTTATTGAAACTGGGTGCATATGAGGGATGTGCTGAGATATCTTTAACAGCTAAATCTCCAAAAGTATTTATGTTGACATATATATATATATATATATATATATATATATATATATATATAGTTTTATTATCACCATCTTTTCTTTAAGTTTCTAAAGTCTGGACAATTACTGCTTGGTGGCAATTGGGGATTTCTGAAGTACAAATCTTCACAATGACAATTTAACAATTAGCTCTCCTAAACTCATATAAACTGGCTCTGGCACACAACTAAGAAACAGGCACAGATAAGAGATGAACTATGATATATATGGCAAGCTAATAAAAGAGACTTAGAAGGAATGGTCAGATAGAAGGAGAAATAAGAATATATCATAAAAACTCTCAGAGAAGAGAACATCTATCAGAAGTAGATGGCCAATAGTATTAAATGCAGCAGATGGATTGAGATGGATAAGAATTGATAAAATACCATGAGATTTGGCAATTAAAAATCATTAGTAACTTTAGAGAAGCAGTTTCAGTTGAGTGATGAGTCTAAAAACTATAGGTTAAGTAATTGAGTGAGTAAGAAGTGAGAAATAATAGGCAAGACGTGCCAATAGATTTTTCAAGGAGTTTGATTGAGGAAAACAGAACAAAATGCAGAATGAAATCTTGAGGGAATGGTTGAGTCTAGTGATTTTTCTTTTAACAAGGGAATTTTGGATTTAGGAATTTTGAATTTTGTAGGAGAGGAACTACTTATCAAAGAAAGGTTGAAGATTGAGATAGGGGAATGACTAAAGTTGTCATCAGCTAGAAAGGTTGGGAGAAAAAGGGATCAAGTGCAAATCACAAAAAAGGCTACTTCTTTGTCAAATATCCTAATAGATCCTATATCTTAATATCATAAATCTGAAACTAGACTATCTCCACATGAAGGTTGAGTGCAGGGATATCCAGAGTTTGGAAATTATTGAAAGCAATGTGTAAGTATTTATGGAGTCTGCAACACTTGTACATGTAGGCTTTGGTCCCATACACACACATACACATACACACACGAATTTGAAACAATTCTTCTATATAAAATAACACCATCAGATGGGTTGAGGTAATCTGCAGCTCTAGAATTCTATGGTCTTATAATTCCATGGTGGGAACACTTTATACATGGAGCCAGAACATTATTGAATAAATATTTGTTTAATTGCACTTGTTATGTTACACACAAAGGCAAAATTATAGAAGTAATTAGAATCAATTGTTTTTACCTTTCTTTTCTTTAATAGACACCTCTTTTACATTTTGGAAACTAGAAAAATGGAATATTACATGATTTTTGAATTCCATCTCTTTTTCAGTGTCTTGCTTGACTACTAACAAAACAAGTCCTTGTGTGAAGAGTTAATTAATTCCTTTAAGTTCCTCAAGGTAAGAAATAATGGTGCAGAAACAATCTAAGGGAGTAGGAGGGGGTAGTATATTGAAATGTTAACTCAAGCTGTAGACGTAAGCAGCAGATTGTATGTCATTCTAAGTGACACCTTTTTGGACCAATTGAGACAATACTTTGCCCTGGTGAAATTGGCTGAGGCAGTCACTTTGATTGATCCAATACAGTCAGTAGGTTTACTGGAAGAAACAACCACAAGCCTTCACTGTAGAACTCATGAAATGTAGCATGATAGAAAGCCCTAAAGCTTCAAATGGTCTAGAGCAGGGCTATACAACACATTGGCCACTTATCACCCACAGCGAATAGATGCATCTAGTCACACTCCATTGAACAGCAGAAGATGATAAAGAATGGGAAAAGTGTCCCAGAACTGACGATGGAAAAACACCATTTGAATTTTCAAAAAGTGGGAAAGATAGATATTTCAAATTATAAGCCAGTAGTCTTGACCTTGACTTCTGGCAAGCTTCTAAAAGAGATCGCTAAAGGAATAGTTCATGATCACTTAGAAAGGCAAGTGGTGATCACTATGACTCAGTGTTAGTTCATTACAAATTAGGTAATCCAATTTTCATACATGCTTTTAGTTCAATTCAGTTCAATAAGCATTTACCTGCAATGTGACAGTTGGGTGCTTAGGTTATAAAGACAAAATTGAAGCAGTTCCTTTCATTGAAGAAACTTACATAGGAACTTATTCTTTAGTTCGTGGTTTTGCCCTCTGGGACCAAGAACAATATAATTTACCCTTCAAATAATTGAAAGCAAAATCTTGTTTCTCCTATGTCTTTTCTTCTCCAAATTAAGTAGCCCCACTTTTTTCAATAAATCCTCCTATAGGAGGGTCTCCAGTCTTCTCACCATTCTGTTCTTGTCACCTGAATTTACTCCGATTTGTCAAGAGCTTTCCTAAAATATGATGATGCCCAGAACTGAACATGATATTTCAGATGTGCTTTTATCAGTGTTCAGTCTTATTAACAAAAAAAAAACCTCTCATTTTCTGTGAATTTTGAACAATCATCAGTAAATATACCTCTGCACAGAGATTTACAAGTTTCCAGCTTCTTCTCCCTGCTCCTAAGACTACGAGAACATCATTTAGGCACCATGTAAAAAACTCCATCATTGACCTTGATGATTCCATTCCATAGACTAACCTTGGGCCAAAGCATCTATCTATCTATCTATCTATCTATCTATCAATTATCAGTCTATTGATCTATGTAAGTATGAAAGAATTAACATTTATACAGTATTTTCTTTGTGACAAGGGCTTTACAAATGTCTCATTTGATCTTCATAAGAATCCTGCAAGATAGATGCTATTATTATCCCTATTTTACAGTTGCAGAAACTGAGACAAACAGAAGTTAAAGCATTTGCTTTGTCCAGAGTCACAGAAGTTAGTGTCTGAGTTTAGATTTTAACAGTCTTCTTGACTACTTCTTGACTTTATCCATTGTGCTACCTATATGCTTTGACTCTAAAAGAAAGCATATTGAAAACAATAGAGATAAAATGTCAAAGCCCAAACTAAAATTTTGATAACTTAATCCTCTTTATCCTCCCCAAACTTACCACTTTCCCTAATTGCTTCATTTTGAGTACTTTATTAATTGCAAAGTGTCTGAAATAAAACTCATTGTATATTTCCCATCTTCTCTAAATTTTTCTGTTTCAGTTGAGAGCAGTGCTATTTTTATGTTCCTCTTTCCTGACCCCACCTCTATATACCAATTGTATAATCTTGGTGTTATAACCATCCCTATTTCTTTCAGTAAGTTTGTTCTGTTTCTATAGTATCTCTTGCAGCAATGCCATTATGTCTACTCATGCCCAGTCCCACCAATTCTTCATTTAGATGCCTTTTACTTCTCACTTGGGTTTTATAGTAGCCTTCCATTTCATCTTCTTGTTTACAGACTCCTCCCTCTCAAATCCATTCCCTGGCCCAACCAACTGCCAAAATAATCTTCTAGTAGAACAGGTCTGATCTGTCATTCACTCCCCTGCTCACTAAACTATGTTAGCTCCCCATTGCAACAGGAAAAAAATACAAACTCCTTAGCCTGCAATTCTAAGGCCTGCCCAATCAAGTTCCAATCTTTCTTTCCAGCCTTCTTCATATTACCATCCTTCAGATGCTTTACCTTCCAACTAAACTAAACTACTTTCCATCTCCTCTTCTTGTCCAAAGACTAAAATTTCCTCCTTAATCTACTGGAGAGCAAAATATTAAAGTGCCTCCCTTCCTCCAAAGCCTAACTATAGTGCAATTTTATACATGAAGATTTTCCTAATACCCCTTGCTTTGTGCCCCGCCTCCCTACCAAGTGTACTTTTTTTCCCACATGAAACTAATTTCTTCCTTTTCAAATTCCCCATACCTTATTGACCTTGGCTTTTGCTCTTCTCTCTTTCTGTCTCTGTGTGTCTCTCTCTTTCTCTATGTCTCTGTCTCCATTTCCCTGTCCCTCCTCTCTCTTTCCCTCTTTTCCTCTCTTCTTCCCTTCTTCTCTCTCTCCTTCCTCTCCCTCTTCTCTCTCTCCCTCCTTTCTCTCTCTCTTCTCTCTCTCTCTCTCTCTCTCTCTCTCTCTCTCTCTCTCTCTCTCTCTCTCTCTCTCTTTTTGTCTGTCTGCCTGTCTGCCTGTCTGTCTCTCTGTTTCTATCTGTCTCTGTCTCTCTGTCTCTCTTTCTCTCTATCTGTCTCTGTTCTCTCTCTCTCTCTCTCTCTTTCTCTCTCTCTCTCTCTCTCTCTCTCTCTCTCTCTCTCTTTCTCTCTCTCTCCCTTTCTCTCTCCCTCTTTCTCCCTCTCTCCCTCTCTCATCACATTTGTTTGCTCACCTTTTCTTCCTATTAAGTTGCAAATTTCTTGAAAGCAGAACTTTTGTGATATATCTAACTTTGTATTCCCAGGACCAATAAATGGTAGACATTTTAAAAATATTTTTTTTTCCGAATTGAATAAAAAGATTGGTTGGATGATTACTGTCCATCATTCTTGAAGAGAATCAAAATTACTTTATGATATTGTCTTTTGATTCAGGCATAAATTGAATTTAAGTGAGGCACACTTGCATGAAATAATTGGCCTTATTCTTCCCATGTCATCACAGTCTAATGGCAGAACCAAGATAACTTGTAATGACTCAGAATTCAGAGGATGGTCTTGGTGTCTTAGATGTCTACCAATCTCTAACATGCCACTATACTTTCTTCAGCTGCCTTCATAGCCTTTGTAACAAATTGTTCTCATCTGCTCACTTTACCAAGGGAAGTCTTGCTTGGGATAGATCCCCCTAATTCAGTGAAGGGTTTGAGATCCCTCAGTCCCCCTCAACCTGGTTTAGGCCATCTGCCAAGAATGGTTTAATGAAATTTGGCCATTGTACATGACATAGCTTCTTGGAAATATAGTTTGGGTAGAAGAGGTAGACAGCAAAGATGGAAAGCAGCCCTAAAAAGCATTCAGCCTTTACACTAGAGATATCAGTCTTCTCTGACCCTACATCCATGGACAGTATAATAAGGACCATAAAAATAGTAGTCTTTTCCTGGGAGCAGTAAGATTGGGTAGTACAACAACTGATTAGTAGAATCAATTAGAGATTTCTAAAGCCTAGAGCTTGAAGGAATTTGGAAGATCATCTTGTCTACTGGTCTCACTGCTACCCCACTCTGAATCCATATAGAAATGGAAAAATTCAGATTCCAAAACTTAATTGATCAGTCACAGGCCATACACATACTAAGTCATGAGGCCAGGGGCACTTGGACTACAGTTTGGGTTTTCTGCTCTCCACATGGATTCTTTTCCCTTTAGACCACATTATCTCTAGGAGATGGGAAGAGAAGATACAAGAGAAGAAATGTGTCCTTCCTAATTTAAGAATAGTATAGGAGAAAATCCCTATGCTTGAGGTCTTTGATTTAAGAAACAGTCTCTCCAAGAATGGTTTGACAATTCCACTTTGAATGGTATTAAAACTCAACAAGATTAAGCAAAGGGTTTTAATACCTCCCTATAAAAGGCACAATGAGACTAAAAATTTAAATAGAGTAATAGGACTCAGTGCCCTGTGAGGTCAATAGAGATGTTCAACCAAAGAAAGAATAATGACTTCTCAAGTACCTTTTCCACTGAAAACATCTGTCCATGAGAAGGAAATTGAACAAGGTTATCTTATAAATTCATATCTTTAGAGTTGAAAGAGACCTCCAGTTCAACCATTTCATTCTTGAAATGAATTGTACCCCAAGAGAAATGAAATGAATTGCTCAAGGTTGCAAAGTTATCATCAGAACCGGGACTATTACTTTTTCACCCTGCACTACATTTTTAAAAGTTTAAAAAAGTTTGCTTCTTATGACAGTGATGTTGTTGCATGCATTGTGGCAGAACTAAATAAGTCCAAGAGATGTGTTTAAAGTCCTATCAAAATGTTATGGCACATCACTGAGGTAGCCATCACATGAGACTTAATTAGAGGCTTGGATAAATATTTTTGAGTGTGAGCTGGACAATATGACCCTAAGGACCATTTTGAGGTTTCAGATTATGATTCTGTGATCATTTTTTTCCCCACTGGTCTGGACAACTTCATGAATCGCAGCAATAATATTCTTCCTGTTTCCCATTGAATCAAGATAATGAACTTTTCTGAGAATCTATTGTTTTTAATAAAATAATAGAGAGTATGTAACTTAACCTAAACTTTTCATTTTGCAAAAAAAATTGAGTCTCAGAGAGTTAAATGTTTTGGTCAAGGTCACAAGCTAACTAAATGATAATTTCCTAAGTCTCCTTTCTCCCAAACTAATATTCAAGTCCTTTGCAATTCTGCAGCACTTTGAATGTTCAAAGCTGTGGCTAGCTCAGGACTTTTATTCTAATTTGACCAATGAACAAAATGAAATACAGAGTGAAGTTAAGTGATATGCCCAAGGTTATGAAGAATGTCTGTGACAGCAGTTCCAAATGATGCTCAGATGACCTGAGCTTCATTTCTAGCATAAAACAGAAAGAAAAACCTATTGTTTTCAGTGAGTATCCACATACCTTCAAGAACCCCCTATTCAGGTTAATAAATAACCCATGGAAATTAGCATCCATTCACAAACCATTAAAAAACAAACCAAACTCTCATTTACATTGTGTTTTTTCCATGATTGCTTAGAGAATTAAAGTGCTTGAATAGCCCAGTATGCTAAGTGGTTGCCATCTTCCATTTCTCCTCTACAACAGCATTGTGCTATAATGAAGACTATGAAAAAGCATTTCAGAAAATAGCCTCCGATATGAAATGGCAATCAATATGCATGGTATGAATGATCAAGTTAGAGAGATGTGTAGGAGAGTCCCCAAATATGTTGGGCCTTTTAAAACACATGCTTTCTGCTTGCCAGCCAACAAATAGCTCTTATATATTACATAAGACTAAATTAATACCTACACGAAGACAGTTTATTGTGGATGATGGATCACGGGATTGTTGCTCATACATCCAGAGCAGGGCATTGGAAATCACATCATCACTGCATTCCCAGGGAAAGAAATGATTGTCATATCCAGACATGTTTATCACAGACAGGCTGAATGGGTCCCATCTCTTAGCTGATGGGATGTAACCTGCCAGCTTACATCATGAATGTCCAGGAAACCAGAAACCAGAAGGAAAACTCATGTAGTGATTGGCTGGCTAGAACAAAGTTTTGTATTATTGCAGAAACCCTTGGGGATGCAAGAAATGGTTAGGTAAAATCCTCAAGCTGTTTGCTGGACCTTTTGCTCCTAAAAGACAGAGTCCCAACTTTCTTCCAATCAAAGGTCAGAGAAGTGACATCTCTTTGGCTTGGAAAAATACAAGGAGACACATACTACAACAGAGTTCAAATGCATCCTGATCACAACTGAAGTTTTGATGGATTAAAATACAAACCCACCTAAGAGGACCTGGCCAGCTTAAGGCTGCATGAATGAAGTGTAGGATAGACTATAGGTTGGAGGGGTGTCCCTTTGGCTTGCCTCCATGTCAAACAGCCTGGTCTCATCAGTAGGGACGCCAAGCACGTAAGAAGTGGCAATGACATTGCTCTGATCAGGGGAGACTCAGTGCTGGAATGCCATTACCATAAGTGCCTGAGTCATTGATGTGAATTTGTATGTCATTTTGCATATCATTTGCATGTTATTTGGTGCAGCCTTGTCAATAAATACAAACAATTTATCAACCTGCACAACCTGCCCTGACCCTTAGAAGTACATGAAGAGAAAAATAAACTAAACCAGCTGTGCCTGACCATTTGTTAATATAAAATATGACTAGAGCTGGCTGTCTACCTGAGCAGGAAAGTAGGCTATTTGCAAGATTGTTATCTATATTATAAGATCTCTGAATACAGGGGCTATACCTTGTGCCCTTTAGGTGCCCAGAGGCTAAAACAATGCTTTGCATATGGCAGGTTCATTAAAAAAAGTTTAACCCTCATGATGGTGATGTTGAATGCAGCTGGACCCACATTTGACAGTAGGGCAGAACTGAATGGAACAATTAAAGTTCTCCCCAAATGGAATGGCACATCACTTGAAATTGCCCATCACAAGAACTGTTTAATAGTCTCTAAATATGTTGCAAAGGAAATTAATGCTTTTGATATGGGTTAGACTGAATGACTGCTAAGGTGCCTTGGAGCTATGGGATTTTATGACATTGGTGATCAGATTCTCCCCCACTGGTCTGGGTAGCTTCATGAATGGCAGGAACCATATTCTTTCCATCTCTCATGCAATAAAGCCAATTAGCTATGGTGAATCAGATTCAATGACTCTTGGTCACATATGATTTAGTCTGAGACTCAAATGTCATGTTATAATGAAATATTCTGGGTCTCATCTCTTTTCTTCCCAGAGATGTTAACAACAACTGAACATTTCTATGTTACTTGGCATCAGATGATTTTACTTGGGCCACATAATGATTCTCTGATGTACAGCATATAAATATCACAATGTCCATTCTGTAGATAAACCTCTGTTTATAGTGAACCTCTGTTTTCACAGGAGTGAAGTCATTTACCTAAGATTATACAAATATAGCTAATAGAACCTGTGTCAAGATCAAATCTTCTCATTTCAACTTCAGAATTATATTTGATAATACCCTATATATAAGTCTATAAAACTGATTAGATAATCTCTGAAACCCCTTCCAGCTTTGGACTTCTGATCTTTGGTTCCTCTGATCCTGTTTTTTGTCCTACCCATGCAATTCAGCTAAAAAAAATAACTGAAAATTCTACCTAGCTTTATCTATCTTTAAATGTGGGAAAGAGTATTGAACTTGGAGTTAGATAGTATGGACTTGAATCTTTATTCTGCTAATTACTGCCTGTGTGACTTTTCATAAATCATTAAATCTCTTTGGGACTTAATACCTTCCCCTGTAAAATTAGTGCTTGTAATAGGGCCCTATACCACTCTAAATTCCTGATCATCCTGTAGTAACTGTAGCAAAATGTTGCCCCCCAGTAGTGGAACCTAGTTCTCTCCTGGCATGGACTTGTTCAAGGTTAGGGCCTCCAAATAAGTAATTTTAAAGGAAACATTCAGGGATATTAAGATATATGCACATTTGCATGAAAAATGAAGTTTTCAAAAACTTGGGACAATGGATGAGAAAGATGGCACTGAACAACATAGGTGTAAGTACACGTTTTAGATATACTGTGCTAGCAAAAGCTAATGCCACTTTTGTCTGTCTGATTGGCACTGAAGGTTGGCTTCATGAAGGGAAAAAGAATAAAAAAATAAATAAAAATGAAGGGAGCAAGGGGAAAATGTAATGTATTCTTAAAATGTTTATATGTCAGCAAAATCTTGAAAACCATTCAATAGATTAATCCTCCAGCTGACTTAAAAAGGATGGATTTCCAGCCATAACTGAGATTGGGAAAAATTGATTTCCATGTTCCTTGCAACTGAATAAGATAAACGCCATTGCAACTAGCACAGTTTGCCCAACATGGAATTCAGACTAGTGGAGTGTTGGTTAATTGATCAGTCACTTTCCTGATCCTTACACTCCTGGAGGATCTGCTGAAAATTAGACCAAAATGGAAATGTCTAGACATCAAGATTGATTTGGAGAAAGTTGATTTGTTTGATTCAATGATTGGTTAATTTCATTAAAAGGTGTATGTTTTCTTCTCCTTTCTCCTTTACTTTCCAACTTTCAACCTCATACTTCGCTTTTTTCTCTTTTTGCTTTTCACCAGTTGTCCCTTCCTTCTCACATTTCGATTCTTCCGTGAAAAGGCTATTTTATAAATGATCAATAAAATTTGAAGCTAAGACCACATGCTCTGCTGTTAACGCCCTAAATGGCCATGAAAATAGACAGTAGTGTGATTAGTGACATAATCTCTGGACAAGAAGTGAAAAGACACAGAATTTATTAATAAGCAAGTATTTATTAAGCACCTAATATGTACTAGGTATTGTGCAAGGCAATGAGGATACATGAACTACAAAGAATCAGACAATCCTTACCTATAAGGATGTTACATTCTAACAGATAAGACAATGTACACACATATGTATATATAATATGAAGTCTTGAAGAGTTGTACATAAGTGAAACAACTGAACAACAACATAAGATATATATGTTATTCTACAGAGAGTAGTTAGCCTGTGGAGTTGATTATATAAGGGAATTATATCATGAAATTCATATTTAAGAAGTTTCTTTGTCAACAGTATATAGGATGGAATGGATTGGGGAAAGACTTCAGGCAATGAAACAAATTAGGATGTTTTAATAATGTCGGTGAGAAGTGATGAGAACCTGAACTAAGGTGACTAGAGAGAAGGGAGAAGTATAAGACATTGTAGAGGTAGAAAAGTCAAGATTTCTCAACTGATTGTATATGTGAAGTGGGAGAGTGAGATGTCCAGGATGAGGTCAAGATTATGAATTCATGACACTGGTCAGATTGTGGTCTCTGACAGAAATAGGAAAGTTCCAAAGAAGGATTTGAAAGAAAAATATAGGTTGAATTTGGAGTACATTGTTTCTAGAACATTCAATACCCTAATTATGATGTAGGTTGACGTTCAGGAGAAAGAATGAGACTGTATTATGTTTGGTTCTGTGCATCATTTGCATAGAATTTGTCAATTCTATTTAAATTTAAACTAAAAATTTAAATTAAAAATTAAATTTAAATTTCTATTAAATCTACAGGAACTGATCAAGTTACCAAGGGGGAAAATGTAGAGGGCCAAAGGATAGAATCTTTAAGAACTTCTCACAGGTAAAAAGCAAAAGAGATTGAGAAGAAGCAGTTAGGTAGGTATCAGGAAAGAAGAATATCATTAAAAAAAGGAAGGGAGTATCTACAAGGAAAGAATGTATTGGATACATTGTCTCCTAGTTCCTTCTCTTTGATAAAATAGTCAATAGAGAGATAGACAAAGGGAGAGGAAAGAAAGGGAGACCAAGAGGCAGATTCACAGTGACAGAGGCAGAGACAGAAATAGATTGATCAAAAAGTGGCCACCCATGTATCAAGAAGGATTAGAATGATGATGTATGCTACCCATTTCCTAATGGAGAATTTATGGACACAGATTAAAAAGGCATACATTTTTGAACCTAGCCATTGTGTAGTTTCATTTTACTTAGCTATTTTTATTTGTTAGAAAGGTTTATTTTCCTTTATTTATTTAATTTAATAGGGGAGTGGACACAGGGAAGGGCAAAAAGTTATCAGTATTGGTGGCAAAGTGGGGCATTTTAACATATTTTAAATGCATGGAAGGGAAGACAATTCAGAGTGAAACATAGACAGGCAGAATAGTTTTTAAGATGACAGAGAATTTATTATGCACTTTTAAAAAAAGTATGAGCTGTGTGAATTTTTTTTGTAATCTGCTGTGAATGGAAATTTTTTGATGTTTAAGTTCAGAATAAAAATACGGATTTTTTTAAAAATATAGGAATATGAAAGATAACACCTCTTACAACTATGGCTAGGGAAGGGTTGTTGACTTACAAAGATCATAAGAGATTAAACAGAAAATTTTAATTTTATACAGTTGAGTAGATCTTACACAAGCAAAAGCAATGCAGCTAGAATTAGAAGGGCAATAGTTCATCAGAGCAAATCTCTGATAAACATCTGATATCCATGGTACGAAGGAAGTTGATACAAATATACACTGAGAATCATTTGCCAACAGATATACCATTTCTCAAGGGAAGAAATCCTTTTTATTTATAACCACATAAAAGTGCCCCAAATCACTAATAACAAGCAAAATGAAAATTGAAACAATTCTGAAGTTCTACTTCATCTATCAGATTGGCAAAGATGACAAATAAGGAAAATAACAGATATTGAAGGGACTATAGAACTCCAGGTATCCTATTCATTAAATGCACTATTATTGGAGGTATGAGTTGTCTAAACATTTGGAAGTATATAAGGAGGTTATTAAACCTTGAATACCCCTTAACCCAGCAATACTACTTTTAGGCATAAATGCCTCAGAGGCACAGAGAAAAGTATCATATGGATAAAACATCAATCACTGTATATAAAAAACTAGAAACAAAGAGTGATTACCAATTGGAGCATGACTGAACAAATTATATTTAAGAATACAACAACAGGACAGCTGGGTGGTGCAGTGACTAGAGCACCAGCCCTGGAGTCAGAAGGTCCTGCATTCAAATCCATCCTCAGATGGCTGACATTTACTCACTATGTGACCCTGGGCAATTTACATATCCCCGATTGTCTCCCCCCAAAAAAATATAATATTATTGTGTTATTGAAATAAAGGAAGGGGGAAGATTCAGAGAAACCTGAAAAAGGACACATATGTCCAGATTCAAATATCACAACACAAATTGTTTTATTTGAGTTTTGTTTGTTTGTTTGTTTCAAAAGGAGGGTTTTGATTTGGGGGAGGAAGGAAGAAAATAATGGGGAAAGAGATGTTGTTTAGTGTTAGAAAGGTAAAAAGAAAAAGAAAAGAGAAAGAAAAAGAATTTCAATGAAACATTTTAAGTACAGAAGAGACCAGAGAGGGGGGGTCAAAGAGGGACAATAGCATGATATGTTAGTGCTATCACATTCAAGTGAATGCGTATCAAAGGAAAAAAAAAATTTATGTAGTCAATTCACAATATCATGTACAATCTCTCTTTTTTTCTGGCCTTCTTTATAAAAGGAAATAAAAAATGTAAATATAATATAATCATATAATATAAAAAATATAAAAGGAAAAATTTTAAATCCATGAAAAGCTTATGTATAATTATTTACATTCTTAGTAAATAAAATGTTCTTTTAAAGTTTCAAAAGGATTGCTAACTATCAATGACAAAATCAAAAAATGTGCTAAATCATGAATAGTATTAAAATGCACTTTAGAATAATTGAAATTTCATTTGCCACCATACAAACTGGGTGATAAAAGATGAGAATGTTTGAGAAGCTGGGAGGAGGTAGGTAGATTGATGCTTATTTGTAGAATTACATCTATTTTAATTAGGAAGAGAAATGAAGAAATTGCCCATATTTGTTTACCCAGAACTCCTACTTTTAGATGGATACTCCAAAGAAGTCAAAGAGGACAGCAAAGCTCTAATAGATATCAAAATGTCCATAGCAGCATTTTATAAGTTAAGATCTAGAAAAGCAGGGGGTGGTCATTGATTGGAAAATGAAAATGAAAACAGTATGATATATGAATCAGAGAGAATATTATTCAATAATAAATGAAAATGGGGAATTACTAAAGATAAAGAATTTATGAACAAATTCTGAACAAAATAAGCAGAACAAAGAAAATAATGCACACAATGACTACAATCTTTTTAATTAAAAATAATCACTAGAAGAAAGTCTAATTCTGAGTAACTGAAAAATCAGCAAAGGTCCCAAAGAAGAGATTATGGAACATACCTCATAGCAGAGAGATATGGCATTACTAGAGAAGAACAAGGTACACATTGCTGGATTAGGTCACTTGCTAGAAATGGAAGGCGGTCTGTTATCTGGGTATCCCAACAGGTACTTTTCAGGGTTTGATTGCTAATGTACCAGTAAGGAAATTTCTCAAGAGGAAGAGTTAATTATCACTCTCAGACACAAAGGAGCTGAGGTGAGCTATTTTTTTTTGTGTATGTGTGATTCTGGGAACAAGAATGCTTTTTAAAAAAAAGTAATTCGAATGTATCTATCTTTCCAGTAGTAAAGTAGCACTAGGAGTAGATAGATCACTGGGCCCGGAATTAGGAATCCCTGAGTTCAATTCTGGTCACATTCTCTGGCAATATGATCCTGGGCAAATTATTTAGTTCCATTTTGCCTCATTTTCCTTAGCTGGAAAGTGGGGATAATAATAAAACATACCTCCCAAGGTTGTTGGAAAGATCAAATTAGATCATATTTGTAAATTACCTGATACATACTAAGCCCTAAATAAATGTTTTTCTCTTCTCTCCTCTCTCTTTCTTTGGAAAAGTAAGCAAATAAAGTTCAAATAAATCCAAGGAAGAATGAGTTCTTGTTGTTTAAATATTGTATGTCTGTAGATAGGAACAGGGAACTAGGAAGCACTAGGAAATATGTTGGGAGCTCCTGGAAGACTGTGAATGAGCTCTTGATATATGAAATGGTAAAAGCATTACCTAGCTGCGTACCTACGTATTGCAAGTCTGAATGGCCTCTCCAAGTGAGATCCCTTAAAATGCTAATAGAAATGTTGTCCTCATGGTCTTAGGTCTTAAGATGGGTATTATTATGAGTGACTTGAGTAACTTCTGCAAGGTTGCTCACTATGGATGGACATTCCTTGACCTATATGGATATAGGTGTTTGAATGAAGGCTCTGAGGACAGAATGTTATAGAAAGAAAATCCCAGTAGCCCATTCAATGCATTCCTTTTCTCTCAACCCTAAAATATTTGTGAAGCTGCAGGAGGAACAGAAATGGCTGAGGTTTTGGGAAGTGTGGAATTTTTCCTCTTGAAACCGAGGCTGAAACTGTAGAAACTGTACTAATAACCACCGGGTTGCTGATATAAATCTATTTTTAAGATGATTACAGGGTTTCCGTGGCCATTCCAGCGTCAACTGCTGGTTTTGTTTGCTCGTCGTCAGTAAACTGTTGGCAGGATAGTGCACCAGAGGTATACTTTTTAAAGGGTATAATTGCATGGCACAGAAATTATCACTTTCTCGACAACGGGTTTCATTGGTCTCTCCCTTTGAGAATCCGGTTTGGAAGCTGGGCTTGTCAGTCCCTCCAAGTGCACACGGCATTGTGTGTGTTGGTCTCCCAGCACATCATGCTGGCAAAGACTAGGCCGAGGGTAGTAATTAAAGAGTACAATAGGCCTTGAGGGATGAAGAGGATATACTGTGTTTAAAATAAACGAACAGAAGAAACAGAGCCTGCTTCACTCTGAAGGCACTGAATGCTGCTGAGAGCTAGGCATCCATCAAAGCAGCCTCAATGAAGCAGGCTGGGCATGTTCCCATGATGCTATGAAGTACACCTTTATGGCTGTGCTACATCCCTCCTGTGGGATGCTCCAATGCTTCCCACACTACTCTTTGGTGAATTCCCTGTGGAATATATACAACTTATAAAAAAAATTTCAAGAACAATTTTCTCCCTTTTCAGGAATCAAAGGAAACAATAATAGTCTCTCATATTTCCATAGCAATTTATTGGATACAAAGTGTTTTTCTTTCTTTTGTATACAAAGAGTTTTTCTACCTCAAATGAGGTAGATGGTGATGCAAATATGCTCATTTCCAGATGAGGAAACTGAGACTAAGAGGTGTCAAGTCACTTGTTTAAAAAGCTAGTGTGAGATCCAGGACACTTCTGGGGTCTTCTGATGCAGACACCGATGATCTTTCTAATTTACAATATTACATACGAACGTTTTGATATAATAGGAAGTTTTCAATCTAAGTTATCTCTCAACCATATCAAAAATTGGGGTAAAACCTAAAAGAGTCAGGCAAACATCCCATTGTTTTTAAACATCCAGACCTAAGCTCACTTCAAAGAGTATTCAGTATCAAATGGAGCTATACCCAGTACAAGGACTAGATGTAGAGTCATTACTGGGCAGGCAAAAGCCTTTCACTTTTTTGGAAACAGACACTCATTCCTGGTAGGATTGTGCTAGTGAGACTCTATAGAACTAGTGGACCTTTTCTCTACCATGTTTATAACATAGAGTACTCTGGTGATGTTTAGTTAGCTACAGCTGTGTCTCTAATAGAAAACTCTTTCCAAGGTCTAGGATGATTCCAATGAATGGTTCAATTATTCAAAGGTCTCCATCTGAATTCCAATCTTCCTTTTGACTTGTTGAGCAGGAAAATGCAACAGAGGTTTACTTTTTAAAGAAAAATTTGTTCTCTCTACAATCAAATTTCTTTAAATACAAATTGAGAGTATTAGATCTCTTAATTTAAGTGACCTCTAAGTCCTTTCTTAGATATATAATCTTATGAATCTTTGAATTCCTAAAAGTTTACAAGTTTATAAAATGTTTTACCTAATATAGAAATTGCCAAAGATTATGGTTGGTTCATTTTTATTTTTTTCCCAAGCCTTTTAATAACTGTCTCATCCCTGGATAAGGTACTGGTCCCCATTTGACTTATTTATCTTTCCAGTTTAAAACAGTCTTACAAATTGCCTGCTTGACTAGCCTGAGTCATAAATCATGCCGAATAAAGATGTACCTTTTGGTGGATGGCAGAACAGGATAAAATAAAAGTAAAATTATTTGGGGTGGACTTGTCCTTAAGATGTTAAAACTGGATAATGGCTTAGATTTCATTTATTTCAAACCTCTCATTTTATAGTTAAAGAAACAAACCCATAATAGTAAAATACCTTACATAAAATTATAGAGCAAATGAAAATCCAGGAGTAAATCCCAAGTCTCTGAACTCTCACTGAGGCAGAAGGAAGCTAGGGATTCCACTATATCAACTCAAACCATGTATTATTCAATTATAAACATAGGCTACAATTTGATTTAATTCAGTTCCATTAAACTCAATTTAAAAAATATTACTTAAATGTCTACAATGGGCTCAGCTTTGCTGGGGATTCAGAAGTTGCTAAATTATTTTAACAATAGTCTTTGCCAAACAAGGCCATGGTCATCGACTATGTAATCTGTATAGGGTTTCCTCTCAAAGTCCAACCTCTGACCGGTATGTTGATTGCAGAATGAAGCTCATGAGGATGAACTTGCTTGAGATACTCAGCTCTGGGATGTTGATTTTGTGAATGTTGGATTCAGTGTCATGAAGAATATAGTGAATAGAAGTCATACAGGAATTACACAGTTTTAGACATGAGAGACCTTAGAGATCATTGAGCTCAGTTTTTGTTGTGTTGTTGTTTTTTGCTGAGGCAATTTGGGTTAAATGACCTGCCCAGAGTCACACTGCTAGGAAATGTTAAGTGTCTGAGACCAGATTTGAACTCAGATCCTCCTGACTTCAGGGCTGATGGTCTATCCACTGTGCCATCTAGCTGCCCCCAGCTCAGCTTATTTTAAAGAGCAATAAACTGAGGGTTACAGAGGGGAAATATCTCTTCCAGCTCACACATAGAATCAGTGATTGAGCTATGAACAAGATCTCTGGTGTTCTATTCAATAGATTACACAGACAAGATAACAAAGAATGGCCCAGACAATAGTTGCCTGTGGCATAATGAACTCTGTTCCCAAATATCTACATTCTCTGTTTTGTGCCTTTCTTTGTATGCCCAATATTTGATAAAATGACTGGGATAGAGTAAGTATTGAAAGAATGTTTTTTGACTGACTGATTGAAGGAAAAATATGAAAACAGAAATGAACAGATAGCCAAAAAGCCATGGAATTATCTGCAAAATTCTTGGGCTAATGCTTTCATTTCCATGAGGTATCCTATGGGTTTACTTTATATTGGAGCCAACATGAAAAACCCCAAAAACAGATAGAACCTGTCACTATATAGATGGATTGGAAACTGGAATAAAAAATTTCAAAAAGACATCATCTCTCACTGGAGACAATTAGAAAACTGAGCAATGATCTATTTGTCTTCATTTTTCCCTTTGTCTCAGACATAGCTACTTAAAATTGAATTCAATGAGTTTAGTAATCTTTTGCAAAGGGAGTCTTTTGTAAAGTTACTATTTTGTATTAGAATTTGAGTACTATTATGGAAAGGAGGAACACCCATGTAGGGTGTACGGGATATCCATAGTCAATCACAGGCATGTCTATGGGTACAACAAAGAAAATCCACTAAGCACATTCTAGGGAATTTTCTAAAGCTGGAAAGCCAAGAGAATAGATGTTGAAAGATAGCCTGAGAATAGATGAGAGTAGACACTGAAGATCCATCGTGGCTTAGGGAAAATCAGGTATTTTTTGTTTAGTGGCCAGTCCAGATAAATTCAGAAAGGTATATCATTAAAAGAGTGGCCACCAGATCAAGGTTTAGGCAGGGAGAGGAGTGGTCTATTATGACTTTTTCTTATTTTGTATTTAAGTTTTAAATAAATAAATGTTTTAAAAAGAAAAAAATTGGCTGCAGTAATTAAGATCACATCCCATCTAGGGAAATGAGTATAACTAATTGAGGAAATAAAGGTCTCTGAGATATGATTATTCATGAATTAAAAAAAAAGATATGGGTGCATTAAAGGATGATCCCAAGATTTGGAGGTGACTTTGATCTTGTTAAGGAGAGATGACACATACATACATACATAAATCATATATGTGCATATATAATTTTGTTGATTGTCTAGATTTTAAAAAGTTTAATCTGAATTACTAATACTTTCGTCATTATTTCCTTAAGACTAGAGTATCAACAAAAATAAATCAAGAACTAAATCTTAACATTTTCTGAATTCTGAAGTATTAATACCAGTACTGAAAATGTACCAGTCAGCAATTCTGACCAAGTATGATTTGGCTCCAACATATCCCTAGATACAATCAATGTAAACAAATACATGAATGTAATAATAAAAAAAGATCATTTACCAGATAGGTAAATATCTTGATGTACAGACATTTTTTTTATTCATGACCAAACCGTTATTTTGCTGTACAAATAGAATCAGACTCTGAAATATTGTACAATTAGCTTGTGAAGGAAATCAAAATTGCAGGTGGGCAAAAATATAGGGATTGGGAATTCATTGTAATGGTTTTTAGTCATCTCCCAGAATTCTTTCACTGGGCGTAGCTGGTTCAGTTCATTACTGCTCCATTGGAAATGATTTGGTTGATCTCATTGCTGAGGATGGCCAGGTCCATCAGAACTGGTCATCATCTAGTATTATTGTTGAAGTATATAATGATTTCTTGGCCCTGCTCATTTCACTCAGCATCAGTTCATGTAAGTCTCTCCAGGCCTTTCTGAAATCATCCTGTTGGTCATTTCTAACAGAACAATAATATTCCATAATATTCATATACCACAATTTATTCAGCCATTCTCCAACTGATGGGCATCCACTCAGTTTCCAGTTTCTGGCCACTACAAAAAGGGCTGCCACAAACATTCGTGCACATACAGGTCCCTTTCCCTTCTTTATGATCTTTTTGGGATATAAGCCCAGTAGTAGATGTACAGACATTTAGTCCAGGTTGTAAGGAAGAGAAGTATTTGACTAAGGCAAATTGAGAGAATGGATGATAGAGAAGAGTAACAAAATGTTGATTTAGGAATTTATAATTTCTGAACTTACTAAACTGTTATGTAGCCAAAATCTTCTCCAATATAGAAATGTGGGTCTGCTGTGTGCTAGGCACTATGAAAGCATTTTGTCTTTTTCATTCTATCAGCAACTGTATTTTTCCTTCAATATTATTTTATTTTTCCCAACATATGTAGAGATAGTTTTCAATATTCTTTTTTCTGGGAAAACATCTTCACAGTTAAAGGTTCTGATAAAGGCCTCATTTCCAAAATATATAGAGAACTGACTCTAATTTATAAGCAACCAAGCCATTCTCCAATTGACAAATGGTCAAAGGATATGAACAGACAATTTTCAGATGATGAAATTGAAACTATTACCACTCATATGAAAGAGTGTTCCAAATCATTATTAATCAGACAAATGCAAATCAAGACAACTCTGAGTTACCACTACACACCTGTCAGATTGGCTAAGATGACAGGAAAAAATAATGATGATTGTTGGAGGGGATGCGGGAAAACTGGGACACTGATACATTGTTGGTGGAGTTGTAAACGAATCCAACCATTCTGGAGAGCAATCTGGAATTATGCCCAAAAAGTTATCAAACTGTGCATACCCTTTGACCCAGCAGTGCTACTACTGGACTTATATCCCAAGGAGATACTAAAGAAGGGAAAGGGACCTGTATGTGCCAAAATGTTTGTGGCAGCTCTGTTCATAGTGGCTAGAAACTGGAAAATGAATGGATGCCCATCAATTGGAGAATGGTTGGGTAAATTGTGGTATATGAATGTTATGGAATTTTATTGTTCTGTAAGAAATGACCAGCAGGATGAATACAGAGAGGCTTGGAGAGACTTACATGAACTGATGCTGAGTGAAATGAGCAGAACCAGGAGATCATTATATATGCCAACAACGATACTGTATGAAGATGTAATCTGATGGAAGTGGATTTCTTTCACAAAGAGACCTAATTCAGTTTCAATTGATCAATGAGGGACAGAAGCAGCTACACCCAAAGAAAAAACACTAGGAAATGAATGTAAACTGTTTGCATTTTTGTTTTTCTTCCCGGGTTATTTTTACCTTCTGAATCCAATTCTCCCTGTGCAACAAGAAAACTGTTTGGATCTGCACACATACATTGTATCTAGGATATACTATGACATATTCAACATATATAGGACTGCTTGCCATCTAGGGTAGGGGGTGGAGGGTGGGAGGAAAAAATTGGAACAGAAGTGAGTGCAAGAGATAATGTTGTAAAAAAATTACCCTGGCATGGGTTCTGTCAATAAAAAGTTATAAAAATTAAAAAAAATATATTATTTTTTCTAAGGCTTTGCGTTCCAAATTTTTCTTCCTCTCTCCTTTCCATTCCCCCTTCCCAAGACAGCAAGCAATGTAATATAGATTAAATATGTGCCACCCTTTTAAACATATTTCCATATTTGTCATATTGTACAAGAAAAATCAGACCAAAAGGGAAAAATTAAATTTGTTTTATTGAAAACAAATAAAAAGGAGAAAATATTAAGCTTTCATCCACATTCATTTTCCATAGTTCTCACCCTGGGTGTGATTGGCATTTTTCATCCCAAATCTACTGGAAATGCCCTGAATCACTGCATTGTTGCGAAGAGCCAAGGCCATTACAATT
This sequence comes from Sarcophilus harrisii, assembly GCF_902635505.1. NCBI lineage: Eukaryota > Metazoa > Chordata > Mammalia > Dasyuromorphia > Dasyuridae > Sarcophilus > Sarcophilus harrisii. The sequence goes on from NC_045429.1 coordinate 51,170,268, forward strand.
GATCACATAATCTTCTTACTGTGTACAATGTTCTTGTAGTTCTGCTCACTTCAGTCAGGATCAGTTCACCTAAGTTTTTCCAGGCTTTTCTCAAATCAGCCTGCTTGTCATTTCTTATAGAACAATAATATTACATTACTTTCATTTACATAATTTATGCAGCCATTCACAGAGAGGCATCCACTCAATTTCCAATTTCTTGCCACTACAAAAAAAAAAAAAGCTACTACAAAAATTGTTGCACCTGTAGGTCCTTTTCTCTTTTTTATTATCTCTTTGGGATACAGAGTCAGTAGTATACTGTTGGGTCAAAAAGTGTACATTGTTTTATAACCTTTGGGGCATAGTTCCAAATTGCTCTCCAGAACGGTTGGATCATTTGATGACTCTACCAACAATGCATTAGTGTTCCTGTTTTTCCACATCCCCTCCAATGTTTATTATTATCATTTCCTGTCATCTTATGCTGATCATTTCATATAGAATTATAATATTCCATTATATTCATATGCTATAACTTATTCAACTATTCCCCAACTGATGGGCATCTACTCAATTTCCAAACCCTTGCCACTACAAAAAGGGCTGCTACAAATATTTGTGGGTCTGGGTGTGCACTGCATTTCAGAAATACTATCATTTTATTCTCACAGTGACCTTGGGATGTAGGTGGTATTATTATCCCATATTTTATAGTTAAAGAATTTGAGGAAGATAGAACTTATATCTTTTCCAGGATCAAATAGCTATAAGTATATGGGGCCCATTTTGAATTCAAGTCTCCCTGATTCTTGGCCCAAAACTCTACTGTACCATCTAAGCCTTATCACAGCCACTGATTCATCTTGAAGGTCTAATTTGAATTACTTCTATTTGAATTGACTTATGAAGATTCTGAAGATCACCTGACAAAATAATTTTCCAGTCACTGAACTCCTTTCTCCAACTAAACTTCAAGTATTCAAAATACATTACAGAGATCATAATTCCCTTAGGCTGGCCACATTTTTTAATGCCAAATGTATATTTTCCTGGTAGACTATTTTATGGAGAATTCACATAAGGCACATATTCATATGGTGGTCAGAAGAAATTATACAAGGACAATGTCAAGACCTCTCTAAAGAACTGTACTCAATTGTTTGAAATGGGAAAAACTAGCAAAGGATTGCCCAGCATAGAATGCTTGAATCAAAGAATTGCAGTTCCAAACAATTTTTGGAGACATTTCCACTCCAAATGTTCATGTAAAGTATTTGTGTTCAACCAGGGCTTGAGCCTTCTGAGCTCATATTGGTTTGATCAGTCACAGTTGGCCACACTGCACCTTGATTATATCAAAGTGACATCATTTTGGTCTTCCTTGAGAACAACCAACTGAACAACCAAACATCAGGGCCATCTATTCATCTTGAAGGTAAGAGTAAGATGAATCCTGTGGTAGCTGATGCAAAAACCATTGAAAGAGGAAAGGGGTTTTATCTCTCAACATGATTTTTCTCTTTTCCTCTGATTTTTCTCTCCCAACATGATTCATAAAGCAATATGTATTAAAAATTAATAAATTTACTACCATAAAAAAGGAAGAATGAGGAAGTCTGAGTTCTGAATGAGGTTCTGCCATTAACTTGTTTGTGACCATAAAGAAATCATTTTTCCTAAGGGTCTCAATATCCTTATCATAAAATGGTCATAGTCTTTCCCTTGCCCACTTTACAGGATTGTTGACAAACTAAGTGAGATCTTGGTGTGTTTTGGAAAGAATGAAGTCTTAAATGAGATTTTCTTTGGTGTAAATCTACATGGCATATATTTGGCTATCTGACCCAAAACAGAACTGTCTTTATTTTATTTAATTCCAAATTTAGTTTCCCCCTTTCAGATTTAGGTTTTCTCTTCATCACAAAGTCTGACTATGGGCGTGTGTCCAATGCAGATCTAAGTTGAGCAAGGTCTGACTAACCCTAGCCATAGGTGTCAACCCCTGGAAAATGATTTTAATAACCAATAGGTATTTATAATTAATGTGCAATAGCTCAATTACATGCATCTCTTTAAATTTAATAGGCCCAGTTAAGGTAAGATCATTAAGTACCCAATTGAATGTTAAACACATATATTTGAAGTTTAACAACTGTGCAGCAGATGCAGGATGGATTACAGGATTGTTAAAGGGCATTAAGAAAGTTGTTAATATTGTGGGGGTATTTAATTAGCGTTTTAAACAGTCTCTATCCTTTGAAATCTGCCCAAAATGCCATTTGAAGCCTGTAAGGGGAGCAGAAGCCTAATTGACAGTGTTACTGTTTAAACTGAACCACAGTAGAGGAGAACCCAACAAAACAGCCCTCTAATTAGCATGAGAAATGACAACAACAACAAGAAACCCACCAAGTGTCTCTGATGACAGGTGCAGCAAATAACAAGGCTGATGAAAGAGTTTGCAATTAAAGATTCTGCTAGAAAATGAATGGAGTATTATCTGAAATTAATGTAAGGCGGGTTATCTAGGTGGTACAGTGGATGGAGTGCCCTGGCTTAGCATCAGGAAGTCTTATCTTCCTCAGTTCAAATCGGGCCACAGTTGCTTACTAGCTGTGTGACCCTGGGCAAGTCACGTTACCCTATTTGCCTCTGTTTTCTCATTTGTAACATGAGCTGGAGAAGGAAATGACCAACCTCTCCAATATCTCTGCCAAGAAAACCCCACATGAAGTCAGAAAGAATCAGACCTGCAGAAATCACTGAACAACAATAACAAAGGGTTATTGAAAAGTAAGCCTTGACTGTAATCTCCCTTCTATATTTTTCCTCTGATTTCCTTACTCAGCTTCTGAATTGTTCTTTATTCTATTCCAATGACAACATGACTTTCTTTAGTCAATCTTTCCCCCTTCCTGGTACTTCTTTTTAATATCTACTCTAATTTTGGTTTTATCTTTCTTCTCTTTTTTTCCCTTCTCACTCTGTTTCTTTCCTTTGCTTTTTAAAATTTCCTTTTGTTCAGGAGGTTCTGAGTTTCATGTCTCCAGTACACAATGACTTCTCGGGGTACCCTGCTCTTCTGGGAAAAAGGTGTCTGAATCACCAGAAAAACCACTGGATTGATGAATACCGAGTCAGCAACCAGACAAAGGAGTCCCAAGTCCCAGGCCTCATTTCATTAGAACTTACCTTTTCCTTGTAAAATTAATTTTATTCCATTTTTCTGGATATTTGGTAGATTTCAGAAAGATGTTATTTTTATTAATTTTTTGTAACAAACAATTCACTTCCAAATTTATGCTTCCCTACTCACCAGTCTTTGTAACAAAACTTT